>NC_073625.1:187601769-187904799 GCF_029407905.1 Bubalus kerabau | reverse complement strand
CTTACAAGTAGCTGTGAAAAGAAGAGAAGTGAAAAGCAAAGGAGAAAAGGAAAGATATAAACATCTGAATGCAGAGTTCCAAAGAATAGCAAGAAGAGATAAGAAAGCCTTCTTCATCAATCAATACAAAGAAATAGAGGAAAAGAACAGAATGGGAAAGACTAGAGATCTCTTCAAAAAAATCAGAGATACCAAAGGAACATTTCATGCAAAGATGGGCTCGGTAAAGGACAGAAATGGTATGGACCTAACAGAAGCAGAAGATATTAAGAAGAGATGGCAAGAATACACAGAAGAACTGTACAAAAAAGATCTTCACGACCCAGATAATCACAATGGTGTGATCACTGACCTAGAGCCAGACATCCTGGAATGTGAAGTCAAGTGGGCCTTAGGAAGCATCACTATGAACAAAGCCAGTGGAGGTGATAGAATTCCAGTTGAGCTATTCCAAATCCTGAAAGATGATGCTGTGAAAGTGCTGCACTCAATATGCCAGCAAATTTGGAAAACTCAGCAGTGGCCACAGGACTGGAAATGGTCAGTTTTCATTCCAATCCCAAAGAAAGGCAATGCCAAACAATGCTCAAACTACCACACAATTGAACTCATGTCACACGCTAGTAAAGTAATGTTTAAAATTCTCCAAGCCAGGCTTCAGCAATATGTGAACCGTGAACTTCCTGATGTTCAAGCTGGTTTTAGAAAAGGCAGAGGAACCAGAGATCAAATTGTCAACATCCGCTGGATCATGGAAAAAGCAAGAGAGTTCCAGAAAAACCTCTATTTCTGCTTTATTGACTATGCCAAAGCCTTTGACTGTGTGCATCACAATAAACTGGAAAATTCTGAAAGAGATGGGAAGACCACCTGATATGCCTCTTGAGAAATTTGTATGCAGGTCAGGAAGCAACAGTTAGAACTGGACATGGAACAACAGACTGGTTCCAAGTAGGGTACATCAAGGCTGTATATTGTCATCCTGTTTATTTAACTTATATGCAGAGTATATCATGAGAAACGCTGGACTGGAAGAAACACAAGCTGGAATCAAGATTGCCGGGAGAAATATCAATAACCTCAGACATGCAGATGACACCACCCTTATGGCAGAAAGTGAAGAGGAACTAAAAAGCCTCTTGATAAAAGTGAAGGTGGAGAGTGAAAAAGTTGGCTTAAAACTCAACATTCAGAAAACGAAGATCATGACATCCGGTTCCATCACTTCATGGGAAATAGATGGGTAAACAGTGGAAACAGTGTCAGACTTTATTTTTCTGGGCTCCAAAATCACTGCAGATGTTGACTGCAGCCATGAAATTAAAAGACTCTTACTCCTTGGAAGGAAATTTATGACCAACCTAGACAGCATATTCAAAAGCAGAGACATTACTTTGCCAACAAAGGTTCGTCTAGTCAAGGCTATGGTTTTTCCAGTGGTCATGTATGGATCTGAGAGTTGGATTGTGAAGAAGTCTGAGCACCGAAGAATTGATGCTTTTGAACTGTGGTGTTGGAGAAGACTCTTGAGAGTCCCTTGGATGGCAAGGAGATCCAATCAGCCCGTTCTAAAGGAGATTAGCCCTGGGATTTCTTTGGAAGGAATGATGCTAAAACTGAAACTCCAGTACTTTGGCCACCTCATGCAAATAGTTGACTCATTGGAAAAGACTCTGATGCTGGGAGGGATTGGGGCCAAGAGGAGAAGGGGACGACAGAGGATGAGATGGCTGGATGGCATCACTGACTCAATGGACATGAGTCTGAGTGAACTTCGGGAGTTGGTGATGGACAGGGAGGCCTGGCGTGCTGCAATTCATGGGGTCGCAGAGTTGGACACAACTGAGCGACAGATCTGATCTGATATTCAGTAGAAAAGAGAATTAGGGAACTGAAAACATCCCTGTCCACAATGAAGGGCAGAGATACAAAGATGGGAAACAATAAATGGAGTCTATCCTTGGAAGGAAAGTTATGACCAACCTAGATAGCATATTCAAAAGCAGAGACATTACTTTGCCAACAAAGGTTCTTCTAGTCAAGGCTATGATTTTTCCTGTGGTCATGTATGGATGTGAGAGTTGGACTATGAAGAAGTCTGAGCGCCGAAGAATTGATGCTTTTGAACTGTGGTGTTGGAGAAGACTCTTGAGAGTCCCTTGGACAAAAGGAGATCCAACCGTCCATTCTGAAGGAGATCAGCCTTGGGATTTCTTTGGAGGGAATGATGCTAAAGCTGAAACTCCAGTACTTTGGCCACCTCATGCGAAGAGTTGACTCATTGGAAAAGACTCTGATGCTGGGAGGGATTGGGGGCAGGAGGAGAAGGGGACGCCAGAGGATGAGATGGCTGGATGGCATCACTGACTCAATGGACGTGAGTCTGAGTGAACTCCAGGAGTTGGTGATGGACAGGGAGGCCTGGCGTGCTGCAATTCATGGGGTCACAGAGAGTCGGACACGACTGATCGACTGAACTGAACTGAACTGATTCTACAGAGAACATAGCAATCAAGTCTGGCATACGTTTCATCAAGAGTATTAGAGGTATGGGAGACAGTGAATGGGGCAGAAGATTCAATGATGACGAATTTGTTAAAGGTGATGATGGACTTCAATAGGCACATATTTAAGAAGCCAAATAAATTCCAAAGAAGATAAAGCAACAAAAGCAATGGACAAAGAAGGTGCAAGTACTGAAAACCACAGACAAGGAACAAAGTCTTTAAGGTGATGGGAGGGGAAAAAAAAGAGATACTTTTACAGTATCAGCTTCTAGATTGTTGGTTGACCTCTCAAGAGAAACAATAGAAGCCAGAAGACAATGGAATGGTATCTTGAATGAGTTGAAAGAAAAATAATAGCCAACTCACCACAGAAAAAAATCTTTTAGCAATGAAGATGAAATAAAGATATTTGAAAAAGACATTCAAATAAAGAGATTTGAAATTTAGAAAATTCTCCACCAGCAAACCATTCAGTAGCTTTTGCTCCGTGTCTTTTGCTGTAACAAATTTTATCTGTAGTATTAACTCTTTTTTAGTCTTATGAGTCCTAGTCATTGAAACTAAGGGAGTTTATGCTCCCCCCCCATACTCAACCAAAATATATGTGCATATGTGGCAAAAGTATGAACAGAACTATTTATAGCACCAGGATTCATCACAGCTCCAGAGTAGAAATGACCCAAATGTCATTCAACAGGAGAATGAATAAATAAATTGTACTATATTTATGCAATTCAATATTATACAGCAATGCAAATCAACTGCTTTTATATAGTAGCAACAAAAAATTGGAAATTAAAATTTTAAATTTATTTTGTAGGTTTTAATTAAAAAAAATGCACAATAGCATAAAAGTGTGAGATGTTTAGAGATTAAAAATGGCAAAATGTCTGTAAGATGCATACACTGAATACTACAAACCATTACTGAGACAAATTAGATTTAAATAAATGGAGCTGAGTAAAAGACTCAATATTACCAAGATGTCAATTTCCCCCAAATTATCTAGAGATCCAACACAATCTCAATAATAATAATAAAAAAAATTGAGTTGGCTTTTTGTATAGATATTTATAAGTTTATTCAAAAACTCATATGGAAATAGAGTTTCCATAGAGGATTCAGTACAGAAAGACAGGTGATGAACACATGGTTGTAGAACAATTAGCCACGTTTTTAAATGATTACAATTCATATTTCACATCATTTGAAAAAAAAATTCAAAATGGATATATCATCTCATATAAAGTGAAAACCTAAAACTATCAAAATTTCAGAAGTTTAAAAGAAACTTTGGAGCACTTTGGAGAAAAAATTTGTGACCCTGGGTTAGACAGAACGTTTTTAGATATGCCATGAAAAACATGTTCTGTAGAAGGAAAAAAACTGGTAAATTAGATTTCATTAGAGTTAAGATTCTCTGGGCTTTGATAAACACAGCTAGGAGAAGAACACAAGACACAAAATGGGAAAACCTGTATGCAAATCTTATATTTAATAAAGAGCCTGAATACAAAATATATAAAGAAACCTCGAAATTGATAATAAGAAAACAACCCAATTAAAAATGAGCTGATTTGAATAGGTATTTCACAAAATACAGTACTTACAACAAATAAACCCACAAAAAGAGGCTCAACATTATTAGTAATTAGAGAAATGCAAATTTAAACCACAGTCTGCACACCTATTAGAATGTCTAAAGTAGAAAGACTGACCATACCAAGCACTGGTGAATATAGTGGCTAAACTGTAACTCTTACACATTGATAGGGAATTAAAATGGTATGCTCACTTTGCTTTAAATATTTCACTCCAATTTCTTCTTGCTTGCATGGTTTCTGCTTGCTTGCATGATTTCCGAAGAAAAGTCTGATGTAATTCTTATCCTGTTCTTTTACAGGTAAGGTGTTTTTTGTTTTGTGGCTATTCCCACATCCCCTGGCTAGTTTCAAGATTTTATTTTTTGTCTTCAATCTTCTCTAGTTTGAATACAATTTACATAGGTGTGCATTTTGGGGTATTTATCCTACTTGGAATTCTCTGAGCTTCCTGAGTCTCTGGTTTGGTGTGTGTCCAATTTTGAAAAGTTCTCAGCAGTCTTACTTCAAATATTTCTGTTTCTTTCTCTTTTCCTTTTCCTGGTATTCTTATTACATTTATTAAACTTTTTGAAGATGTCCCAGAGTTGTTGGATGTTCTCTTCTTTTTTGTTTTTCCAAGTTTTTCTTTCTTTCTTTCTTTTTTATTTTCTTCTTCTCCTTTTCTCAGTTTGGGAGGTATTACTGACATATTCTTTTTTTTTTTTAATCACAACATCATGATTTATTAAAGCACAGCATTCTGTACAACAAAGGGCCTTAACAGTTGTCTATTTTCAGCCAAACTTCTCTATAAGTTAGTTTCTCTTAATAAAAAACATGTTATACTTTAGTAATTTAACTGATGAGGAAGTTACCATAATACCTATTTTAACACTGAACAAATCTAACCACCTATTGGACATTAATGTAAAGTCCTGACATACAATTTGATTTAAAACTTTTCAAAATAAATTCATTAAAGCAGGTTCCTTGTGAAAATATGTAAGAATGAAAGCTAGCATAATAGCAGGTGCAGTCTTTCCATTTTATTAACCATAGAAGATACTTGTTTAAAGAGTCTAATAGAGACATTAACTGTGTAAAAGCTGATGATATTTAGTCTTAAATACAAGCACCAACACAGAAAAGATATTGTGTCAGTTCAGTTCAGTTCAGTCGCTCAGTCGTGTCCAACTCTCTGTGACCCCATGAATCGCAGCACGCCAGGCCTCCCTGTCCATCACCAACTCCCGGAGTTCACCCAGACTCATGTCCATCAAGTCAGTGATGCCATCCAGCCATCTCATCCTCTGGCGTCCCCTTCTCCTCCTGCCCCCAATCCCTCCCAGCATCAGAGTCTTTTCCAATGAGTCAACTCTTCGCATGAGGTGGCCAAAGTACTGGAGTTTCAGCTTTAGCATCATTCCCTCCAAAGAAATCCCGAGGCTGATCTCCTTCAGAATGGACGGTTGGATCTCCTTTTGTCCAAGGGACTCTCAAGAGTCTTCTCCAACACCACAGTTCAAAAGCATCAATTCTTCAGCGCTCAGCTTTCTTCACAGTCCAACTTTCATATCCATACATGACCACTGGAAAAACCATAGCCTTGAATAGATGGACCTTTGCTGGCAAAGTAATGTCTCTGCTTTTCATTATGCTATCTAGGTTGGTCATAACTTTCCTTCCAGGGAGTAAGCATCTTTTAATTTCATGGCTGCAATCACCATCTGCAGTGATTTTGGAGCCCAAAATAATAAAGTCTGTTTCCACTGTTTACCCATCTATTTCCCATGAAGTGATGGGACCAGATGCCATGATCTTCGTTTTCTGAATGTTGAGTTTTAAGCCAACTTTTTCACTCTCCTCTTTCACTTTCATCAAGAGGCTTTTTAGTTCCTCTTCACTTTCTGCCATAAGGGTGGTGTCATCTGCATATCTAAAACTCCATTAATTCTACACTTATGAGGATCATTTCTTTATGTAAGGATAATCTCATTTATGAATTACACACGATATGTAGTTTAGGATCCATCTACATTATGCTTGTAACTGCATGCTGCTGCTGGTAAGTCGTTTCAGTCATGTCCGACTCTCTGAGACCCCATGGACTGCAGCCTACCAGGCTCCTCCATCTATGGGATTTTCCAGGCCAGAGTACTGAAGTAGGTTGCCATTGCCTTCTCCTTACTGACATATTCTTAAGCTCACTGATACTTTCCTTGGATGTGTCTAGTCCACTAATGAGCCCATCAAAGGTGTTCTTCATTTCTGCCTTTTCCTTTTTATTCTTCCTTGGGATTTCCATGTCTCTGTTTACATTACTCATTTTGTTCTTGCATTCTGCTCACTTTTTCCATTACAGCTCTTAGTATATTAACCATAGTTGTTTTAATATTCCTTTTGTGTTAATTCCAAAATCTCTGCTATATTTGGGTAAGCTACTGATGCTTTTTATGCCTCTTTAAATTGTTGTTGTTATTGTTTTTACTTTTAATAAGCATTGTTATTTTTTGCTGAAAGCCAGACATGGATAACTCGGTGTTTAACATGAACTTTATGTTCATCTGGCAAGGAGCTGGGTTATGTGTACTATCTGCTACAGCTGTAAATGTCAGAGGCTAACATTTCTCCCTGCCTTCTTGAGTATCCCTATAGGTTCGTCTAGTCAAGGCTATGGTTTTTCCTGTGGTCATGTATGGATGTGAGAGTTGGACTGTGAAGAAGGCTGAGCACCGAAGAATTGATGCTTTTGAACTGTGGTGTTGGAGAAGACTCTTGAGAGTCCCTTGGACTGCAAGGAGATCCAACCTGTCCATTTCCATTCTGAAGGAGATCAGCCCTGGGATTTCTTTGAAAGGAGTGATGCTAAAGCTGAAACTCCAGTACTTTGGCCACCTCATGCGAAGAGTTGACTCATTGGAAAAGACTCTGATGCTGGGAGGGATTGGGGGCAGGAGGAGAAGGGGATGCCAGAGGATGAGATGGCTGGATGGCATCACTGACTCAATGGACGTGAGTCTGAGTGGACTCGGGGAGTTGGTAATGGACAGGGAGGCCTGGCATGCTGCGATTCATGGGGTCGCAAAGAGTCGGACACGACTGAGCGACTGATCTGATCTGATAGGCTTTTTGGACCCTGATGCTGGGAAAGATTGAGGGCAAGAAGATAAGGGGGAGACAGAGGATGAGATGGTTAGATAGTATCACTGACTCAATGGACATGAATTTGAGCAAGCTCCAAGAGATTGTGAAAGACAGGAAAGCCTGGTGTGTTATAGTCCATGGGGTCACAAAGAGCCAGACTTGACTTAAGGACTGAACAACAACAGACTCTTCAACACTGGGTTTGAGACTTTTGGTTCTTCTCAGCTTTAATCCTTTGTTATCTTACAGGAGTCCTATTATGTGGTAATGATACGTTGGATGAGGACATGTTCTCTAGTCATGTGACTAGGTCTCAGTCTCTCAGTGAGCCTGTGCCCCTGGGTTGTGGCCTTCACAAGTGACCTAATTTTTTCTTTCACTCCTTAGGTGAGACAGAAAGGCCAGAGGGGCCTGGAGTTGGGTATTTTCCTCCCAACACAGGTTAGCCTTTGTTAAAATCTACATTGGTTAGACTCTGGTAAAACCACTTCCCTTGAAGTCAGGCTATTGTTAAGGAGAGCAGAACACTGTGAACATATTTCAAAAGGGCTATTTTTCTACTGGCTTCCCTGGAAGTTCAGCTGGTAAAGAACATGCCTACAATGCAGGAGACCTCGGTTCGATTCCTGGGTTGGGGAAGATCTCCTGGAGAAGGGATTCCCTCCAGTATTCTTGGACTTCCCTGGCGGCCCAGTTGGTAAAGAACTGAAAGTGGCTCGGTCATGTCTGACTCTTTGTGACCCCATGAACTACACAATCCATGGAATTCTCCAGGCCAGAATACTGGAGTGGGTAGCCTTTCCCCTTCTGCAGGTGATCCCAACCCAGGGATGGAATCCAGATCTCCTGTATAGCAGGTGGATTCTTTACCAGCTGAGCCGCAAGGGAAGCCCAAGAATACTGGAGTGGGTAGCCTATCCCTTCTCCAGCAGACCTTCTGGACCCAGGAATTGAACCAGAGTCTCCTGTATTGCA
This sequence comes from Bubalus kerabau, assembly GCF_029407905.1. Taxonomy (NCBI): domain Eukaryota; kingdom Metazoa; phylum Chordata; class Mammalia; order Artiodactyla; family Bovidae; genus Bubalus; species Bubalus kerabau. Next base: position 187,896,590 of record NC_073625.1, on the reverse strand, counting down.
GGCGGATTCTTTACCAACTGAGCTATCAGGGAAGCCCTAGTTGGTAAAGAATCGGTCTGCAATGTGGGAGACCTGAGTTTGATTCCTGGGATGGGAAGATCCCCTGGAGTGGGAAATGGGAACCCATTTCAGTATTCTTGCCTGGGAAATCCCCATGGACAGAGGAGCCTGGCGGGCTATAGTCCATGGGGTTGCAGAGTCAGACACTACTGAGCGACTTAGCAAAGCACAGCACAGCACTGTTCCATTGCCACTGCCAGAAGCTCAAGGGGATTTTTTTCTTTGATCTTCACTCCAAAAGCCTGGTAGGGCTCTTGGAGGAAAAACTCAGGAAGGCCTAGGAGCTCCTCCAAGGCTTGTCTTCAAGGAGTTAATCTCTCAAGCTTGTCCAAGCTCAATCTCCAGCAGTTAGTCATTTTACCTTTAAGGGTTCCTACCTAATGCAGGCTCCAGCTGAGCTCTCTGCTCCAGGTAAGCTGTGATTCTATGAATCTGCCTGTCTCTCCAGTTTTCAGGGTAGTTGTTTGCCCTGTGATCTCAATTATTTTGTATGTACATGTTTTTAATATACAGCATAATTTGGGATTTTTGTGCTGTGATTCAATCTAAGAATCGCCTTCTTGGCAGTTTATAGGCCACTTATTAACATGTGAGATATATTTGGGTGTTTGTGTGTGTGTGTGTGTGTGTGATGCTTTTATACTTGGGTTGTTTTCATTGCTTTTCAAATATTTAAACTTTTGCTTTCACTATATGGGGTGTATTTGCTTTGCTAAAGGTCCTATATTAACTACAGCATGGACATGCTTAGTCATTCAGTCATGTCCAATTCTTTGTGGCCCCATGGACTCCTCTGTCCATGGGATTTCCCAGGCAAGAATGTTGGAGTGGGTTGCCATTTCCTACTCTAGAGGATCTTCCTGACCCAGGGATTGAACCCATGTCTCTCGTGGCTCCTGCACTGGCAGGAGGATTCTTTACCACTGGGCTACCTGGGAAGCCAAAACTAAATCATGTTGTGCTGCGCTTAGTCACTCAGTCATGCCTGACTCTTTGTGACCCCATAGCCTGTAGCCCACAAGGCTCCTCTGTCCATAGGAATTCTCCAGGCAAGAATACTGGAGAGGCTTGTCATTCCCTCCTCCAGGGGATCTTCCCAACCCAGGGATCAGAACCAGCTCTCCTGCATTGCAGGTGGATTCTTTACCATCTGAGCCACCAAAGAACTCATGGTAAGCATGTTTAAAAAAGATGTCTAAAAAATAAAAAGCAAAGTATGGAGAACAGTTTTACAACACAAAAGGGCTAACTACCTTAATACATAAAGAAATCAATTTTAGAAGCCCAATGATAGTAATAAAATGGGCAAGAGATATGAACAGTTCACAGGACATACCATTCTCCTTCAGTCTCTGCAAAGAGTTGGTTCCAGGATTTGCCATGGATACCCAAATCCAAGTGCTGAAGTTGCATAGCTGATCCTTGTATCTGCCAGATCCACATCAGTGGATTCAACCAAGCACAGATCATAGACATAGAGGGGGAGAGCTGACATACAGCTAGGTGTTTTTAGCATGAAAAGACCCTGGATTCACCTGGGTTCACTCACAGCAAGAATAATGAGAGTAAAACACTATCTGAGATGAACGTTCTTCTCTTGGAATGGAAAAAAATAAAAATATGGGTCAACATGCTTTGTTGGACAGACTATGAGGAAGCAATCATTCTCGTTGTGTTCATCTGAGCCCTCTGAGAAGCAGATAACGAAACCGAGCTAAATGCCAAGAATTTTTGTTGTGAAAATAGAGAAGATAACAGGGATGGTGGGCAGACCCAACTCAAGCCTGACTCTAAGGGGAGGAAAAGCTGGGGTGGACATGTCCCAGGCCACTAGGCAGTCTCAGGAGGTTACAGCAAGGTCACTGGACATCTGAGACCTCAATCTGGTCTTCAGCTGAGCTTGTGTTTCCCAGGAATGGAGCTTCCTGCTTCTAGGTTCTGACAAGGGTTATTATCTTTTTGGCCAAAATGTATTCAAGCTCTCCAAGCTCTTTTTCAAATTTTAAAAATCATCTTATTTATTTATTTATTTAATTTTTGGCTATGCTGGGTCTTGGTTGCTGCGCAGACTCTTCTCTAGTTGTGGTGAGTGGGAGCTACTCTCTAGTTTCGGTGTGTGGGCTTTTCATTGCCGTGGCTTCTCTTGCTCTGGAGCATGGGTTCTAGGAAGCTCCGACTTCAGTTGTTGTGGCTCCCAGGCTCTACAGCACAGGATCAATTCGGACTTAGTTGCTCCGCAGCATGTGGGATCCTCCCAGATCAGGGATTTGAACCTGTGTCTCCTACAATTCTGAAGTTCATGGGCTCGCAAAGAGTTGGACACGACTGAGTGACTGAACATCTCCTGCATTGCCAGGTGGGTTCTTTACCACCACTGAGCCACCAAGGAAGCCCTGCCCTGAAATCTTTTTAAACTAGGCTTGACTTTTGGATAAACTTCGGTGTTTATCTTCACATTGTCCAATTTAAGTAGGAATTCTGCTAAGTCAGTTTAAAGGTGTGGTTAAATGTCCCCATCAGTTTCCTTATCCTCCTAGCCTTTAGGTGATGTCTGATCACCCTGGCCCGCCTTTAGCAAGAATCTTGTTAGCCTGTTTAGCCAGAATGCCCTAATCGCCAGTGCTTCCTCTTGGTAGGCTTCCATCCATGGTCTCCACACTGTTTCTTGGCTCTCACTTCTTGCCCACGATGTATCTGGAGTTGAATCCTATTTCTCACCTTCACTGCAGGACCTCACGGCAGTCGTCCCCACATCTACTGCCATCACTTCCTTGAATAAAGTCTGACTGGCCATTTTCACAAAGTGTCATGAACATTTTTTTTTTTTTTTTTTTTTCTGTAATAGTCCTCAATCACTGGCTGGAAGCAGACAGGGGAAGCCTGGTCTCCAGCAAACCTGCTAGGGATTTCAAAATGCAGCAGCTGGAACTCTTCCTCAATGAACTTCCTGCCACTAGAAATCTGAGAAGTGCAATCTCACAGTCACCTCACTCAAATGTTGCTGGAGGGACAGTTGCTTAATTCCAGGCAATGACTTAAGATTCAAAGTGGATGCTATTTATACAGTGCTGTGCTGTGCTGTGCTTAGTCATGTCCGACTCTGCAATCCCACAGATTGTAGCCCGCAAGGCTCCTCTGTCCATGGGATTCTCCAAGCAAGAATACTGGAGTGGGTTGCCATGCCCTCCTCCAGGGGCTCTTCCCGACCCAGGGATTGAACCCAGGTCTCCTGCATTGCAGGCAGATTCTTTACTGTCTAAGCCAGCAGGGAAGCCCATGAATACTAGAATGGGTAGCCTATCCCTTCTCCAGGGGATCGTCCCGACCTCAGAATCAAAGAGGGGTCTCCTGCATTGCAGGTGGATTCCTTACCAGCTGAGCTACCAGGGAAGCCCATTTATATAGTAACACTGTAGTAAGTATGCAGTAATCAATAAGTCTATACTCAGCCAAACTATCAGTTGATTGTGAGTGGGAATGAATACACTTTAAACATGAAGAATCTTTAAAAAAAACATTACCTCCCCTTGTACCCTTTTCTCAAGATGTTACTGGAAGGTGTGCTTCAGCAAAACATGGGTGAAAACTAAGAAAGCAGAAGGTACTGTATCCAGGAAACAGGGGCTCCAACTGCAGAGGAGACAGAGGTCATCCAGAGTGGTGTTAGAGAAGGGTCCTGGGATGACAGACACACAGTGGCTTCAGGACAACCTGGCTGATTGGAGCGGAACAGAAGCTTCACAAGGTGAAGTTGGCAAATACCTGATGTGAGAGATTTATTTTAACTGGAGGAAATTTAGGGATTAAATGGACATTAAGTTCATGGAAAACCAAGAGAGCCAACCACAAACAAAATGTAATTATTGTACACAACACGCTTCAGTCATGAAGAACATTTGCTTCATCCCATTAGTAAAAAACCAAACTAGAGGCTAGAGTTTGAATATATCCTGAGACAGACCCTCACAGCCACATAACCAAAACTTAAAACCTTCCTGATGCCCCCCCCAATGCTCACTTTGACCTTAAACAAAACCTACACTTTCTTCATGTCATCATGACCTTGCAGTTATGAACAAGTCAGCTCATGCAATACAAAGACATGTAAGTTTCTAGTAACAAATCACACTAGAAGACAAGGCACTTATTCATTCAAGATTTATAAACCCAGTCGTGAGCACTGGGAGCCACACCTCCTAACCAACTTCCAGCTGGAAGTACTCTTGTTCGCCAGAAGTTGGGTTCTCACTTGGTAAAATATTCCAATCAAGTAAAGGTCTCTGAATTTTATGCTCACAGTTATAATCATGTGAAGGCTGAATTTTGCTCAAACCACAATGACAGTATAGTGACTTAATCAGAACAATGGTAAGGAAAGAGGACAGGAATTGTGTGATACAATAGAAGACAGCTAAGCTCCCAAGGGGCAAGTTCCCTTCTCCAGGGGATCTTCCCAACTCAGGGGTCAAACTCAGGTGTCCTGCATTGCAGGTAGATTCTTTACCATCTGTGTCAGAAGGGAAGCCCAAGGAAAGAGAACAGAAATTGTGTGGTACAGTAGAAGAGAGCTGACCTACTGGGGCAAGGCAGCAGATAAAACAGGAAAACGAGAGTATGGTATAATCTTGCTGATCAGAGGCAGGGATGTGAGTGAGCAGGGAGCTCTGCTGACAGCTGGAGGGGCTGTTCCCAGGGCAGGAGTGCCTGCAGGTGCCCAGACCATGACATTTGTAGGGCTGAAGGAAATCAAAAAAAAAAAAAAAAAAAAAAAACCAACAAAATACTTGTCATTCTACACAAATCTGCATCTTTTCTATATAAGACAATGAGGTCTCTACAACCTGAACTGTCTGTTCCAGGAGTCAGTAAGAGAAAATACAATGCTAAAGCCACAAACAAGTGTCTTGGCATCTGGGCCGCATTTATTCCTGTTCCTTTTAATTTGCTTTTATTTCTGCTTATCCTGCTTTATTCTGCATTGAATTTTGAAAAACATCTAGAATAATTGTTGGAAGCAGGCAAGCTACCTTTGGGTGTTACACATTCATAGAAAGATTTAGTGGTTCCTTTAGACTACTGGATTTAAGGTGGTCCACTCAGCAGATCCTATGCTCCCCAGGGTGGAATCCTGGCCCTGTCACTAACAGCTGTGTGATGAGGGGCAGGTGATTGAACCTTTCACCTCTCTGTGACTCGTTTTCTTGTCAGTATCATGGGAATCATAATGGTAACTACCTCAGAGGGAGTCATATGAAGTTAATGTTTAAGTGAGGTGGTGTGTACCACCAGGTAGGATGATATACTCCTACGTCATGGTCTGGAGAAGGCGTCCGGCACTGTGGAGCAGGCGACTCCCAGGCTCTGGGGTCTGAGCTTGACTAACCCCCTTCTGATGATGTGATTCTAGATAAGCGACCTGACCGCCTGTGCCCAGTACTCCTAGGTCTTCCTACCGCTTCCTTTCCAAGGCATCCTGCTAAGTTTTCAACCTATCTCACTGACAATTCTGTTCATTAGGCCATCACCTCTGAAATTATATCAATTAGGTTCAGTTCAGTCGCTCAGTTGTGTCCACTCTGACTCTTTGCAACCTCATAGACTGTAGCACGCCAGGCTTCCCTGTCCATCACCAACACCAGGAGCTTGCTCAAATTTATGTCCATCGAGTCAGTGATGCCATCCAACCATCTCATCCTCTGTTGTTCCCTTCTCCTCCTGCCTTTCCCAGCATCAGTCTTTTCCAGTGAGTTAGTTCTTCCCATCAGGTGGCCAAAGTATCGAAGCTTTACCTTCAGCATCAGCATTAGTCCTTCCAATGAATATTCAGGACTGATTTCCTTTAAGATTGACTGGTTTGATCTCCTTGCAGTCCAAGGGACTGACACAATTACCATACAGCACTACCATCAGTTCAGTCCAGTTCAGTTGCTCAGTCATGTCCGACTCTTTGGGACCCTATGGGCTGTAGCATTCCAAGCCTCCCTGTCCATCACCAACTCCTGGAGTTTACCCAAACTCATGTCCATTGAGTTAGTGATGCCATCCAACCATCTTTCATCCCCCTCTCCTCCCGCCTTCAATTTTTCCCAGCATCAAGGCCTTTTCCAATGAGTCAGTTCTTTGCATCAGGTGGCTAAAATATTGGAGTTTCAGCTTCAACATCAGTCCTGACGATGAATATTCAGGGCTGATTTCCTTTAAGATTGACTGGTTGGATCTCCTTGCTGTCCAAGCGACTCTCAAAGTTTTCTCCAACACCACAGTTCAAAAGCATCAGTTCTTCCGTGCTCAGCTTTCTTCATGGTCCAACTCTCACATCCATACATGACTACTGGAAAAACCATAGCTTTGACTAGACAGACCTTTGTTGGCAAAGTAATGTCTCTGCTTTTTAATATGCTCTCTAGGTTGGTCATAGCTTTTCTTCCAGGGAGTAAGTGTTTTTAATTTCCTGACTGCAGTCACCATCTGCAGTGATTTTGGATCCCCCAAAATAAAGTCTGTCACTGTTTCCACTGTTTCCCTATCTATTTGCCATGAAGTGATAGAACCAGATGCCATGATCTTAGTCTTCTGAATGTTGAGCTTTAAGCCAACTTTTTCACTCTCTTCTTTCACTTTCATCAAGAGGCTCTTTAGTTCTTCGTTTTCTGCCATAAGGGTGGTGTCATCTGCATATCTGAGATTATTGATATTTCTCAAGGCAATCTTGATTCCAGCTTGTGCTTCATCCAGCCCAGTGTTTCTTATGATGTTCTCTGTATATAAGTTAAATAAGCAGAGTGACAGTATACAGCCTTGACGTACTCCTTTTCCTATTTGGAACCAGTCTGTTTTTCCATGTCCAGTTCTAACTGTAACTTCCTGACCTGCATATAGGTTTCTCAAGAGGCAGGTCAGGTGGTCTGGTACTCCCATCTCAGAATTTTCCACAGTTTGTTGTTATCCACACAGTCAGAAGCTTTGGCATAGTCAACAAGGAAAAAATAGATATTTTTCTGGAACTCTCTTGCTTTTTTGATAATCTAACGAATGTTGGCAATTTGATCTCTGGTTCCTCTGCTTTTTCTAAAACCAGTTTGAACATTTGGAAGTTCACAGTTCACGTACTGTTTAAAGTATTACCATGGACATTGGCAAACTCTGTTCTCTCCATCTATACCAATGGTTCTTCTTTTTTTTAATTGAAGGATAATTGCTTTACAGAATTTTGTTGTTTTCTCTCAAAACTCACCATGAATCAGCCATAAAGATACATATATCCTCTACCTTTTGAACCTCCTTCCCATCTCCATCCCCATCCAACCCCCCTAGGTTGAGACAGAGCCCCTGTTTGAGTTTCTTGAGCCATACAGCAAATTCCCATCCACTGTCTATTTTACATATGGTATTGTAAATTTCCATGTTACTATTTCCGTACATCTCACCCTCTCCTCCCCTCTCCCCATGTCCATATGTCTGGTTGTCTGTTGCTAACCTGTAAATAAGTTCTTCAGTATCATTCTTCTAGATTTTGTATGTATGTGTCAGAATATGATATTTATCTTTCTCTTTCAGACTCACTTCACTCTGTATAACAGGATCTAGGTTCACCACCTCATCAGAACTGGCTCAAATGTGTTCCTTTTTATGGCTGAGTAATATCCATTCTGAGTAATACATGAGATGTTCAACACTGAAATCAGATTGATTATATTCTTTGCAGCCAAAGATGGAGAAGCTCTATACAGTCAGCAAAAACAAGACTGGGAGATGACTGTGGCTCAGATCATGAACTCCTTATTGCCAAATTCAGACAGAAATTGAAGAAAGTAGGGAAAACCACTAGACCATTCAGGTATGACCTAAATCAAATCCCTTATGATTATACAGTGGAAGTGAGAAATAGATTTAAGGGACTAGATCTGATAGACAGAGTGCCTGATGAACTATGGACTGAGGTTTGTGACATTGTACAGGAGACAGGGATCAAGACCATCCTCAAGAAAAAGAAATGCAAAAAAGCAAAACGGCTGTCTGAGGAAGCCTTACAAATAGCTGTGAAAAGAAGAAAAGTGAAAAGCAAAGGATAAAAGGAAAGATATACCCATTTGAATGCAGAGTTCCAAAGAATAGCAAGGAAAGATAAGAAAGCCTTCCTCAGTGATTAATGCAAATAAATAGAGGAAACAATAGAATGGGAAAGACTAGAGATCTCTTCAAGAAAATTAGAGATACCAAGGGAACATTTCATGCAAAGATGGGCTGAATAAACAACAAAAATGGTATGAACCTAACAGAAGCAGAAGATATTAAGAGGAGGTGGCAAGAATACATGGAAGAACTGTACAAAAAAGATCTTCAGACCCAGATAATCACGATGGTGTGATCACTCACCTAGAGCCAGACATCCTGGAATGTGAAGTCAAATGGGCCTTAGGAAGCATCACTACGAACAGAGCTAGTGGAGGTGATGGAATTCCAGTGGAGCTATATCAAATCCTGAAAGATGATGCTGTGAAAGTGCTGCACTCAATATGTCAGCAATTTTGGAAAACTCAGCAGTGGCCACAGGACTGGAAAAAGTCAGTTTTCATCCCATCGCAAAGAAAGGCAATGTCAAAGAATGTTCAAACTACCGCACAATTGCACTCATCTCACATGCTAGTAAAGTAATGCTCAAAATTCTCCAAGCCAGGCTTCAGCAGTACGTGAACTGTGAACTTCCAGTTGTTCAAGCTGGTTTTAGAAAAAGCAGAGGAACCAGAAACCAAATTGCCAACATCCGCTGGATCATGGAAAAAGCAAGAGAGTTCCAGAAAAACATCTATTTCTGCTTTATTGACCATGCCAAAGCCTTTGACTGTGTGGATCACAATAAACTGGAAAATTGTGAAAGAGATGGGAATACCAGTCCACCTGACCTGCCTCTTGAGAAACCTGTATGCAGGTCAGGAAGCAATAGGTAGAACTGGACATGGGACAACAGACTGGTTCCAAATAGGAAAAGGAGTACATCAAGGCTGTATATTTCATCATGCTTATTTAATGTATATGCAGAGTACATCATAAGAAACACTGGGCTGGATGAAGCACAAGCTGGAATCAAGATTTCCAGGAGAAATATCAATAACTTCAGATATGCAGATGACACCACCCTTATGGCAGAAAGTGAAGAAGAACTAAAGAGCCTCTTGATGAAAGTGAAAGAAGAGAGTGAAAAAGTTGGCTTAAAGCTCAACATTCGGAAAACTAAGATCATGGCATCTGGTTCCATCATTTCATGGCAAATAGATGGGGAAACAGTGGAAACAGAGACAGACTTTATTTTTGGGCTCCAAAATCACTGCAGATGGTGATTGCATCCATGAAATTAAAAGACGCTTATTCCTTGGAAGGAAAGTTATGACCAACCTAGATGGCATATTCAAAAGCAGAGACATTACTTTGCTAACAAAGGTCTGTCTAGTCAAGGCTATGGTTTTTCCAGTAGGTCATGTATGGATGTGAGAGTTGGACCATAAAGCCGAGAACAAAAGAATTGATGCTTTTGAACTGTGCTGTTGGAGAAGACTCTTGAGAGTCCCTTGGACAGCAAGGAGATCTAACCAGTCCATCCTAAAAGAGATCAGTCCTGGGTGTTCATTGGAAGGACTGATGTTGAAGCTGAAACTCCCATACTTTGGCCACCTGATGTGAAGAGCTGACTCATTTGAAAAGACCCTGATGCTGGGAAAGATTGAGGGTGGGAGAAGGGGACGGCAGAGGATGAGATTGTTGGATGGCATCACCGACTTAATGGACATGAGTTTGGGTAAACTGGGAGTTGGTGTTGGACAGGGAGGCCTGGCGTGCTGCAGTTCATGGGGTCGTAAAGAGTTGGACATGACTGAGGGATTGAACTGAAACTGAGTATTCCATGTGTATATGTACCACAACTTCTTTGTCCATTCGTCTGTCCATGGGCATCTAGGTGGCTTCATGCTCTAGCTATTGTAAATAATGCTTCAATGAACAATGGGATACAAGTATCTTTTTCAATTTTGGTTTCCTCAGGGTATATGCCTAGGAGTGGAATTGCTGGGTCATATGGTGGTTTTATTCCTAGTTTTTTAAGTAATCTCCATACCTTCTTCCATAGTGGCTGTATCAATTTACATCCCACCAACAGTGCAAGAGCATTCCCTTTTCTCCACACCCTCTCCAGCATTTATTGTTTGTAGATTTTTTGATGATGGCTATTCTGACTGGTGCATTGGAGAAGGAAATGGCAACCCACTCCAGTGTTCTTGCCTGGAGAATCCCAGGGACATGGGAGCCTGGTGGGCTGCCGTCTATGGGGTCGCACAGAGTCGGACACGACTGAAGCGACTTAGCAGCAGCAGCATTCTGACTAGTGTGAGGTGATATCTCATTGTAGTTCTGACTTGCGTTTCTCTAATAATGAGTGATGTTGAACATCTTTTCATGTGTTTGTTAGCCATCTGTATGTCTTCTTTGGATAAATGTCTGTTTAGGTCTTTTTCCCACTTTTTGATTGGGTTATTTGTGTTTCTGGTATTGAGTTGTATGAGCTGCTTGTGTATTTTGGAAATTAATCCTTTGTCAGTTGTTTCATTTGCTATTATTTTCTCCCATTCTGAGGGCTGTCTTTTCACCTTGCTTATAGTTTCCTTTGTTGCGCAAAAGCTTTTAAGTTTAATCAGGTCCCACTTGTTTACTTTGTTTTTATTTCCATTACTTTAGATGGTGTGTCATAGAGGATCTTGCTTTGATATATGACATCGAGTGTTCTTCCTATGTTTTCCTCTAAGAGTTTTAAAGTTCTGGTCTAACATTTAGGTCTTTAATCCATTTTGAGTTTATCTTTGTGTATGGTTTTAGGAAGTGTTCTAATTTCATTCTTTTACATGGAGCTGTCCAGTTTTCCCAGCACCATTTATTGAAGAGGCTGTCTTTGCCCCATTGTATATTCTTGCCCCCTTTGTCAAAAATAAGGTACCCATAGGTGCATGGGTTTATTTCTGGGCTTTCTGTCTTGTTCCATTTGTCTATAGTTCTGTTTTTGTGCCAGTACCATACAGTCTTGATGACTGTAGCTTTGTAGTATAATCTGAAGTCAGGAAGGATGACTCCTTCAGCTCCATTCTTCTTTCTCAAGAAGACTGCTTTGGCTATTCAGGGTCTTTTGTGCTTCCATATGAATTGTGAAATTTTTTGTTCTAACTCTGTGAAAAATGCCCTTGGTAATTTGACAGGGATCAGATTGAATCTGTAGATTGCATTTGGTAGTATAGTCATTTTCACAATATTGATTCTTCCTACCCAGGAACATGGAATATCTCTCTCCATCTGTTTATGTCATCGTTGATTTCTTTCATTAGTGTCTTATAAATTTCTGTGTACAGTTCTTTTGTCTCCTTAAGTAAGTTTATCCCTAGATATTTAATTTTTTTTTTTTTTGGTTGCAATGGTGAATGGGATTGATTCCTTAATTTCTCTTTCTGATTTTTCATTGTTAGTATATAGAAATGCAAATGATTTCTGTGTATTGATTTTGTATCCTGCTACTTTGCTAAATTCACTGGTTAGCTCTAGCAATTTTCTGATAGTATCTTTAGGGCTTTCTATGTACAGTTTGATGTCATCTGCAAACAGTGAGAGCTTTACTTCTTCTTTTCCAATCTAGATTCCTTTTATTTCCTTTTCTTCTCTGATTTCTATAGCTAGGACTTTCACAACTATGTTGAATAATAGTGGTGAAAGTGGACCCTCTTGTCTTGTTTCAGATCTTAGGGGGAATGCTTTCAGTTTTTCACCATTGAGAATAAAATTTGCTGTAGGCTTATTATATATGGCCTTTACTATGTTGAGGTAGGTTCCTTCTATGCCCATTTTTTGAAGAGTTTTAATCATAAACGGGTGCTGAATTTTGTCAAAGGCTTTTTCTGCATCTATTGAGATTATCATATGATTTTTATCTTTCAACTAGTTAATATGGTTTATCACACTGATTGATTTGCATATATTGAAGAATCCTTGCATTCCTGGACTAAACCCATCTTGATCATGGTGTATGAGCTTTTTGATGTATTGCTGAATTTTGTTTGTTAAAATTTTTCTGAGCGTTTTTGCATCTATGTTCATCAGTGATATTGGCCTGTAGTTTTCTTTTTTTGTGTGTTGTCTTTGTCTGATTTTGGTATCAGGGTGATGGTGGCCTCGTAGAATGAGTTTGGAAGTGTCCCTTCTTCTGCCATTTTTTGAAAGAGTTTTAGAAGGATAGGCATTAACTCTTCTCTAAATGTTTGATAGAATTCTCCTGTGAAGCCATCTGGTCCTAGGCATTTGTTTTTTGGGAGATTTTTTTTTTATCAGAGCTTCAGTTTCAATGCTTATAATTGGGTTGTTCATAATTTCTATCTCTTCCTGGTTCAGTCTTGGAAGATTCAACTTTTCTAAGAATCTGTCCATTTCTTTCAGGTTATCCATTTTATTGCCATATAGTTGTTCATAATAGTCTCTTATAATCCTTTGTATTTCTGCATTGTCTGTTGTAACCTCTCCTTTTTCATTTCTAATTTTGTTGATCTGACTGTTTTCTCTTTTATTCTTGATGAGTCTGGCTAAAGGTTTGTCAATTTTGTTTATCTTCTCAAAGAACCAGCTTTCAGTTTTATTAATCTTTACTACTGTTTCTTTCTTTTGTTTTTCATTTATTTCTGTTGGATTTTTTGATTTCTTTCCTTCTACTAATTTTGGTGTTTTTTTTTTTGTTGTTGTTGTTCTTCTTCTTCTTTTTCCAGTTGTTTTAGGTGTAAAGTTAGGTTGTCTATTTGATGCTTTTCTTATTTCTTGAGGTAGGATTGTATTGCTATAAACTTCCCTCTTAGAACTGCTTTTGCTGCACCCCTTAGGTTTTGTGCTGTCGTGTTTTCATTGTCATTTGTTTCTAGAAACTTTTTGATTTCCCTTTTGATTTCTTCAGAAACCTGTTGGTAATTTAGAGACATGTTGTTTAATCTCCATGTGTTTGTGTGTCTTACAGGTTTTTTCTTGTAATTGATATCTAGTCTCATAGCGTTGTGGTCAGAGAAGATGTTTGAAATGATTTCAATTTTTTTAAATTTACTGAAGTTTGATTTGTGACCCAAGATGTAGTCTATCCTGGAGAATATTCCATGTGCACTTGAGAAGAAGGTGTATTCTTCTGTATTTGGATGTAATGTCCTGAAGATATCAATGAGATCCATCTCATCAAATGTGTCATTTAACACTTGTGTTTCCTTATTAATTTTCTGTTTTGATGATCTGTCCATTCATGTGAGTGGGGTGTTAAAGTTTACTATTATTATGTTATTGTCAATTTCTCCTTTTACGTCTGTTGGTGTTTTGTCTTATGTATTGAGGTACTCTTATGTTGGGTGCATAGATATTTACAATTGTTATGTCTTCCTCTTGGATTGATCCCTTGATCATTATGTAGTGTCCTTTCTTATCTCTTGTAATATTTATTTTAAGGTCTATGTTGTCTGATATGAAGATTGCTATTCCATCTTTCTTTTGCTTCTCATTTGCATGGAATATATTTTCGCATCCTTTCACTTTCAGTCTATAAGTGTTTTTTAGGTCTGAAGTGGGTTTCTTGTAGACAGCACATATATGAGTTTTGTTTTTGTATCCATTCAGCCAGTCTGTGTCTTTTGGTTAGAGCATTTAATCCATTTACATTTAAAGTAATTATTGATATATTTGCTCCTATTGCTATTTTCTTAATTGTTTGGAGTTGATTTTGTAGATCTTTTTTCTTTTCTTGTACTTCTTGACTATATAAGCCATTTTAACATTTGTTGTAAAGCTGGTTTGGTAGTACTGAATTCTCTTAACTTTTGCTTGTCTGAAAAGCTTTTTATTTCTCCATCAATTTTGAATGAGATCCTAGATGGGTACAGTAGTCTTGGTTGTAGATTTTTCCCTTTCAGTACTTTAACTATATCCTGCCATTCCCTTCTGGCCTGCAGAGTTTCTGCTGAAAGATCAACCGTTAAGTGTACGGGATTTCCCTTGTATGTTACTTGTGGCTTCTCCCTTGTTGCTTTTAATATTCTTTCTTTGTGTTTAGTCTTTGTTAGTTTGATTAGTTTGTGTCTTGGCGTGTTTCTCCTTGGGTTTATCCTGTATGGGACTCTTTGTGCCTCTTGGACTTGGTTGACTACTTCCTTTTCCATGTTGGGGAAATTTTCAACTATAATCTCCTCAAAATTTTTCTCATACTCTTTCTTTTTCTCTTCTTCTTCTGGGATCTGTATATTTTGAATGTTAGTGCATTTGATATTGTCCCAGAGGTCTCTGAGACTATCCTCAGTTCATTCTTTTTACTTTTTTTCTTCAGAAATTATTTCCACCATTTTATCTTCCAGCTCACTGATTCATTCTTCTGCCTCAGATGTTCTGCTATTGATTCCTTCTAGAGTATTTTTAGTTTCAGTAATTGTGTTGTTTGTCTCTGTATGTTTATCCTTTAATTCTTCTAGGTCTTTATTAGTTGATTCTTACATTTTGTCCATTTTGTTTTCAAGGGTTTTGATCATCTTTACTATCATTACTCTCAATTATTTTTCAGGTAGTTTGCCTATTTCCTCTTCATTTATTTGTACTTCTGTGTTTCTAGTTTTTTCTTTCATTTGTGTAGTATTTCTCTGCTTTTTCATTATTTTTTTTTAAACTTACTATGTTTGAGGTCTCCTTTCCCCAAAAGATTCTTGATGAAAGTTAAAGAGGAGAGAAAAAAGTTGGCTTAAAGCTCAACATTCAGGAAACGAAGATCATGGCATCTGGTCCCATCACTTCATGGGAAATAGATGGGGAAACAGTGAAAACAGTGTCAGACTTTATTTTCTTGGGCTCCAACATCACTGCAGATGGTGATCGCAGCTGTGAAATTAAAAAACACTTACTCCTTGGAAGGAAAGTTATGACCAACCTACATAGCATATTGAAAAGCAGAGACATTACTTTGCCAACAAAGGCCCATCTAGCCAAGGCTATGCTTTTTCCAGTGGTCATGTATGGATGTGAGAGTTGGACTGTGAAGAAAGCTGAGCACCGAAGAATTGATGCTTTTGAACTGTGGTGTTGGAGAAGACTCTTGAGGGTCCCTTGGACTGCAAGGAGATCCAACCAGTCCATCTTAAAGGAGATCAGTCCTGGGTGTTCATTGGAAGGAATGATATTGAAGCTGAAACTCCAATACTTTGGCCACCTCATGCAAAGAGCTGACTCATTGGAAAAGACTCTGATGCTGGGAGGGATTGGGGGCAGGAGGAGAAGGGGATGACAGAGGATGAGATGGCTGGATGGCATCATTAACTTGATGGATGTGAGTTTGAGTGAACTCTGGGAGTTGGTGATGGACAGGGAGGCCTGGCATGCTGCAATTCATGGGGTCGCAAAGAGTCGGACATGACTGAGTGACTGAACTGAACTTTCCCAGGCTTCAAGATTGAAGTCTTTCTTCCTTTTGGTTTCTGTCCTCCTAAGGTTGGTCCAGTGGTTTGTGTAAGTTTCTTTTAGGGTGAGATTTGTGCTGAGTTTTTGTTTGTTTTTCCTCTGATGGTCAAGGTTGAGTTAGGTGGTAATCCTGTCTGTTGATGATTGGGTTTGTATTTTTGTTTTGTTTTGTTTAGATGAGGCATCCTGCACAGGGTGCTACTGGTGGTTGGGTGATGCCAGGTCTTGTATTCAACTGGTTTCCTTTATGTGAGTTCCCAGTATTTGATACTCCTTAGAGTTAGTTCTCTGGTAGTCTAGGGTCTTGGAGTCAGTGCTCCCACTCCAAAGGCTCAGGGCTTGATCTCTTTTCAGGAATGACGATTCCACAAGTGGTTTGTTATGGCATTAAGTGAGATTAAAACAAATATCCAAAAATAAGAAACCAAAGATGAACCACAGACAAATGGCAGTCTGAAAACCGGCAAATAATAATTAAAATAATGAAATATACACATATGCATATACACCCATGAGCAAAGAGAAAACAGTCCAACGAAAATAAAGTACAGTAGATTGACCCAGCGAACAAAGAAATACCAAATTATATTTACTAGTTATAAGAACAAAGCTAACTAAAGCACAAACTGGAAAACAAAACTAAAGCAAGGTGCCAAGTGGGAAATAAAGCAATGAAAAGAAAAGTAACAAATATGTTGAGAGGAAAGGAAAGAAATAAAAATACAAAGAATAGATATGCAAAGTTAAATCAAGGTAGATGAAGAAAATTTTTATACATTAAAGATTAACTTAAAGGGGGAAAGAACAGTAAGAAAGCCAAACAAATGTATAAATGTAGAAAAAAATAATAACAGGTTTAAAAAATTTTAAATTAAAAAAAGAGAAAAGAAAAAAGAAATTTTTTTTTTTAAAAAAGGAAAACTCCACAGAACTGCAAAAGCCCAACACAGAGGTAGAGGTTTATAACAACAATAAAAAATGTGACTGAAGGGAAAAAAAAGCTCAAAAGCTTAATTAGATTTCATAGTGCCGATAAAATCAACAACTCCAACAGAGGGGTGATAAAAGGGGAAAAAAATCCAAAAAATCTACAGAACAAGTGAAAACATAAGAATAATAAACCTTTTTCTTGAGTCACTGCTGTCAGAGTCCTTTCCTTCGCTTGGAGTCACAGTCCACCTCACCTCCCTAGAATGCCCTCCAACACTGTGCTGATCTCTGTACCTGCTGTGGGGGCAGCTCAGATTGTAATCTGGTCCTACTCCTGTGTGTTCTTGCCTTCGATGTCCACAGCTATCAGAACTAGTGCGTTTTCTTCTCTGGGAGCTCTCAGTGCCCTTTTATATATTTCATAGACAGAGTCTGCCTAGTTGATTGTGTGGATTTTGTCTGCAGCTTGTACAGCTGGTGGGAAGGTTTTTGGGTCTTTTTCCTTAGCCATACTGCCCCTGGGTTTAAATTGTGGTTTTATTTCCACCTCTGCATGTGGGTCATCCACTGAGGTTTGCTCCTGAGGCTTGCCTGGAGCACTTGGGTTTGCCCCTGTGAGGGCCAGGTGTGGAGGTCGTGAAGCTGCCTGGGTTTCAGGGGTTCTGGCAGCACCAGGTAACTCAGGGGAGTTGGCGGCTAGGGCAGCAGGAAACACAGTGCTCTAGAAGGGTATGGCAACCAGTATTGGTCAATACATTCCAGTATTCTTGCCTGGAGAACCCCTTCCCTGACAGACAAGCCTGGCAGGCCGCAGTCTACAGGGCCACAAAGAGTCAGACACGACCGAAGAGACCCTGTGCACATGGATGAAAGACTTTTTTTTGCCTGTGGCAGCTCTGCCCCAGTGAGAGTTGAACATGAAGGCAGTGCAGCTGCTTGGCTTGAGGCGACCCTGGCGGCACCAAGTGTGCAGGGACACAGACTGCCTCCACCGCAGGAGTTATGGCTCTATCAGAGCCTCTTGTAGCTGGCGATCAGAAGGCCTCTTTGGCCATTGTTTCTCCATAACTCTGCCCATTCAGACACTTAGAGGGCTCCCTTCCCTGAGGTCCTTCTCTGTTGTTTGGTGCATCAGGCACACAGAGGGGGCCCCTCTGACTGGGGTCCTACTCTGTAAATCGGCGCATCAGGCACTTAAAGGCACACCATGGGTGGGGTCCTGCTCTGTAGTTCAGTGCATCAGGCGTTTGACAGGCCAGCCTCTCTATTGTTCAGCTGCCAGTGCTGGCGTGTGGGGAGAGAAAGCCTATGGTGATGGCTCCACCCACTACATGTGACTCAGCAGTTTCGCCTTGCTCCTATGGCTGCCCAGCTTTTCTCCACAATCTCTTACCTCACATCCCCTCAATCCGTCTCTCCATAGTCATCAGTAGCCCTTCCCCTGGGATTGCTCCACAATCCCTAAACTCCAGCTCCTAGCCGCTGTGTCTTCCAGAGGACCTGCGTCCCTGTCCAGGGTATGTATGGCTGTGGCAAGGACTGTCTGATTCTCATTCCATTTAGGATGCCACAGATCAGCTTTTTCACTCTCAGCCCTAAATGTCTCTCCTCTGACTCAGACAACTAACCTGATGTGGGGATCAGACCCCTGCTTCAGTCCCCCACCCGCTGAGGTCCAGTCCTACTAACACTCCAGTTTTCCCCCATAGTTCCTTCATGCTACTGAGTTTTGCATGGTTCTATATATTCTTTTCCACAGGTCAGGTACTCCTGTTGGCTCTCAGCTGGTGTTCCACATGCACTTCTGTGTCTGAAGGTGTATTCCTGATGTATCTGTGGAGAGAGATGTACTCCACGTCCACCTACTCCTCTGCCAACTTGTTCTCTCCATACCAGTGGTTCTTAATGGGGTGGGGAGTAGGATTATGCCACCCTGGGGACATGTGACAATATCTGGGATGAGTGCTGTTGTCATAGCCAGAGGGAGTGGGGAAGGCTCTATGGCATCCAGTGCGTGGAGGCTTGGGGAACTGCCAAGCCTGCAATGCCCAGTGTGGCCCCCACCACACAGAACCAGCAGGCCCTTGTGTCCATGGGGTTGAGGTGGAGAACCCTGAACTGTGATGTCAGCTTCTTGGGCAGGAGCCACATGTTCCATGTCAGGGTCCCTCCACTGAGTGCCTCACCCCCAGGGGTTCATCGGTGGATGAACGTTTGTCAATAAACTGGCAGAGTGAATGGGGCTTGGAGAAGGGATGGACCTGTAGAGGGGCTATTTCTACCCAACTCACAAATACTGAACAAAGGATATGCCAGGACCGAGTAAGGCATGTGGAACTGAATCTGACCCCCTCTCTGAGCATGCTGCCCACTTCCTGGTGGACGAGATATATGCAGAGACAAGTGACTGAGATGGAGGGAGGAAAATGCGGATGAGTCAAGTGCTCTGGGCAACAAGCAACCAACAAAGAAGGGGGGTGGGCCTGGCTTTTGGGGAATTGATGGGATGACTCCAAATGACCTCCTGCTCAGGGTTAGGAGCACTCAGTTTCTTTTATCTGCAGTAATCACTTAATCACCCAAACCATCCTTAATTTGGGTGTTGTGGGTTACCCTGTGTTCCCTCAAAGGTCAAATGTTATACTAATCCTAAGAACCTCAGAATGTGACCTCATTTGGATACAGGACCTTTAAGGAGGTGACTCATTTAAAACAAGTTCTTTAGAGTGACCCTAATCCAATATGAAACAGCCTCTTGATGAGGGTGAAAGAGGAGAGTGAAAAAGCTGGCTTAAAACTCAGTATTCCAAAAACTAAGATCATAGAATCTGGTCCTATCACTTCATGGCAAATAGAAGGGGACAATGTGGAAACAGTGACAGATTTTATTTTCTTGAGCTCCAAAATCACTGTGGATGGTGACTGCAGCCATGAAATTAAAAGACACTTGACCCTTGGAAGAAAAGTTATGACAAACCTAGATAGTGTATTAAAAAGTAGAGACATCATTTTGCTGACAAAGGTCCGTCTAGTCCAAGCTATAGTTTTTCCAGCAATCATCATGTATGGATGTGAGATTTGGACCATAAAGAAGGAGGAGCATCAAAGAATTAATGCTTTCAAATTGTAGTGTTGGAGAAGATGCTTGAGAGTCCCTTGGACAGCAAGGAAATCAAACCAGTCAATCCTAAAGGAAATCAACCCTGAATATTCTTTGGAAGAACTGATGCTGAAGCTGAAGCTGAAGCTCTAATACTTTGGCCACCTCATGCGAAGAATCAACTCATTGGAAAAGACCCTGATGCCTGGAAAGATTGAAGGCAGGAGGAGAAGGGGGCGACAGAGGATGAGATGGTTGGATGGCATCACCAACTTAATGAACAGGAGTTTGAGCAAACTCCAGGAGATAGTGAAGAACAGGGATCCTGGTGTGCTGCAGTCCATGGGGTCACAACAAATTGAACATGACTTAGCAACTGAGCAACAACAGCAATCCAATATGAACGGTGTCCTTTCAAAGAGGGGAAGTTGGGACCAAGACACAAGCAGGGAAGGTGACGTGAAGACCCAGGGTGAAAATGGCATCTGCAAGTCAAGGGGAGAACCTGAGACAGACATTCCCTAGCAGCCCCAGAAGGAACCAGCCCTGCCCACACCTTGATCTTGAGGTTTGGCTTCCAGAGTGTGAGAGAATGAATGTCTGTTGCTTAAGCTGCACTGTCTGTGTACTTTGTTATGCAGCTCTAGCCATGGAACACGATGGGCTAGGCGTGTTCCAAGTGCCAGGGATTAGTGGGCTATTAAGGGTAAGGCAGTTGCAGGGAACCTGGACTGAGTTGAGCAAGTGGTGTGAGCTGCAGGGAGAGATGACACTGACTTTATTCAGGAGGGTGAGACTCAAAACCCAAATGCAAGGACAGCTATGTCCTGAGTTTTGGTGTTTCCCTGATTTTGAAGGGCTAGAGTGCAAAATACATTCTGAAGTTTGTGCTGTGTGTGTGCAAGCGTGCTTACTTGCTTCAGTTATGTCTGACTCTGATCCTATGGACTGGAGCCTGCCAGGCTCCTCTGTCCATGGGATTCTCCAGCAAGAATACTGGAGTGGGTTGCCATATCCTTCTCTAGGGGATCTTCCTGATCCAGGGACTGAACTCCCACATCTCTTACATCTTCCACATTGACAGGTAGGTTCTTTACCACTAGTGCCGCCAGGGAAGCCTTGAGTTCTGTGCTGACTGCTGTCAAACGGAAGCTCAACATGTGACACATAAAACCACGAGAGACAATCCATGTGTCCCCACCCCACCGTGGGCACAGCAGGCTTTCTCAGCTCCCCTCGGATGCCCCTAGCCTCTGGCTGAAGTCCAGGACATGCCTTTCTCTCCTGGGACAGACTTGTTGCCTAGTCAGTTTCAGATTCTGCCTGCAAAGCGGGAGACCTGGGTTCAATCCCTGGGTTGAGAAGATCCCCTGGAGAAGGAAATGGCAACTCACTCCAGTATTCTTCCCTGGAGAATCTCATGGACAGAGGAGTCCATAGGGTCAGGAAGAGTCAGACACAACCGAGCGACTTTCATTTTCACTTTTCAGCCTCAGAGAAGGCAAACAACCACACGGGGGAGCTAGGCTTTCTTTTCTCGCACTGATACTTACATCTCATCCTCAAAGCAGATCTTGGCATATTTGTCCCTGCCACCCCCGCTGAGCAACCGGTAAGCGTAGGTGTCTGCAGGACACGGGGACCAGTGGTCACATTTTTGCCTTTTTGGGGTTGGGGCTGCAACAAACAAGAATGTAACAGTTAGCACCACACAGTATTGATCAGGAGAAACCACTGCTTGGCCATGAATGGCAGTTTGTCTGTCCCAGGACTTCGTATTGGCAAATCCCAGGAGTGGTAGAGGGCTTCTCAGGTGGCTCAGATGGTGAAGAATCCACCTACAACACAGGAGACCTCAGCTGAATTCCTGGCTTGGGAAGATCCCCCAGAGGAGGGAATGGCCTCCCATGCCAGTAGTGGTAGAGGAAAAGTGGGAAGATGTGAAGCTAACTGAACCTGATATTGTCTTCAAATAGCAAATATGCAAAAGGAGGGGATGCTGAGTAGGTGGAACCATTTAAAAGGAGTTGGGAATCACTCTTAATCGTTAAGCATGCTGGTGAACCAACCAGTAGCCTGTGGAACATCTATCCAGCTTCTGAATTTACATACCTGAAACACACACACACACACACACACACACACACACACACACTCCTGATCACTGTTAGTCCTGCCCCCAGGCCACAGGTGCAAGACCTTGTACCAAGGCCAGAAGTAGAGCCTAGAAACAAGGTCACCTCATCGTTGCCAAAAGCCACTCCTTGATCCTCATGAACAGGCTTCCTGACTCCATATTAGGCAAAAATGCCCTTTCCAGTGCTCACCCTAACCAATCAACTAATGCCACCCTTCCAGCACGAATTTTCTTTGTTTTGAGGCTATAAAAATTGGCTACTAATCCACGAAAGGGGTCGGCTTTCACTGGTCTGTCTGGAGGTATCAGCCTGCTAGCTCACAGCACCCACATTATCTCTGCTCTTTGGTCTCTATAAACTCACTCCCTTCTGAGATGCTCTGTGTCTGGAAATTCTTTTCCAACCGATGTTCAGATTGCCTCCACAACACCACTCTGGCCCTGGCTGACCTCTCTCCTTTCCCTTAAGCTGGAGACACTGAGGTTTTCTGCCTGGGCTGCTATGTCAGTGGTGGCAGGCCCCAGAGATGTCTTGCCCAGCAATAGAGGGCAGTAGTCAGGGAGGATGGGGTCAGCCAGCCCTGGCACTACCTGCATCTCCCACTACTGGGTGCCTTGTTGCCATCACTTGTGTCTCCCTCCTTTCACAGGTGCAGCTATCTGTCATCACCCACAGAACCCAGAGTCTTGTGCTGGGCTTAAATTTTAATCCTGAGTCTCCAGAAAAAAAAAAAAAAGAAAATCAGAAAGTGCTCCCACTCCTCCAGTTTGAGTGGGGACATGCTGCCTTATGGATCCCTGCAGCGCTCTTCTGTTTCATCTACCTGGATGAAAGCTCGGCCGGCAGGGTGGCTGGGAGGCCCTGCTGGGGGAGTCAGGACTACCCGTGAGTGCTGTGATGGCTGAGTGCCATGGGGCTGAGCTGGACCAGGGCTGAGCTGCTTGGGGATCATGCGGATGCTGGTCCACGCCCAGTCCTGGTGCCCAGGAGGCCACAGAATTCTTGGGGGGAGTGCACCCCAACATCGCACTTAGCTCTTCACACCTTTCTTCCCCTCACTTGCACTACCCCCATCACTAACCAAAGCTTCAACCCACCTCGCACCGTCCAGCTTGCCCTGTTTTATTTTCTTTTGCTTAGCTCTCATCACTGTTTAACACCCCATAGTTTCTTTTTTAAAAGCTTCTCCATGAGGACAGGATGTCATCTGTTTATTTTCACGGCACCCCCAGCACCTAGTGGGTGTGCAGCACAAGCAGCTGCTCCATCAACATGTTGAACAAATATGTAAGGAGCAGGACCCTATGGGGTCTTCCTGGGCCAGATCCCCACTCTCCTCCTGGCCCCAGAGTCCTTTGTCTGCCTCTCATCTGTAGAAAAGCTCAGTCTCCCAGGACTCCCCAGAGTCACAAAAGCCTGACTCAAGAATTAATGATTGAAGGTATGTGATTATGTAGTGACAAAAGTAGCAGTTGGGCCAGGAGAATTGGTAACAATTCAAACAGTAAATCAGCTATATGGCAGTGACAGAATCTTTAGTTCCTCCCTGAAGTACACAGCAGGGCTAACAGTATCTCATGCACATCACTGCGTTGTTTTCCAGGTTCTAAAACCACCACCAAAAGGAAGAGGTTAACTACCCAATGACTACTGTGTGTGTTTTAAGTTGCTTCAGTCGTGTCTGACTCTTTGTGACCCTATGGACTGCATCCCACCAGGCTTCTCTGTCCATGGGATTCTCCAGGCAAGAATACTGGAGTGGGCTGCCATGCCCTCCTCCAGGGGATCTTCCCTACCCAGGAATTGAACCCACGTCTCTTAATCTACCTGCACTGGCAAGCAGGTTCTTTACCACTAGTGCCACCTGGGAAGCCACCCAATGACCATTATTAGCATGTATATTCCAGACCTACTGGAGCCTCAGGAGTGATTACGTTAACCCCTGGTACCCTGTCCTGTTACCTCGCTATCAGCCAATGAGAGAACTGTGCACAAGTTGATCATGTACTCTAAGGCTCTCTCCCTCACGTTGCCTTTAAAAATGCTTCCCTGAAACCCATCAGGAAGTTCTAGTCTTTTGAGCACTAGCTGCCTGGACTCCTTGCTTTGCACCTGGAATAAATGCTGTACTTTTCCTGCAGTAAAACCCAGTGTCAGCAGATTGGCTTTACTGCGAGAAGGTGAGCATATCAAGGTTTGGTTTGGTAACAAGTGAATGGACATCTGGCCCTTTGGTGAGGCAGAAACCTGTACTTACTTTGGCAGAAAACTCAGAGCCACTGAACCTGTTCCCCCACCACAAAAGGGATGAGCAACCTGAAGTTAGGGCTTTCTGTACATGTGCTACAGCAGCTCTGGTTTGCTTTTAGTAATAACAAAGGACCTTGGGATTTTATCTTTTTTAATCTAATTTCTGAAGAAAAAAATTGAAAGTAATAGAAAGGCAAAAAGAAGGGAAAAAGTCTTATGTATTATTCTAAGTAATTATCACTGTTTTCTCTTTTGGTATATTTTCTTCTGGACTTTTCTATGCCTGCAGAGGACATCTGCAAAGTTGGAAAACATGGATTAACAATATATAAACAGTTTATCTATAACATATATAAACATATATGTTACCTCACTTACATTTTCATATATTATAATATACTAAATACATTTTTTCTTAATCTCCAGTTACCTAAATTTAAAGCAAGTTGTCCAACTATTAACATGTGAAAGTGCTATAAATACAGTATCTTCTCAATGTTTCTCAGTTTTGATCATGAAAGTGTATTTATTTTAGTTTTTTAAAAAATTAATGATAATGCTCATTACTTTGAATTCAGGGGTAGTTTACCTAAAAACACACTGAGCATAATATTTTAAAATGTAACTAACACACTGCCTAAAGTCTGATATCAGACTTTGCTGATATCCTGAGTATGTACAGTTGGTTCCTGACTTATGATGGTTCATCTTTATGATGGTGTGAAAGAAATATGAATTCAGAGAAAACTATACTTTGAATTGTGAATTTCTATCCTTTCCCAGGGCTTCCCTGGTGGCTCAGTGGTAAAGAATCCGAATATTCATTGGAAGGACTATTGCTGAAGCTCCAATACGTTGGCCACATGATGTGAAGAGCTGACTCACTGGAAAAGACCCTGGTGCTGGGAAAGATTGAAGGCAGGAGGAGAAGGGGAACGATAGAGGATGAGATGGTTAGATAGCATTGCCGACTCAATGGACATGAGTTTGAGCAAACTCTGGGAGATAGTAAAGGACATAGGAACCTGGCATGCTGCAGTCCATGGGATCGCAGAACGTGGACACAACTTAGTGACTGAACAACAACCACGATCCTGTCCCACCTAGTGCTGTGGGGTCCAGTGCCTTTGTAATGCTGGACAGTGGCAGTCACAGCTCCTCCCAGTCAACGACATGATCACAAGGGTGAATAACCGGTATGTGGACAGCCATTCTGGTTTTTTTTTTTTTTTTCCCAGCAAATTACAGGAGATAACCAACACAATTATAAATAGACTTTGTGATAGATGAGTTTGCCCACCTGTCGGCTAATGTACATGTTCTGTGCCCAGTTAAGGTAAACTTGGCTAAGCTAGGATGTTCAGGTGTATTAAATACATTTTTGACCTGTGATATTTTCAACTTATGATAGGTTTATTGGGATGCAACTCTATTGTAAATCAAGGAAGCGGGACTTCCCTGGTGGTCCAGTGGTTAAGAATCAGCCTGCCAATGTAGGGGACTCGGATTTGATCCCTCCTCTGGGAAGATCCTACATTCACGGAGTAACTAAGCCTGTAGCTACAACTACTGAACCCGCAAGCCACAATTACTGAAGCTTGCATGTCTATAGCCCGTGCTCCACAAGGAGAGAAGTCACTGCAATAAGAGGCCCCCACTTGCTGCAACTAGAGGAAGCTCACGAGCAGCAATGAAGACCCAGCACAGCCCCCAAAAAGATAAGCCAAAGAAGCTCTGTACTCAGTCTAGAGAGAACACTCCTAAAGTGGGATCCACACTCATCCTGCCTGCCACCTGCATTCCTCTTCCTGAGGACACAGACTTGCTCAGTGGACCCTGCTCTTCTTGGCAGGACTTCTTTGAGATTACTCTTCCCCCTGCTCTTGGAGAAAGGCAACATTTCCAGGCCCTCTGCCATCATCACCATGCTGTCAGGTGCCCTGCTACATAACCCTCTTGTCCGCACTGAGTGCTGGGCGAGCAGACAGCTGTGGTGTGACCAGCAAGATGGAAGGTCTAATACGGCCCAGCCCCAGTGTTGCTTAAAATATCCCAAGGTCATGGGGACACTGTACCTCCTGACCCCCAGTGGAAGTGGTAGTTTGGAGACAGAATGAGAGCAGATTAGTATGGGAGGCAGGGTGTGGAACCGGAAATGGTATTTTACTCTATTTTTAAGCCAGCTGGAAAAACAGAAGCAAACAGGGCCTGGTAACATCACAAATAAGTGGGACAAATCTTCCCACAGGGTGAAAGAGGCAGCCCGTCTTTGGGAACCTGGGCAAAGCATCACCCATGCTGCTTCTGAGGGTCCATGGTTATCAACAATGTCCTGGGTGTAACCAACCATGTTCCCAGCCATTAACCCTGTGCTAGCTGTCTCCTGAGCAGGCCTGCTCCATAAGGGATTCCATGACGCAGCCCAGAAAGCAGAGAGAAGTTAAACTCAGGTGAGGAATTCAACTTCTGAGTAACAGGGAAGGAGAAGGCCATAAGGCAAGAGAGCCCGTTTTGCAAAAATGTTGGGAAGATTTTAAAAATAACCTGTCTTTTTATGATTCAGCTAAGGGCTGTGCCTGCAAACATATCAAATGCAGTTTTATGTATTTAATATGATTTCAGTAAGATTCAAATACATTTTTATGTTGAGAAAATAGCAGTGAGTGGTTTCCTTTTTATGGAAGAATAGCTCATAGTTGATTTACAATGTTGTGTTAGTTTCAGGTGTATGGCAAAGTGCTTCAGTCATATATATATATATGTGTATATATATGTGTGTATATATACACACATATATATATGCATATTTGTTGTTCAGTTGCTAAGTCATATTGGACTCTTTGTGACCCCATGAACTACAGTATGCCTGTATACATATACATTATAATAATTAATATGTATTATATATTAATATATTATATAACATATTAATACATAGTATATATTAATATATGTATCTATTAATATATACTTCTACCAGTGGAGCCTTATATATAGTAATATTATTATACTTTATTATTATACTTTATTAAAGTATACTATATTAAAGTATATTATATTAGTATAGTATATTAAATTATATATAGTATATTAAGTATATGATATATATATTAAATACATGTTACATATATCAACTATATTAAATATATTATATATACTATATATAGTATATTCAATGATAGTATATTATAGTATATTAAATATATTAAAGTATTAATATACTTTATTAATATATTAATGTTGTAGTGTATATATTATATATAATGTATTATATATAATATATACACTATATATTATATATAATATGTATTATATGTACATATTTATGGGCTTCCTTGGTGGCCGAGATGGTAAAGAATCTGCCTGTAGTATGGGAGGCCTGAGTTTGATCCCTGGGTTGGGAAGATCCCCTGGAGAAGGAAATGGCAACCCACTCCAGAATTTTTACCTGGAGAATCCCTTGGACAGAGGAGCCTGGTGGGCTATAGTCCATGGGGTCACAAACAGTGCCTGACACTTTCACTTTCATACATATATATTAAATATATATATATGTGTATATAAAGTTTATTTCTCCTAGAAATAAGCTGTGACACTGAAGTAGCGGGCAGTCACTCCTCGCCCTTCTTTTTTCGGTTCTGGCAGCAACAGGCGCTTGAGCCCCAGGTCTGGCCTCTGCGTGCCCCTGCATGACAGGCGCCTGAGGCAGGAGCAGCAGGCTGCCAGCTGAGAGCAGGAAGGAAAGCGGGAGCTGGCAGTTCTCTGAGAAGCACAGCTGCATGATGGCCTAGCGTGCTTGGGCACCAGGGAGTTGGGGTTCCTCCCTCAGAAAGAAAAATAAGGTCAGCCCTCCCTCCTCTCTCCGTGGATTCCACATCTTGGACTCAACCAACCAGGAACTGAAAAAATTTTTAAAAATTTCTGAAAGACCCGAAAAGCAAAACTTGAATTTGCATCTGGCAGGCAATGCTTTACATAGCATTTACATTGTATTTACAACTATTGACATATCATTTACATTGTACTAGGCATTGTATGTAACCTAGCTATGATTTAAAGTATGTAGGAGGGTTGTTAAGACAGCAAATGCTCAGAGGTCTCATCACAATTTTTTTTTCTATTTCCTTAACTTTGTGTTTATATGAGATGGTGGATATTTACTAACTTGTGCAAACCATCGCATGATGTATGTAAGTCTAGTCATCATGCTACACACCTTAAACTTATACTTGATTGTTTAGTCGCTCAGTCATGTCCAACTGTTTGAGACCCCATGGACTGTAGCCCGCCAGGCTCCTCTGTCCATGGGATTATCCAGGCAAGGATACTGGAGTGGGTTGCCATGCCCTTCTCCAGGGGATCTTCCCGACCCAGGGACTGAACCCATGTCTCTTGCATTGCCAGGTGGATTTTTTACTACTGACCACCAGAGAAGCCTCCAAACATATCCAGTGCTGTATATCAATTACGGGATTCCCTGGTAGCTCAGCTGGTAAAGAATCCACCTATATATCAATTATATCACAATAAAAGTGAAAGAAAAAGAGATGAAGTATAAAGGAGGATGTGGGTGGGTAACATGCAGAAATTGCGCCATTTTATATGAGGCACCTGAGCATCTGTGCACTTTGGCATCTGCAGAGCTCCTGGAATCAATCTCCCACAGATGGGGGGATGACTGTAGTTGTCTCAATTGGGCTTGACGTTCCAAAGGTCATTGGAAGCCTGAGAAATGCTCGTCACAGCGGCAACTTGCCGCTTTGTGCCTGTCCCACTGGGAAACTTGGGAAGCTGGGAACTGTGCCTGTTGCTGAGGACGGCGGGAGACAGGAGCCAGTTCTGGAAAGCTGTCAGGCTCGACTGAGTCAGGTACGCTGTGGTTTCACTCCTGGATATGTAAATACCAAAAACGGTTTCAGCCATGTCCACGAGACCTGTGGGGATGTCTGCTACACAGCCTCTGTGTGGTGACAAGCTGGAGGCAACGGGGAGCTGTCCCCCACTCCCAAAAGAGAAAGAGGAGGAAAATGCGAAGACTCAAGCCCCAGGCACCATGCAGCCTGAGCAGCCTCAGAGGAGAGGCACCCACAGCCAGATAGGGCCTCAGGCATGGCGCTGGGTGACACCAAGAACCAGGTCCTTGCAGCACCGAAATACACGCCTGCAAAACAGGACAAGCTGGCATGCAAGTAGGTGTTCATCAGAAGGGTGTCATTAGATGCATGAGAGGCCTGGGGGACGCTGGGTGATGTCGGAGAGGGAAGTGGGGATAAAGGGAGAAATAAATAAAATGAGAGAGCAAGGAGGAGATGCATGAGAGGCCTGGGGGACGGTGGGTGATGTCGGAGAGGGAAGTGGGGATAAAGGGAGAAATAAATAAAATGAGAGAGCAAGGAGGAAAGTGGGGGAAAGGATGGATTAGGAGATTAGGATTGACATTTATACACAACTGTGTATAAGATACACATTAATAATGTATATATAAAATAGCTGAGAAAAAAGAAGCTAAAGGCAAAGGAGAAAAATATACCCACCTGAATGCAGAGTTCCAAAGAAGAGCAAGGAAAGACAAGAAAGCCTCCTTCAGTGATTGATGCAAAGAAATAGAAGAAAACAATAGAATGGGAAAGACTAGAGATCTCTTGAAGAAAATTAGAGATACCACAGGAACATTTCATGCAAAGATGGGCTCAACAAAGAACAGAAATCATATGGACCTGACAGAAGCAGAAGATATTAAGAATAGGTGGCAAGAATACACAGAAGAACTGTATAAAAAAGATCTTCATGACCCAGATAACCATGATGGTGTTATCACACAGCTGGAGCCAGACATCCTAGAATGTAAAGTCAAGTGGGCCTTAGGAACCATCACTAGGAACAAAACTAGTGGAAGTGATGGAATTCCAGCTGAGCTGTTTCAGGTCCTAAAAGATGATGCTGTTAAAGTGCTGCACTCAATGTGCCAGCAAATTTGGAAAACTCAGTAGTGGCCACAGGACTGGAAAAGGTCAGTTTTCATTCCAATCCCAAAGAATGTTCAAACTACCGCACAACTGCACTCATCTCACACACTATCAAAGTAATGCTCAAAATTCTCCAAGCCAGGCTTCAACAGTATGTGAACTGTGAACTTCCCGATGTTCAAGATGGATTTAGAAAAGGCAGAGGAATCAGAGATCAAATTGCCAACATCCGTTGGATCATTGAAAAAGCAAGAGAGTTCCAGAAAAACATCTACTTTTGTTTTATTGACTATGCCAAAGCCTTTGACTGTATGCTGCTACTGCTGCTAAGTCGCTTCAGTTGTGTCCGACTCTGTGCGACCCGAGACGGCAGCCCACCAGGCTCCCCCGTCCCTGGGATTCTCCAGGCAAGAACACTGGAGTGGGTTGCCATTTCCTTCTCCAATGCATGAAAGTGAAAAGTGAAAGTGAAGTCGCTCAGTCGTGTCCAACTCTTAGCGACCCCATGGACTGCAGCCTACCAGGCTCCTCCGTCCATGGGATTTTCAAGAGTACTGGAGTGGGGTGCCATTGCCTTCTCCGACTGTATGGATCACCACAAACCGTGGAAAATTCTTAAAGAGATGGGAATACCAGACCATCTTTCCTGCCTCCTGAGAAATCTGTATGCAGGTCAGGAAGCAACAGTTAGAACAGGACATGGAACAACAGACTGATTCTGATTTGGGAAAGGAGTACCTCAAGGCTATATATTGTTACCCTGCTTATTTAACTTACACACAGAGTACATCATGTGAAATGCCGGGCTGGATGAAGCACAAGCTGGAATCAAGATTGCTGGGAGAAATATCAATAACTTCAGATATGCAGATGACACCACCCTTATGGCAGAAAGCAAAGAAGAACAAAAAGAGCCTCTTGATGAAAGTGAAAGAGGAGAGTGAAAAAGCTGGCTTAAAACTCAACATTCAAAAAACAAAGATCATGATATCCGGTCCCATCACTTCATGGCAAATAGATGGGGAAACAATGGAAGCAGTGAAAGACTTTATTTTGGGGGGCTCCAAAATAAAAAATCACTGCAGATGGTGACTGCAGGCATGGAATTGAAAGACACTTGCTCCTTGGAAGGAAAGCTATGACCAACCTAGACAGCTTATTAAAAAGCAGAGGCATTACTTTGCTGATAAATGTCCGTCTAGTCAAAGTTATAGTTTTTCCAGTAGTCAAGTATGGATGTGAGAGTTTGACTATAAAGAAAGCTGAGTGCTGAAGTATTGATGCTTTTGAACTGTGGTGTTGGAAAAGACTCTTGAGAGTCCCTTGGACTGCAAGGAGATCAAACCAGTCAATCCTCAAGGAAATCAGTCCTGAATATTCATTGGAAGGCTGATGCTGAAGCTGAAATGCCAGTCCTTTGGCCACCTGATGTGAAGAACTGACTCATTGGAAAAGACCCTGATGCTGGGAAAGATTGAAGGCAAGAGGAGAAGGGGATGACAGAGGATGAGATTGGATGGCATCACCAACTCAATGGACATGGGTTTGAGCAATCTCGGGGAGTTGGTGATGGACAGAGAAGCCTGGCATGCTACAGTCCATGGGGTCACAAAGAGTCGGACAGGACTGAGGGACTGAGCACAAACACATGTATGAGATAGATAATTAATAAGAACCAACTGTAGAGCACAGGGAACTCTACTCAGTGTAATTCAAGGAAGGGATATATGTATATATGTGGCTGATTCACTTTGCTGTACAGCAGAAACTAAGGCTACACTGTATTTTTTCCCAATAAAAATTTTTTTTAATTAATTAGTTAATTAAGTGAGGGCGGCCTGGTCCATGGCAGGTCACCTCTACTCCTAGTCCAGAGGTTCTGACCACTGAAAATGACTGTCCTCTTGCTCTCTGTCCCTCCCTGGCTCCACCAGTGCTTGCCTCACATCCATCCACTCACCTGCCTGACCTTCCTTCCTACGACACTTGTCCCAGGCCCACCTAGTGACAGTTCTTATTAAAGGGGCAGTGAGGGGCCTGCCTCTCTGCTGGTTTCCCTGGTAACCGATGAGCCCACCTGGTTCAGTGTCCCCTGTAACTGATAACCTCCCCCTTCCCCCGGGAGCAAAACCTGCCACCAGGACCTGCTCTCTTGGCAGCACAGTGAGTGTGGGTGTCACCCCAGGACCCTGCTTCCAATGTGTAAGCCCCCCATCCATTAAACCAATGATGTCTGTGTTGCTGACTCTGGGTGCTTTCTTGGGTCTTGAAACTGGGCAAGTGCAGGGCTTGTAGGCCTGCTGGGGGACAGCCTGACAGGGAGGAAAGGAAGGAGTGTGTCAAGGAGCAGAGACATGGGAAGCCTTACCCCTCAGGGGGAGGGAGACTGTGTGTCTGTCCTGTCCTGGAGGTGAGCACAGAACCTTCCACGAAGTCCTAATCTCCCCGTGAAATATGAGAAAGGGGATGCAAGGGTTAATAGTCAGTTACCTGTCGCTCTGGCTAAGCCATGAGAAGAACAGCATAGGTAAAGAATAAAAGCCAGATATATCAACTAAGGATAATCTAAACAAAAAGTACATTGGGCTGATTAGTTGGGGTCGTCATGCTTCGCTAAGCTAAGGAGGAACATGGTGTGGACCTTGGGACGCCAGGTCAGCACAAGTTCAGAACGCACACACTGATGGTTCTTCTGATGTTCCTGCGAAGACTGCTGCCCCCCGGCTGTGTGATGCCCTTGGCACTAGGAGGTAACATAAAAGTACAGACAAGAGCATTAACTCTGAGATGCGACTGGAGGCATGGGAACCTTATGTTATCTAAAAACCAGATACTTTCTGCATACCAAGAGCTCAATAAAAGCAATGTGGAATCGGTCAGCAGGGCTCTTGATCCTAGAGGTCATGAGTCCCCTGGTCCCATCTTTAAAACACCAATACAGTATACTAACACATATATATGGAATTTAGAAAGATGGTAACAATGACCCTATACACGAGACAGCAAAAGAGACACAGATGTATAGAACCGTCTTTTGGACTCTGGGAGAAGGCGAGGGTAGGATGATTTGAGAGAATAGCATTGAAACATGTAAATTATCTTATGTGAAACAGATCACCAGTCCAGGTTCGATGCATGAGACAGGGTGCTCAGGGCTGGTGCACTGGGATGACCCTGAGGGGAGGGATGGGATGGGGAGAGAGGTGGGAGGGGGGTTCAGGATGGGGAACACATCTACACCCATGGCTGATTCATGTCAATGTACGGCAGAAACCACTACAATATTGTAAAGTAATTAGCCTCCAATTAAAATGAATAAATTAATTAAAAAAACTTTAATTCTGTCTCTAGTTTCCTTTTTCCAAACTGTGCGTTAACCACTTTCTTTTTTATTTTTTTTTTTAATTTTGGTCTAGGTGTTTTTAGTGTAATTTTAGGTCAAAGTAAAAAGGTAACAGAAAGAAAAAATAACAGAAAAAAAATACTATATTCATACATTTATATGTCAAGATTTAGCTAAGAAAATAAAGTACTATAATGCAAATAAGCCATACATTTAACTACAAGTTTAAAATTAATGTCCAATGATAATATGATACCAGTTATGAAGTTAATTTCAAAATCTCCTAAATGTTATTCAATAATCAAAATAACCAAGGTTGCCAAAGGTTAGCTATTGTAGTCCTATTAAACTATATTTACAGAATAGAAAATTTTGGGAAAATTTTCAGTAGAAAGCAGCAAGGACTTACAGATGATAAAAACATAATGAATATTAAAGTAAATTAAAAAAAAACTAAAATGTTTGGTAATTTATCTGCCCAGCTACTCAAATTAATTATTTTACCCCTAGTGAATTTTGTATTATTTAGAGACACAGTCATGCCTTAAAAACATTGTAAAATACACAAATGTGATGGTAATTAGTATAAAATTCTTGTTTTTAATATATGCATTTGGTTGCTTTTATA
This sequence comes from Bubalus kerabau, assembly GCF_029407905.1. NCBI lineage: Eukaryota > Metazoa > Chordata > Mammalia > Artiodactyla > Bovidae > Bubalus > Bubalus kerabau. The sequence goes on along the minus strand of NC_073625.1, from coordinate 187,862,686 downwards.
ATTTTATACTGTTGAGAATGTTACCAAATATAAATGCTGGGTATAAAAAATGTTATAAAAATAATATGTGCTAACAACATTATATATAAAAGATTAATATTTGTCTAGGTCAATGATAGTTTCAGGTCACAGTGGGTTTTTTGTTTTTTTTTTAATTTTATTTTATTTTTAAACTTTACAATATGGTATTGGTTCTGCCATATATCGAAATGAATCCGCCACAGGCATACACGTGTTCCCCATCCTGAACCCTCCTCCCTCCTCCCTCCCCATACCATCCCTCTGGGTCGTCCCAGTGCACCAGCCCCAAGCATCCAGTATCGTGCATCGAACCCGGACTGGCGACTCGTTTCATATATGATATTATACATATTTCAATGCCATTCTCCCAAATCATCTCACCCTCTCCCTCTTCCACAGAATCCAAAGACACTGTTCTATCAGTGTCTCTTTTGCTGTCTCATATACAGGGTTATTGTTACCTTCTTTCTAAATTCCATATATATGTGTTAGTATACTGTATTGGTGTTTTTCTTTCTGGCTTACTTCACTCTGTATAATAGGCTCCAGTTTCACCCACCTCATTAGAACTGATTCAAATGTATTCTTTTTAATGGCTGAGTAATACTCCATTGTGTATATGTACCACAGCTTTCTTGTCCATTCATCTGCTGATGGACATCTAGGTTGCTTCCATGTCCTGGCTATTATAAACAGTGCTGCGATGAACATTGGGGTACACATGTCTCTTTCAATTCTGGTTTCCTCAGTGTGTATGCCCAGCAGTGGGATTGCTGGGTCATCGATCCCCACCTGCTGCTCTGGCCGCAGCAAGTAGTGCCCAATGTGGGGATCGAAAGTGAAGGATCCCCGAGAGGGAAACTAAAGTTAAACAATCGTAGCAGGGTCCCGAGGAAGAGTGGGGTGAGGCCTCTGGAAATCCCCCTTTGCAGTAAGTAACACTCTCTCAGGCATTGAAACCGGGGTTAAGCATGGGAAATTCAAAAAGCTCGGAACAATACCCGCCGTATATATGCCTTGTAAGGCAGCTTTTAAGAGGTGAGGCGGCGGGGTGGAGGAGGGGACAAAAATCAGTGAGGGCCGGCTATTGGAGCTTTTACCAACCATTGAGAAACATTGCTGGCGGTTCCCTTCTTTAGATTTAGGAACATGGGAGAAGGTAGGTAGTGAATCAGAGAAACTTCTTTGCAAGGGAGTGCCCTTGCCTGCATCTATCAGGTCAATTGGACACTGAAAATCTGCTTTGGAACCTCTTCCGACCCCTAAACGCTCAGAAGGGAGTGAGGATGAATGTGAAACCCCATCAGAGGGAGGACCTGAATATACAGAGCCCAAGGGGGTAGAACAAGCTGCAGTTCCTTTTCGCCTTTGTTTAAGAAAGGAATTTCCTCTGCCTCCTCTTCCTCCCCCTCTTGTCTTAACTGCTGGAGTGGCTCAAGCTTTTGCTTCTTTAGGGCAGACAGCAGTTCTGTCACCCCTCCAGAAAGGTTTTTTGGCGCTCGACATGAGGGGTGATTTGGAGGTTATGGCTAGGGCATTTCCATTGACAATACATGAACGGATAGCTCCTGGGACAGATCCTAATAATCCTAGTAGGGTGTGTGAGGCTATACACAAGCAGATTCAAAATATTAAAGGAACCTAAGCAAGCTGTTCAGAATTATGGAGTCAATTCTCCTTTCATCATGGGAATAGTGCAGGGACTAGCTGAGGGTTCCCGTTTGATAATGGAAGCTCATGACCAAGTCAGGTAGATCCCCATCTCTTCAGATCAATTGATAGGCAGTGGAAATTGGGGGAGAACTCAAGATCAAGTGCTTATGGAAGATCAGGCTATAGAACAGGTGAGGCGACACTACAGAAGAGCCTGGGAGAAAATAGAGGTTAAAGGACAGGCTTTCTTTACTTTAAGAGAAGACCTCACCGCTCCAGAGAGACAATCCCTGCTGGAACATCTTATCGGTCAGGCCACCCCTGTCATTAGAGCCCATTTGAACACGCTTTGGTTTATTTTTTAGCTATGAAACTATGACTACAAAAAAGAGAGATGACATTTTTGACACTGAGTGGCCAGGATATTCTTTATACTCCAGAGAAAACTGGTTAAAATAAAATCTTTTTTGAAATTGCAAAACCGGTTCTTCTTGCATGTACTATTAGGAAAAAGTTGACTTGTTAAAATACTTTTTTGGAACTTCAATTCTGCCTGAGAAACAAAAACAGGCCTGGGAAAAAACCTGAAGTTAATTCTTATCTTGTCCTTGGGATACACAGCCCATTCTATCTGGGACTCCAGCCATGAACAAATTGGTAGAACTCAAACCAAGAAAAAAAAAAAGAAGAGGCAAAGAGACATTTTAAATTTCAAGAGGAAAACTATGAGATCTCTGTCTGTCTGTCTAAATTTATCTGTATCTCAGTGTGTGTCTTTGTTTTAGGATAATATGAGGTTAATTTATAAATGAGCTCTATTTAATTTCAGGTTCACATGAACTGAGAAATATTCAATATTAACTATCTAACATTAATGTTTTGTTTGTTAAGCTAATTATGTCTTGAGTCATCAACATTGTGTAATACTTTGATTGTGCCTAGGCTTAATGTAAACTAAATTTGTCGACAAGGAAAGTAACTCGAGTGAAGAAACTTCAAAAATAACACACACATACAAATATATATGAGATGAAAACTTTTAGATAAACTCTACTAAAATAATTATATTATAGAAATGTCTATCTAAAGTAATCTGAGGACTGGGGTAACTTAAATTTCTAGGATTGTGCTAAACTAAATGATAAAAGTTTATTAAATAGCTAGGTCATTTCCAAACAAATTAAGATTTTGAAACATTAATTACTGACCACTAACAGAGAAACTAAAGAGATTTTAGATTATTAATAAATATGTTTAGTGCCATCCCGAGATGTTCTCTGTTAAGAAAAAATTAAAACTGGTATTTATGTTCACCATTCTACAAAATGCTAATATAAAAGACAGTTCATGGTTTAAGGAAAATGAGATTTATGTTTTTAATAAAAAAAGGTATGAAAAATAAAATTACAGTCTATTAAAAAAGAAGTGAGCCTAAACTTACCGGTGGTTATTTGCTAAATAGATAAATGAAGTGATGAATACAAAAAAGTGTGAAAAAGGTTTGTAGCAAGTGAAAGAAGAGTTTTGTGCATGCTACATTTTCTTAAGACATTACACTGCCTTTGAAGTCTTATTGTTACTTTGACTAAGTAAAAAAGCTATTATTTTACAGTGAATATAAGCTGGTACCAAGCTGGAATTTGGTTTTCTCTTCCAAACAAAGTTTGGAATATGGCTTTTGATAACAGATTACATAAATTTCTTTGTCTTTAAGTGATTCATCAGTTCAGTTCAGTCACTCTGTCGTGTCCGACTCTTTGCGACCCCATGAATAGCAGCATGCCAGGCCTCCCTCCATCACCAACTCCTGGAGTTCACTCAAACTCACATCCTTTGAGTCGGTGATGCCATCCAGCCATCTCATCCTCTGTTGTCCCCTTTTCCTTCTGCCCCCAATCCCTCCCAGCATCAGAGTCTTTTCCAATGAGTCAACTCTTCGCATGAGGTGGCCAAAGTACATACTTGCTTATAAAATCTTTTGTTACTTTGATAAAATGAATGAGTGTTATTTCACAGTGATCTATGGAGACTATGGCATACATGGACAAAGATCATTCTACTTCTACAAAATTAACCCCTCATCAGGAAATTTAAAAAGGATAAACAATGGTTATAAACCAATGGCAACCCACTCCAGTACTCTTGCCTGGAAAATCCCATGGATGGAGGAGCTTGGTAGGCTGCAGTCCATGGGGTCGCGAAGAGTCGGACATGACTGAGCAACTTCACTTTCACTTTTCACTTTCATGCATTGGAGAAGGAAATGGCAACTCACTCCAGTGTTCTTGCCTGGAGAATCTCAGGGATGGTGGAACCTGGTGGGCTGCTGTCTATGGGGTCACACAGAGTCGGACACAACTGAAGCGACTTAGCAGCAGCAGCAGCATAAACCAAACAGTCAGGGCTATGGGAAGTCCAAGACAGCCACTTGGCTTTTCCTGGGTCCCTTTCAAACCTCACTTTTATTTCATAAGCTAAAGCCTTTCCTGGCTTCAGGGTTGATATCTCACAATAGAAAAAAAAAAAAAAGGTTAAAATGTGTTTTCTACAATCTCCAGTGATCGGGTCATCCACTTTGCTGGACATGTCATACAGACATTGACAAAAAACTTCACAAACTTCTTGCAGACTATCGTTTTTACTGATGTCCTTGGTCATCAGGCAAGGACCACAGAACAAAGGCATTGGTTACATGAGATTGAATAGACTGCTAAATATGACTAAAGTTTTCATGACTTTTTGTCTGACATATTACTGGCTTCTCATTTTTGTTTTCAGATATAAAAAAGCTCTTCTCCTCAAGTCACTGATGGCTTAAAACAATTTAGTCACTTACATCTGTGGGTAAAATTAAAACATTTTCTCTTTTCTCTTTACCTTGTCCCTCCAGAAACTGGAAACATTTGGGTTGTGAACAGCCTCATCAAGGTAAAAAGGACTATCTCCAGACATTTACAAAAATCTCAGAGTATACTGAGGATTTCTAAAAGAAATATCCACCCAACTGATGTCAGGCCTATAACATCTGTTTCACTGAATCTTCAGTTCTAGTTTTGATAATAAGATCTGTATTTACTAAGGGGGCTTCCCTGGTGGCTCAGATGATAGAGGTCTGCCTGCAATACGGGAGACCTGGGTTCAATCCCTGGGTTGGGAAGATCCCCTGGAGAAGGAAATGGCAACCCACTCTAGTACTCTTGACTGGAGAATTCATGGACAGATGAGCCTGGAAGGCTAGTTCCTCGTGGTTATGTTACACTGCTAAGAGGTTTAATTAAGTTATTTAAAAGGACACTCTAAGTTTGTTTCTAAAGATTATATCAGTAACCAGTCTTTGAATGAAGATCAGATGCTCCAGGATCTACAACCAGCAAATTAACAACAGGCCATAGTCATTTAACAAACTAAGTCAGATGACCTGGAGATGTTACTAAGCTATACCTAATGAAAGTTCTTGACTTAAGTTCTTACTTATGATTTTACTATTACTGCTAACTATATTGCTTTCTATATTGCCTGTTTCAAAAAGTGTTGTCCCTTACATTATCAAATGTGTGACTAAGCCACTGATATAATAATGGCATATAGTTCCATATGAAACCCATAGTTATAATGGATATAATTCATATATCTTCCTTTGGTAATCTCTGTTACATACATGTGACTATTGATACATTCTCTCAATTTATATGGACCACTACTCAATCTGGTGAGCCTACAAAATGTGTACAAAGACATTTATATGCTTGTTTTGCTGTTATAAAACTACCAAAAACTCTAAAAAGTAATAACGGCCCTACTTATACCAGTAGAGCACTCCAACAATTTCTTAAAATTTGGTCTATAAAACATTCTACTGGCATTCCCTATAATCCACAAGGACAGGCCATAGTGGAGAGGGCTAATCAATCACTTAAACATATGATGCAAAAACAAAAAAAGGGGGAGATGCCACAGGACAATAAACAATATTGAATAAAGCTTTATTTACTCTCAGTTTTTGAATCTTTCAGCACAACTATGGAAACTGCAGCTGAGTGACATTTTCAGGCTACATCCACAAATAAAACTAAGCCTGTGATTTGGTGGCAAATCCACTAACAAATGCTGTCACTGGGGAAGTTAATTACATGGGAATTAATTACATTGTAATTACATTGTAATTAATTACATTAATTACATGGGGGAAGAGCCTTTGCTTGTATCTCCCCAGGAGATACAAGGTTCTAAGTCTAGAACCTGTGTGGATTCCAGCTCCTAGAGTAAAACCGAGCAGAAACAATCAGTGACTCCAGGCAAACTGATCATGGCTATGTTTGCCCTGATAACCATTGCAGTGAGTATACCCCTGACTTTGGCAGAAGCAAAGAATTATACCTATTGAGCCTATGTACCTAATTCCCCCATTGCTAAGGCCTGTTAATTGGGGTGAAGGATCTATCCCTGTTTATGTTAATGAATCCTCCTGGATCCCTGGTCCAGAAGAGAAGCGTTTGCCCTTCATAAAAAGGAAAAGGGGACCCCCTACAATAGTACTTTGGGTTTTGACCCTTGGCCTGTTTGCCTGGGTGCTGACCAGGGCTGTCTTAATCTATCAATGCAGGCGTGGCTTTCTGTAAATTCTTTGAACAGAAATCACACTATGGCTGAACAGTATTTGCTTTCTGGATTGAGCTTTGGATATCGAGAAACTAATCAAAATAATCTACCACATCAGATAGACCCAAGTGAGAACAGACCCATATGGGCCAACCGACAAGACCAAATACACTGGGATAACAGTCGTGGGACTGAGGGGGTGATCTGACTTAATGGTGCCTATGGAATTGTCTGGGACTGGTCCCCTGAGGGGTATACAGTCTCTTAATTGCTTACACCGTGACTCACCCTGCAATCCTTGTAAGAAGTTGCATTGGCATGTATGTGAGTGCAATCACACTATTATTACTACACACTGAGAATATCCCATTATCTGGCATGGCAGTGGCATGTCTTCGCCACAGCCACAGCTCGAATCAGGTAGGGCTCAAACATAAATATGGAAGGCGGCCATAAGCCTGAAGAAATATCGAATTTGGGATGGAAATTATTCTCATTCCACAATTTATATTCTGTCACTCAATACATCAACAAACTGGACGTTTTATACTCAAACTTGTGTTTGGGATCCATATGTGATTATGACTGGCACTATAACTATTAACAAGACAGAAAGGGACCTAACCTGCCAGGATTGCAAACTATATACCTGCTTGATTCAACTCTAACCATTCCTATGTGATGTTGTGCAGATGTTTAGGAGTCTGGCTGCCAGTAACTCAAAGTAGGCCTTGGGAACTCTCCCCTGCCATGCATACTTTGCTCACAGTACTAAATACCATTTTGAAAAGATCCAAGCATTTCATTGGGTTCCTCATTGCCGCCATAATGGTCATTATTGCCATCACCACCACAGTGGCAGTGGCGGGAGTAGCTCTCCATCAGACGGTACAAACCATCACTTTTGTGCAGGAGTGGCATAAAAATGCCAGTTCCGCTTGGGGAGCCCAAACTCATATAGATGAGGAGATTAACAACAGGTTGGTGGATGTAGAAAGGAACCTACATCCTGCAGTGCTACTCTTAGGGGAAGAAGTGCAAAATCTTTAATTACAAATGCATTTAAAGTGTGACTGGAACATTACTACTTTCTGTGTGACCCCCCCAGGAATATAAGCAATCTGAACATACCTGGGAAAATATTAGACAACACTTGCAGGGCTATATGGCTGACAACCTTACTCTAGATATTAAACAAGCAAAAATCATTGGCATGCAGCATGCTTCTCTTAGACTACTACCGGGAACAGATACACTTCAAGGAATAGCAGAGGGCCTTAAATCATTGAGTCCTCTTGAGTGGATCAGAGGTATCAGAGGTGGTCTCATTAAAACATTACACATGCTTTGTTGTTTCACTATAATCCTCTGTTTAGTCTTCAGAGGCACATGAAAGTCCTCTGAAAACTGATGAAGAAAGAAGTCGTGAGATCGACATAACTTCTGCTACAAAAACAGAAAGGGGGAAATGCAGGGGTTAAGAGTCAGCCACCTGTCACTCTGGCTAAGTCATGAGAAGAACACCATGGGAAAAGAATAAAAGTGAGATAGAGCAATTAAGTATAATCTAAAGAAAACGTACATCGGGCTGATTAGTTGGGCTTGTCATGCCTTGCTGAGCTAAGGAGAAACATGGTGTGGACCTTGGAATTCCGGGTCAGCACAAGTTCAGAATGCTGCTTGCGGAAATACTGATGGTTCTTCCGATGTTCCTGTGAAGATTGCTGACCCTGGCTGTGTGATAAGGTACTAGGAGGTAACATAAAAACACAGAGAAGAGCACTAACTCTGGGACTTGATTAGGGGCATGGGAACCTTATGTTATCTAAAAACCAGATACTTCTGCATACTAAGAGCTCAAAAAAAGTGATGTGGAATTGGTCAGCAGGGCCCTTGATCCTAGAGGTCATGAGTCCCCTGGTCCCATCTTTAAAACTTTAATTCTGTCTCTAGTTTCCTTTTTCCAAACTGTGTGTTAACCACTTTTGATCCCTACGTGCTGCACTGGCTGCAGCAGGGGGAGGCAGGGAGGCCAGAGGATGAAAACCTGCTGTCCAGGCAGATTCCAACCACTGCCGAGGTTCTTGAGCAGGAGGAGACTGGCTCTAGAAAATAAGCCAAGTCAGCGGGACTTGCCCGTGCATGCAAAATCACACGGATATGGTGGGGAGGCTACACCCAATCTACTGACAGATGGTGTGAACCCAGGGAGAGCTGGATTTACAAAGGGAAGGGTCAACTTCGTGGAATTCCAAAGCCATGATCAAGGGCCTCCACAGCTATGTCAAGAAATGGGCCATTTTAAGAGAATAGGTAATGAAGTGGGAAAAGCCAACCCAGGATGAAGGGGTGGCAGCCCACGGTGGTGGATGCAGATGGTCTCATTCCGGGGCCTTGGCCATAGGGTTTCAGTGCTCAGAGCCCCAGTTTCAAGGCTCGTTTTGCTCAGTGCCCGACACTGACCTCACACCTCCACGTGATCTTCCTTTGCTGCTGATTCTGGGTGGGTGTGTCACTCACAGTGGCCCGTAGCCTCGGGGACTGAGGAATGTAGGTCAAACTCTGTGCGGAGCCCAAAGTAACAGAGGATTCCAGGGCCCTGAGGCCTGCAGGAGTTGTGCTCTGTCTTTGAACCTGGTCCTGAGGCCAGGAAAGCATCCTCTACCCGCCTGTCTGCCAGGCACAGAGGGGCTCTGAAGGTGGCACCTGGCCAGGGGGCACCTGGCCCTGGGGAGCATCATTCCCCCAGCCACACTGTGGATAACAGCCCAGACTAAGTGTGGCCACAAAGCCAGCCTGACCCCATGGATGTTGCTGTCCCCTTTTTATCTTTTATCCATGTAAGAAATGGTATATTTCCTGCCACATCAGTAAACAAGGATGTTACAGTCATCAGCGATTGCAGCTCTCCTATGAGAGCCGGTGAGCCCTGAGGGAACTCAGGAAGGAAAGAACACCTGCCATCTAGCAGCCATCAGAATGAAGCCACTTCCTACGGTGAGCTCTGAGGAACTCAGGACACAAAACAGGATACTGGCCCCAGAGAGCTGAGATGCACATGAATGATTTCAGTGCACCTAGATTCTTGCATCTTCCCATACATAGAAGAGTGCTAAATTCCTTAACTTGGGATATCTGGTTCTCTTTCATTAACCATCATCTTTTGATGTTCAGACTACCTGCCTTTTGTTGCAAAACTTCTATATATACTGACTCCTCCCCTTGCCTCCTCAGAGTTTCTCTCTCAGAGCTACTTGAGATGCTGTCTCCTGGACCTGAAGTCCTAAAATTTCCCACCAAATAAAACATAACTCTCAACTTTTAGGTTGTGAGTATTTTTTAAGTCAACACATGTGAGCATTAGACTACGAATCACAAGATACAATCTCCACACTCTGGGTCCACCAGACTCCTGAGCAGTCATGAGTTCCCCCAGAGCTGAGGCTCCAAGCCAGTAGGATCCAAGACACAGCTGCTGGCTTTCAGCACCACCTTCAGTTCCCAATAACTCGACATGCTTTGTCACAAGGGAGGGTGACAGGGCCTCCCCTTTCCCCTGGTGGGAATCAGAAACCACATGAACTAGCCCGCATAAAAAGATCAGGTTAGAGGCAGCTCCTGGAGGCAAGCCCTCACCCAGAACAGACTTCCCATTTTGTGTAAAATCGGAGAAAACGAGAAAGTCAGCCTTTTGAAAGCAGATCCATTCCCTGAACACTCAGGGTCTCCCCCAGGGTACTGGCCTCATCCATAATCCACATGCAGTAAAATCCATCTGATTACAAGCAAATTCACTGTGAAAGATCCTACTTAAAATAAAAACACTTCAGTCATAGTCAGTACATAAAAAGTTCTTGTTTTTTTTTTTTTTTTTTTTTTCTGGCCACAAAAGGTAATCAAGTTTGAAAAGGAATGGTTTTTTATAACATTTTAAAATCATTACCTGGCTCTTTATATGTGTGAAAATTAATTTTGTATCATTTATTTCTGTTAAAAATATATCAGCTACCTGTTTACAATGAGATTGTGGAAAAAGGTACAGATGATGACTTCAGGGTCTCACACATTTTCCAATGTAACTTTTAGTGGATATTTTGTAATTTCACTTCATCCCCAATTCCAGTGTGAATTTTTAATGCATCCCACATATAAAGCTTGTTTTCCTAACATCATGGCTTGCTTGGGGTCTCATGGGGTGTGAGCAGGGCAATGGAGTGGGAACTATGGGAGAGGATTCTTCCTCTTCCTCCTCCTCCTCCTCTTTTTCATCAACATAAATGGAAGTAGAGACCACAGCCCAGTCTCACCGCTGCAGCAGGGCTGCAAGTCCTTGCCTTGACCCCACCGTGGTACCCACCTTTGAGGACAGGCCTCTTGCCAATGCTCTGGATGCTGTAGACGGCGCTGGACAGGTGCACGTCTGGGATGAGTTCTGCCAGCAGGTACCCAGAGTACCAGGCACACAGGGAGGCGAAGATGAAGAACACTGCCTTCAGGGTGCCTGTGGACAGACAGATGACAAGATGCATGTGGGTGCCCCCACCTGCTCTCCTGAACCCATCCAGGCCTTCCTGATGGCACCCCTGAGTCTTAGCAGAATGCCCCATGGGGAATTCCTCAGGACGGTGGGCTGGCGAGGGCCTGAGGCCACTCAGTGGAGCCCATCGGCTTCTGAGCACAGCTGCTGAGGGGAACAGGATCAGGTGACGTGAGCGGGTGACAGGAGTGGGATGTGAAGGCGGTTGGGCTGAGGTTCCCATCTGCTGCTGTGCTGGGTCTCAGAGCTTCCTCACGGGCTCACATCAAGGGCTCATCAGGCGGCCCTGACGCCTGGCCTAAGGACAGACAAGGCCCTTCCCTCCACAGCCCATGGGACTTAGGAAGCTCCTGGAAGCAAACAGAAACCCAGAGGGTGGCGGAGGCACCCTGGTGTGTTTACCGTGTCACCAGTGCTGAGGGTGGTACCTGGTACCCGTGAGCACGCAGTCACCCCTGTGACACTGGAAATGGTCCCCAGATTGTCAGTATCCTCAGACAAGGCTGGAGGGACACTCACGGTTCCTGGCGAAGAATGTTGTTGAGTTCTGCTGCAGGCCACAGGTGCGAGGCTTTGCACAGATCACACGGAAGTGGAAGCAGAACCCTGAATCAAGGTCACCTCTGAAGCTGACTGAGCCCCTTTGTAACCATTGCCATAAGCCCCCTGATCATTGCTAACCAGCTTCCTGACTCCCAGTTAGACAAAATGCCCACTCCAGTAAACACACTGTGCTGTGCTTAGTTGCTCAGTCATGTCTTACTCTTTTCGACCATGCAGACTGTAGCCCGCCAGGCTCCTCTGTCCATGGGGATTCTCTAGGCAAGAATACTGGAGTGGGTTGCCATGCCCTTCTCCAGGGGATCTTCCCAACCCAGGGATGGAACCTGTGTCTCCTGCATTGCAGGAAGATTCTTTACCACTGCACTACCTGGGAAGCCCTGCATTTGGCAGGTCCTCCTGATTTGCATCCTAAAGGATAAAACTGTAATCGCAAATATAGTGGTACTTGCAGTGTTTCTGTGAATCGTTCCAGCAAATTACAGAACCCCTCCCCCTAACCCCACCCAGGAGTTGTGGGAACCCTGCTTTGTAGCCGGCTGCTCAGAAGTGTGGGTGGCCCCTGAGCCTGTGGCTGGCATCTGAAGACAGGGCAGCTTGCAGAGGGCACTGCCCTTAACGCCTGGGCTCTGGCACCTCCTGTGGGTGGTGGGTGTCAGAGGTGAACTGAATGGCTGGACACCTAGTCCGTGTCAGAGGGCTGGTGACTCCCCACCCAGAGCCCTGAGCAGAGATCAGTGGGTATTCCCCAGCCCCCTTTCCAACTCTCCAGAACCCAGCCCTGGGTATCCTCTTTCTCTGGCCATGATGAAATGCAAACTTCTGTCAGTCTGGCCGTGTTGAGCCCCGGATCTCAGCTCCCTCTTCCTTCCTAGTACCTAGGGATTCCCTTCTCCCCTGCCCCTCCCCCACCGACCTGTACTAACATGGGGTAGGTTATATCCATCATTGTTGCAGGTGCTTGTGGGGGGGTGTCTGGTTAGCTTAGGTAATCACCTGGTGAAACAGGGCCCCTCTGCCTCACCTGGATCATTTAGTCTTTTTTCAAGTGCATAATTTCAACATCAAGTCCCTCTTTTTTCCAACCATGCAGTTTCTGAGAAGGTTAGAGCATAATGCAGAGAAGGCTTCCTGCTGGAAAATGACTGAGACAGTGTGGTCATTGCAGTCCCTGGCATAGGGACATCTCCAAGCTGGAAAAACCAGCCACAGAAAACTCAGTGAGAGGCCAGGGGAAGCCGGCATGCTGTCCCGGAAACCCCTTTGTCTGTTCTGAGCTCCAGCCGCCTGACCCGCTGCCGTGCTGCCCTCTCCATCTGCACCCTGGGGGTGAGTTTGTCCCTCTGCCCCCACGGTGCCCACCTCCAGACCCCTGGCCATCTGTTCCTTCAATGGCCCCTGTGCGGATCTGTGGCCTCCTGGGTGTGGCCTGCGCATCCACCCTCAGGTCAGCCCATCATCGCTGCCCACCACGTCTCCCCTCCAGGTCTGTGCTGCACACCTGGGATGGTGCGAGGGTCACAGGGTGTTTCAAACAGGCTGCTGGATGCACCCTGAGTGAACCGTGTGATGCGACTGCTGGAAACATGGATTTGGTGTCAACAGAGTCTCAGGTTCAAAAACAATAGTTCACTGTGTTCCATGTGTCAATTCACAAACAAGTGTTGTACTTGAAGAAAACTGGCAAAGCGGAGGTTATTCAGATCTTCTCAATGTCACACGTGAGATCTTTGAGCGAAGGGTTGCTGTTTGGTTTGGAGGAGACTGAAAGGGAGTGGGGTGCCACCTCTCTGATGCCTTCTCACTCTGAAGGGAGGCATGGTTTTGTCCTCAGGTGAACAAGGACAAACCGGTGGCAGTGACAGGGAAGATAATGAAGAGAGAATAAAAGCCCAGACATCCTCACGTGGAGAATCATGAACTTGGAACTCTGGGGGAGGGGTGCAGCTGCTGACCCCCAGGCCAGATTTCCCACAATGGCTGGGAGGAGCCAGGATCTGCAGCCAGATCCCTCCTGGGGAGGGAGGGCAGACCCACAGCACGCATTGGGACCAGTTTACGGTAAGATGAGGCACGGGCAGGTGGTGGAGCTAGCACCTGGGGCCACGGTGGGGAGCATGGCTGAGGATTCCTCTTGGGAAAGGTGGGGGCTTAAGACCAGCCCCGGTGCGGGGGGCAGGGAGGGGGAGGTCTACCCCAGCAGGAGAGTTCTAGCACCTTCAGACGTGGAGGAGGAGACAGAGGAAGTACACAGAGTGCAGGAACTTCTGTGATTCTGTGACCAGGATCTGGCCTTTCCTCAAAAAGCAATAAAGTTGTCATCAGCCCACAGACATGTCCTGAGCACTTCCACCAGCAGTCACCCGTGAGCATTAGAGCAAAGGCCATCCTGGGCACAGGTAGGAAGTTGGAACTTCCTCCTCAGAGACCCTCTGTTAGGGCACATGTGTGCATGCCCTACCCTCGCCGCTCCCCCTCAGATTCTCGGGTGTTTCAGGCTGGCACTGACCACTTAGGCTGGAGGACAAAGCCAGTGCACACTAAGGCAGGATACTGGTGAGGAGGGTCTCAGGATCCCCCTGCCCATCCAATCCCGAACCCACAAGAGCACACTCCTTCCACATCAAGTGGACGAGGATGCTGTTTGTCACTGGCAGCCTCCCCACAGGGACCCACATCCCCTGGACCCGGGAGCAGCCACACCTGCACTTCTTGTCCTTGAGAGGCTGGGGGCGCTGAGGGGCGGGTGAACCAGACTTGGATTTCGCAGCTTTGAGGCTCCAGGCCCTGCTAGCCCCAGTGGCCACAACTGCACAGTCCTGTCGATGAGGCTTTTTGGCAGTAGGGCTGGGAAGTGTCACACCTGAGCATCTCGGCAGGTTTGCAAGGTAACCCACTTTTCAGAGTTCACACGCCAGCGCCCTTACTTTTAAGGAATTAGGATGACTGCTCCAGGTGGCTGCCCTCTCCTTCAGTCTGAGTGTCCTTCCTAGGTCCTTCCTAGAGCCCTACCCGGGGCGAATCTGGGGCTTGACTGAAGTGTCTAGGGAAATGCTACTTCCACACATTGCCAGATCCTTAGCTCACAAAATCAAAAGTGGCATAGCCTTGACCTTTTGTGAGTATTCTCTCTGGCAGCCACACCCAGATAAATGCAAACTCGGTGTGACCTCAAAGCTTGACATGAAAGGACCACATAGCTCACAAATGAATCACAAGGACTCCGTGTGAAAAAATAGTAGGTGGGGGGAAAAGCAATCTAATAATATTCAATTATTTTCCACCAAGTCAGCAGCAAAATCATACGATAAGTATATACCAAATAATATGTTGTGCTCAGATGCTCGGTCGTGTCCCAATTTTTGTGACCCCATGGACTGTAGCCCACCAAGCTCCTCTGTCCATGGAATTCTTCTGGCAAGAATGCTAGACTGGGGTCCATTTCCTCCTCCCGGGGAATCTTCCTGACCTAGGGATTGAACCAGCGCCTCTTTTGTATCTGGCATTGACAGCCAGATTCTTTACCACTAGCGCCACCTGGAAAGCCCAAGTATATAATGTAGAAATAATGAAAAAAATTCTTCCAAAATAGCTGTAATAAAAGTCGGTGCCCCAAGAGATATATTTTCTCCCAAGCAAAGAGGTGCATCTCCTCACATTTATCCAGCAAGCCATGCAAGTTAACCAAGGCAGTACTGTTCGTAGGAAAATGGTTTTGTAGAAAGCACGGATATTTTACACAAATACAATAAAAATCTTAAAACTGGGCTTTCCTACATGTTGGGCATGGAGCAGAAAGGCAGTGAGTGGGACTCTCTGCAGTGTGGTCACACAACCATAAGCCTCTCAGGGAGGAAGGAGATCGCCTGCCACCCAGGGATGGAGGGCTGACCTCTAGAGAGTCCAGGAGAACGCTTTTGATCTTTTCATTTCTTCCCACTATGTTGACATGCTCTGGGAGGAATCTAGATTCCTCAGATTACGGAAGAAACAGCAAAATCGATTAGAAAGGGAATGTGTGGCAGGAACCAGAGGTTCACATGGACCCCAGAGTGCCACTGTTGGGAAAACGAGTGCTAGGAGATGAAATAGTGTCTTTCCTACTTTTTTCCCCAAACCTTCTGCAGGCTCAAGTAGTTTGGAGGTGAGGAGTGGGGAGTAGGGAGTCTTATAAAAAGATGCTACCGGAACTGTCATAAAAGGGACAATGGGGCCTTCCTTGTTAATGAGCCCCCACTTCCCAGCCACCCGCAGACACGTGACTTAAAACAGTCTCAGTTTCTGCACTTTTCATAATTCCCTGGGTTCGTCAGGTGGACCTGTGGCTCAGGATCCCTGGCTTCAGCCGGAGGGACCCCAAGTGCAGTTCACAACGGCCTCTGACCGGCACGGGCGGACTCCTCCCCGCTCAGGAGCGAGGGGGCACTTGAGCACCTCCCGCCTAAGGGCTCACTGGGTTCCGCTCCAGCTGCGCTCAGCCACCGCCTGCTTTCCAGGCGGTTCCCCCCTTTTCTCCGCCCTGCACGCCGCTAGGGCGGTGGGGACAGGCGGGAGGGCGGATGAAACCTCAGCCCACTCGCGCCGTGGCTGGATTCGCTTCGCGCATCCCTGATCCCTGAAGAGAAGACCCTCCTCGTGCTGCCTCCACCTCTGGCTCCGCGTGGCAGGTCCCAGGAAGGGCGAGGGGGCGACTCTCCAGTGCCGGGGCCCCCCTTCCCGCCTCCCTCCAGTGGGGGATTGCACTCACCGGCAGCCACGGGGCGCATTTTCCAGGTGCGGTTCGGGCCCTTCTGACCCTTGGCCGCAGCTCCGGGCGACCGAGAGAGCTTCTCGAGGGCTGGACTGACCACTGGGCGACACGCCCTGGGCGGCAGGCCGGCGGCAAGGAGGGCGGGCAGATGCGTGTGCTGGTGTGCCAGGCAGGTACGGGCGGGGCAGGTGAGCGCGGCAGGTGCGCTGGCGGCGCCCTGGAGCTCCGGGTCAGCAGCCCAGGCTGACTAGGGGATCAGAGAGAACCAGAGGGTTTTGCTTTGAAGGGAGGACGCCCTCCCTTTATGGTTGGCAGCTCTAGACCCCAATTAATGTCTCTCAAGGTCAAGAGACTGCCAAGATAGCCATATTCTGAGTCTTTAAGACGTTCCATCCGAATCCAGGTTCGAAGTCCAGGTCACCACGGCCACTGTTCTAAGGCTCTTCGCTTCCTCCAGAAGTTTCTGCCCACTGCTGTTTGCACAGCCCAGCCTCCTGCCTCTTGCTTCCTCCTTGACTCCGGCAGTTGATCGTGGAAAACAGAACAATGTCCCAGGCCCCGTGGTCAGGGTGGCAGGGCTGCAGGTCCTTGAATTTCCAGGAGGCCAGGCATGCTTGAGTGGGAGGCCAGCAGATGTTGGAAGTGAGCTTCCCAGAAGATGCGCCATCTCCAAAGAGAAAGAGCTGCTTCTCACCCACAGATGGCTTGCACTCCAGATATCCATCAGGTTGTACGGGCTTTTGAAAGTCTTGGTGGACTCAGACTCCCAAGGGCAAGTTAAAGCTCCAAGGGCAGTTGGTCACTTTTGCGGAAAAAAGAGTTCCCAAGAGGCAGGGAGCACCACCCTCTGGATCTATTGGCTCCTGAAGTTCTCCTCCCCTAAGAAAGCCCAGAAGATTCCAAAGTACCCTGGATGGTGGTGGGGGGCCAAGGAAGCTTGGCTGTGACCCACCCAGAAGACAGGGGTCTCTATTCCTTCTCTAACTCCTTCTCTGGGACTCCAGCTTCCCTGGTAGTTCAGCTGGAAAAGAATCCATTTGCAATGCAGGAGACCCCAGATCAATTCCTGGGTCTGGAAGAGCCACTGGAGAAGGAATAGGCTACCCACTCCAGTATTCTGGCCTGGAGAGGTCCATGGACAGAGGAGCCTGGTGGGCTACAGAGGCAATCTGACACAACTGAGCGACTTTAACTCACTTCACCCCTGGACTCCAGAAGGGTAACTGGCTTGAGCATGGCACATTTCAGTCTGGATGCTTTTCTGAGCTGCTCTATAGTGCTACTCAGAAGTCATTTCCCAACTATTCCTAACAACTACACTAAACACTGTGAATCAGCTCATTTAAGGGAGTGTGGGTTTCATCTCATCTTTGTCTTGAGCTCACCTCATTTCAGAGATGGAGCTTTTATCTCTGAGTTTGCTTTCATTTTAAAAAAAAGTGGTCAGAAGTGCTCTTAACATAAAATTTATCACTTTTTACCAAATTAAAATAAATGTACACTTTTAAGCGTACAGTTCAGTGATGTTAAGACTAGTCACATTTTTGTGCAATGGAGCTCTAGAACATTTTTATCTTGCAAAACTACAACTTTGTTCCTATTAATCAACTTCCCATCCCCTCCCCACTAGCACCTGGTAACCAGCATTCTGTTTTCAGACTTTGAGTACTTCGGATATCTCAGGTAATTGGAATCATACAGTGTCTGTCTTATTATGACCAGCTTATTTCCCTTAGGATAATGAACCTGAGGTTTATCTGTGTTGTAGTATGAGACAGGATTTCAGTCCTTTTTAAGACCAAATACTATTATCATATGTGAAACAGATCGCCAGTCCAGGTTCGATGCATGAGACAGGGTGCTCAGGGCTGGTGCACTGGGATGACCCAGGGGATGGGATGCGGAGGGAGGTGGGAGGGGGGTTCAGGATGGGGAACACATGTACACCCATAGCTGATTCATGTCAATGTATAGCTTTGTCAATATTCATGTAAAGTAATTAGCCTCCAATTAAAATAAAAAATTAAAAAAAAGACCAAATACTATTCCATTATATGTATAGGCTACATTGTCTTTATCTATTCGTTCCTTGATGAACACTTGGGTTGTTTCCACCTCTAGGCTAGTGTGAATGATGCTGCTATGAACATAGGTGTGCAAATATCTTTTCAATTCTCTTGGGTATGTACCAGAAGTGGGATTGCTGGATCATATGGTAATTCTATTTTAATTCTTTTGAGGAACTACCATACTGTTTTCCACAGAGGCTGCACCATTTTACAGGCCTAATAAGTCCATTTTACAAGTGTTCCAATTTCTCTGCATGCTCACCAACATATTATTTTTATTTTATAGTAGTCATCCTGAAGGATGTGAGGTGATAGCTCATTGTAGTTGGATTTCCATGTCTCTAATGTATCAGTATTGTTGATCATCTTTTCATATGCTTGTTGGTTATCTGTATTTTATCTCTGGAGAAATGTCGATTCAGGTCGTTTGCCTATTAATAAATCTGGTTGGTTTTGTTGTTGTTGAGTTGTAGGAGTTCTTTAAATATTCTGGACATTAACTCATGATCAGATATATGGTTGACAAATATTTCCCCCAATTCATAGTTTTAACTGCGAGGATTGTGCCCTTTGATGGGCAGAAGTCTTGTTTGATGTAGTTTTTATTTGGCTCATCTACTTTTCCTTTTGTTGCCTGTGTTTTTGGTGTCATACCCAATATATTATGATCAAATCCAGTGTCAGGAAACTTTCCTCCTATGTTTTCTTCTAAGAATTTTACAGTTTTAGGTCTTGAATCCACTTGAAGTTAATTTCCTTGTACATGGTTTTAGGTAAGGGTCTGATTTAATTCTTTTGCATGTGGACATTCAGTTTTTCCCAACTCCATTTGTTGAAAAGACTTCCTAGTCTGTCATTATGCCAGTACCACACTTTTTGGATGACTGCTGCTTTATAATAAGTTTTGAAATCAGGAAGTGTGAGCCCTCCAACTTTATTCTTCTTTTTCAAGGTTATTTTAATTGTTCAGAATCCCCTCAAATTCCATATGATCCCAAGAATGGATTTTTCTATTTCTGCAAAAAAGCAGAAATATTTTGATAGGAATTGCATTGAATCTGTAGATTGCTTTTGTGTAGTATAGGTGACTTGTGTGTGTATGTGTGTGTGTGTGTGTGTGTTAATTGCTAAGTTGTGTCTGACTCTTTGAGACCCTATTGTAGTCTGCCAGACTCCCCTGTCCGTGGAAATCTCCAGGCAAGAATTCTGGAGTGGGTTGCTATTTCCTTCTCCAAGGGATCTTCCCAACTCAGGGATCAAACCTGGGTCTCCTCAATTGCAGGAAGATTCTTTACCATCTGAGCCATCAGGGAAGCCCATGGGTAGCTAACAATATTAAACTTTCAGATCTATGAACACTGGGTGTCTTTTCATTTCTTTGTGTCTTCTATAGTTTCTTTCGTAGTCTTGTACTTTTCAGTGTAGTTAGGTTACGCTTTGCTTTCAGTTTGCTGTAATCACCGTACTCCAGACCCCACTCCCGATTCTCACACTGTCTATGAGAAACTTCCTCAAGTTCTCCTTAGCAACACAACATAGGTTCCATGTCTGGGGAGCCGTACTAAGGAATTTTCTTTAAAGAAGAAATGCCATGTACACACAACACTGAAAAAGGTAATGAAATCTATGGGAGTGACAAATGACGGAGTTATTGTTCAAATAAATTACTGTGTCACCACTTGTAACGCTATGAAGGAATTTAAAATGATTGCTGTTAGGAGCATTCATTACTTGTAATACACACGAAACATGTACGTGAAATACATGTTAAATGCCAAAGCAGGAACAAACAGTGGACACTGGTACATATAAAAAAAACTGGAAACACATCAAAGTGAAAACTGTTTCATTTCCTGGAGCAGACTGGAGTGCGTAGCCATTCCCTTCTCCAGGGGATCTTCCCGACTCAGGGATGGAACCCAGGTCTCCTACATTGTAGGCAGATTCTTTACTGTCTGAGCCACCTGGGAAGCTGGTATAAGGCCACATTACTTTTAAAATTTTGAAAATAAATGTGCACTGAAAACTCCTATAACCTCTGCTTCATCCCCCCTCCATACCTCATGCTTCCCTGGGCCACCAGCTCATTCTCAAAACTCTCCTCTCACAGCCCCTCCCCACCCAGCAAGTCTGTTTCATAGGAGTCCCCTCTCCTTCACAGGTACTTCCCCCCAAGTCCAGAGTTCCCTTCTCAGAGACCACCACTGTCCCAAGCATTTCCTGTAGCCTTCAGAGCTATCTCACCCAAGCCCACATATGAATCCCTCATCCTTTCTATACACATGCTATAATTTTGTACATGGTATTTCATGACCTACCTTTTATGTTATAATATCTCAGAGAGCATCATATACACAAGCGCACACAGAATTGGCCTGTTATAGTGGATTCCTGTATTCTTTTCTACCGTTGGATTCTTTTGTTATTTTATTTTTTTCTATTCTTTTTATTGTTTGATGAACCGTCTTTTATTGTTGGATTGTAGATCTTTTAACCATATTTTTTTATTGTTGGGTGATCCTTTTCTTTTTTTAAAAAAACTTTTTTGGCTGCCCTGGATCTCCATTGCTTAGCTTGGGCTTTCTCTAGTTGCGGTGATCAGGGGCTACTCTTTGCTGTGAGGCATGGGCTTCTCATCGCAGTGGCTTCTCTTGTTGCGGAGCACTGGCTGGAGGTACACAGGCTTCAGTAGTTGTGGCTCCTGGGCCCTAAACTCAGTAGTTTGGCGCACGGGCTTAGTTGCTCCATGGTGTGCGGGATCACCCAGGAGGAGAGATTGAACCTGTGTCCCCTGCATTGGCAGGCAGATTCTTATCCACTGTACTACCAAGGAAGTCCTCTATTCTTTAAATAGGCTATGGAAGGGCATTTTGGTTTTTTTTTCCCAGGCTTTTCTACTATGACCAATGCTGCAGGAAACACCTTTATGCATCTGTCTTGGCATACATATAGGGGTGGATTTAAAGTAAATTCCTAGAAGTGAATTAGTGAATCAAAGGGTATGTGAATTCTGAATTTTACCAGATACTTCCCACAGCTCAACAGAGAAGTTATACCTATTTACAGGCCAGCCAGCAGCATATGAGAATCCCAATTTTTCATATCCGTCCTGACATTATCCAACTTTTTGATCTATACAGCGTATTGTTGAAAAAACTTAGTATTGTTCTAATTGACTCTCTCATTAAAGTGATGGCCTTGGCATACTTCCATAGGTTTAAAAGCCGTTTGTGATTGGTGCCTGTTTATTTTCCCAGGAAGTATCTAGTCATATACTTTGCACACTTTTCTATTTAGTTGTTAACTTTTTTTTTTTCTGGTTATGTTAGGAGCTCTGAGAAGTAATTTGTGGGCTAGATAATACATGTATATAGTTCAATTTTATTAAAAAAATTTAAATTGTATTTATTTATTGTTTTTGGCTGTGCTGGGTGTTCAGTACTGCATATAGGCTTGCCTTCAGTTGCAGTGAGCGGGTGCTGCTTTCTAGCTGCAGTGTGCAGGCTTCCCGTTGCAGTGGCTTCTCTTTGCAGAACACGGGCTTGGGCATACAGGTTTCGGTAGTTGCGGCACTCGGGCTCAGTGGTTGCGGCTCGCAGCCTCTAGAGCTCAGGTTCAGTAGTCTTGCCACAAGGGCTAAGCTGTCCTTCGGCATGTGTGATCTTAGTTCCCGGACCAGGGGTCAAACCTGTATTGGCAGGTGGATTCTCAACCACTGGACCACCAGGGAAGTTCCCATGGTTCAATTTTTAAAAGTATATTAAAAGGTTGATAGTAATAAATTGCCCCCTTACTCTTGCATCTTCTCTACCCAATAGAAAACCAATAGGTTTTTAGTAGGTTATTAATTTCTTGGGAATCCTTCCAGAATTTCTTTATACATATTCAACTAAATAAGAATATCCCAAAAGACTGTTCTATACATCAGTGTCTCTTTTGCTGTCTCGTATCCAGGGTTATTGGACTCTGTGGGAGAGGGAGAGGGTGGGATGATTTGGGAGAATGGCATTGAAACATGTACAATATCATATATGAAACGAGACACCAGTCCAGGTTCGATGCACGATACTGGATGCTTGGGGCTGGTGCACTGGGACGACCCAGAGGGATGGTACAGGAAGGGAGGAGGGAAGAGGGTCCAGGATGGGGAACATGTGTATACCTGTGGCAGATTCATGTTTATATATGGCAAAACCAATACAATATTGTAAAGTTAAAAAAATAAAATTAAATTAAATTTAAAAAATAAAATTAAAAAAAAAAAAAAAGAATATCCCTACCCGCCAACACTTAAAGTAACATAGTCTCACTCTGACCCACCTCTTGCCTCTCAAGATATCTTGGAGAGCCTGCTGCTTGCGCACAGAGCTCTTCTTCGTCCTTCCACACCTGCAGAGCATCCTACAGCAAGGATGGACCACAGTTTACCAGCTCCCTAACACAGCTGTTTCTTTTCCACCTTCTTTTAGGACTAATACTCTGTAATGGAAACCTCTCACATAGAACAAGTTTGAAACAACTTGTTTCAAACAAGTGAAGAAAAGTAAATAAACTCCTAGAAAAACTGCTGAGCTTGTCTATCAGTAATCCTGAGATTCTGCCAGAACAGACCTGGATTGGAGGCTGTGTTCACGGACATGTTCCCCTCCCCCCCACCCCCTAGCAGTGTTCGTGCATGGCTCCCTTTAAGGGGTTTTCAAGGAAAATTTTTACTGCTCGATTTTCACCTTCACTTGCTTACTTTGAGAAAGCACTGCTGTTTGAGAAGGGACTTCCCTTAAAACACATTCTGATGTGAAGCAACTAAAATAGCAAGGGGGGAACACCTTCGTTTATACATAGTGCAAAGCCCCCCCTTCCTACACAGAGGGACATCTACTGTACACATGGATATAGAATTATAAAGTATGTATTATAGTTTTTACAGTTTTATATTTATTAGTTCCTTATTGCAGGTAATAAAAAATTTTGTTCCCTGTTTGTTTTTACTTTGGATATCAAATTTTTCTCTTTTGTCAGCTAAAACATGTTTGATTTTTCTTTTCATAGTTTTGTTTAGTTTAGAAAGACCTTTTTCTCCCTCCCTTTCCCCTATATTTTCTTATTTTTAAATCAAAATATTTGATTCCTCTATACTAAGTTTTGATGGAAATTCAAACTGCAGCTGCTCAGCCAGTTGCTCACTGTTTGTTGAATGGTAACCTTCCTTCATTGATTTGAAATGTCTCTTCCTCATATTAAGTGCCATGTGTGATAATCTTGTACATATCTGGACTTTGTTCTGTTTATTTCTGCCTTATTTCCTTCCGCTTAGGTATTTTCTAGTGATTTGTGCATGTTCACTTTCCACGTGAACTTAAAAAATTTGTTTTTAATTTATTTTATATTGGAGTATAGTTGATTAACAATGAATGTTATATTAATTTCTGCTGTACAGCAAAGTGATTCAGTTTTACATATGTATCTCATCTTTTTCAAATTCTTTCCCCATGTAGTTATTGCAGAGTATTGAGCAGAGTTCCCTGTGCTATATAGTAGGTCCTTGTTGGTTATCTATTCTATATACAGCAGTGTACATATCAACCCCAGAGTCTTAATCTATCTGCACCCTTCTTCGTCCCTGGTAACTGTAAGTTCATTCTCTAAGTCTGTGAGCTTTTTCTGTTTTGCGTTAATAAATAAGGTCATGTTTACTTTCCCCATGAACTTTGGGTTCAGCTGACGGTTCGTGAACCGTTACTACCCTCCAGCCACGAAGCCTGCAGTCTGTTTTGGACGTTTTACTGAGAAATCTTTTTCAAACAGCACAATAGCCTAAAGGGGAGATACCGGAACCATTTTACGGATGGTGAAGTAAAACATCAGATGTCACGAAGTTCATCAGTTAGTGATCGAAGTTTCTACAGGATTGAAAGTGGCTCCACACATCCTTCCTCTGTAAGTTCATCTGCTTATTTAGCACATCAATTAAGACAACTCCAGGGCCTCCTAATAATTCTATTTTAATAACTATGATCCCTAAGTTCCATCTACTTGTATCTATGAACATCCTTGCTTCCGAAGTTTAATTCTCCATCTCAAAAATTCGCAGCACACAAAATGCTAAGACTTCAAAAAATTCTGTAACATAATGACATTTAACTTCTTTACAACTAAGTCAATTCTGATTTTTCTCGTTTATTGTACAGTTGCTGCTGCTGCTGCTGCTGCTAAGTCGCTTCAGTCGTGTCTGACTCTGTGCGACCCCATAGACGGCAGCCCACCTGGCTCCCCCGTCCCTGGGATTCTCCAGGCAAGAACATTGGAGTGGGTTGCCATTTCCTTCTCCATTGTACAGCTGGATGTATTGAAATGCCCCGAAATTTCTTAAAACTAACTTCCCTTCTTCTGCAGCTGAGAGATCTTATCACTGTGTCTCTCCAAAATTGCTCACCCTTTCTCTATTTGTTCTCTGTGTAGCTTTTTCTGACTTTCCCTCCAGTTCACTAATTATATGCTCAGCTCTATCGAACCTGCT
Organism: Bubalus kerabau; assembly: GCF_029407905.1. NCBI lineage: Eukaryota > Metazoa > Chordata > Mammalia > Artiodactyla > Bovidae > Bubalus > Bubalus kerabau. The sequence continues at coordinate 187,837,979 of NC_073625.1, read as the reverse complement.
GTTAAACCTATTCGTTGTTTGTTGTTGTTGTTCTCTGTGTGTGTGTGTGTGTGTGTGTGTATGTATATTATTTCCAGAAATTCTAAAGGGTTCTTTTTCAAAGCAGTCCTCTCTAGGACTCTTCTTCACTCTTCACCCCTCTATACCTGTTCAAATTCTCTTCCTTGTTTGGGGGGGCTATATACTGTCTGTCTCCTTCAGCAGGATATAAGCTCCACCAAGGCAGGACCTTCTTGTAAGCATCTCTGGGACACTAGCACCTGGAACAGAGCCTGACATGAAGGGGTTTCTCCATGAGTTTCTGGTGAACACCTGAGTACACGGATAAGGTGCAAACCAGTGATCCCACGGGAAGAGACAGCAAGTCAGGAGTGGGTGGCACCCTGCTACAGGAGCTGGGTTATGAGGCTGGCCTGAGTGAGAGGCAAGAGGCTGGCTCAAGGGGCAGAACCCAGGGAACAAGAGGATCCACAGGATCCTGGGAGGGAATGATCAGAGACAGAGAAGGAAGCATCCAATCAATGGTAATAAAGACCATCATCACCAGCCTGTTTCCTTCTGACCACACAGATTACAAATGAAGGACATTTGGAGCAGAGGATATTTGCAACCACATCTTCATGTCCTGGGATCAAAACATCCTAGATGTCTTTTTTTTTTTCAATTAATACGAAAATTTTACAGTGGTTTTAGGTTCACAGCACAATTGAGAAGAAGACACAGAAATTGACAATATATCCTGTCGCCCACTCACGGATAGCCTGCCCCGTTATCAACGTCCCCCCCAGAGGGTATATTTGTTAGAACTGATGAACCAACACATTACAATGAACTGACACATGAAAGACACCAAAAGCCCACTGTTTACATTAGGCCTTTTTCTCAGTTGTGCAGGCACTGAGGGTTTGCACAAATGGACAATGGCATCTATTCAGCTTTATGGCCTCATATACAGTAATTTCACTGCCTTAAACCCCTCTGCCCTGCCTGGTCAGCCTACCACTCCACCCCAACCACCCATCTTTTTATTGTCTCTGCAGTTTTGCCTTTTCCGGAATGTTATGTAGTTGGAACCAGACAGTGTATAGTCTTCTCAGATTGGCTTCTTTTTTTTTTTAACTTAGTAATAGACATTTAAGGTTTCTCCCTATCTTTTATGACTTAATAGCCCACTTCCTTTAAGCACTGAAATGTTCTATTATCTAAATGTACTAGTTTCTTTATCCATTCATGTACATAGGACATCTGTTACTTCCAAGTTTGAGCAATTATTAATAAAGCTGCTGCAAGCAAAGAGGAAGTAAAGAGCCTCTTGATGAGGGTGAAAAAGCTGGCTTAAAAACTCAACATTCAAAAAACTAAGATCATGGCACCCAGTCTCATCACTTCATGGCAAATAAAAGGGAAAAAGTGGAAACAGTGACAGATTTTATTTTCTTGGGCTCCAAAATCATTCTGGATGGTGACTGCAACCATGAAATCAAAAGACGCTTGCTCCTTGGAAGGAGAGCTATGACCAATCTAGACAGCATGTTAAAAAAACAGAGATATCACTTTGCTGACAAAGGTCTGTGTGGTCAAAGCTATGGTTTTTCCAGTAGTCATGTATGGATGTGAGAGTTGGACCATGCAATGTTGAAGATTTTGGTTATTCTAATAAGTGTGTTTTGGTATCTCATTTTTGTTTTGATTTGTATTTCCCTGATGACATATGATATGAAGCATCTTTTCTTATGTGTATTTGCCACCTGTATGTCTTCTTTGGTGAGGTGTCAAGGTATTTAATCTTTTTTAACAGGTTGTTTTCTTGTTAAGTTTTACAATTTTTATTTATTTAGTTTTATTTCTTTTTGGCTGTGCTGGATCTTCATCGTTGCTCATGGCTTTCTCTAGTTGTGGTGAGCAGAGGCTACTACTCATTTCTGTGCACAAGCTTATCATTGTGGTGACTTCTCTTGTGGCCCGAGGGCTTAGTTGCTCCACAGCATGTGGAATCCTCCCAGACCAGGGATGACACCGATGTCCTCTGCATTGGCAGGCAAATTCCTACGCATCGTACCACCAGGGAAGTCCTTGTTTTTAAGTTTTAAGAGTTCTTTGTATATTTTGGATAGCAGACCTTCATCAGATTGCTAAAGGTCTGTGGCTTATCATAATTTTCTAGACTTTGTCTTTTGCAGGGTAGAGTATTTAATGAAGTCTGCTGCTGCTGCTGCTAAGTCACTTCAGTCGTGTCCAACTCTGTGCGACTCCATAGATGGCAGCCCACCAGGCTCCCCCGTCCCTGGGATTCTCCAGGCAAGAACACTGGAGTGGGTTGCCATTTCCTTCTCCAAAGCATCAAAGTGAAAAGTGAAAGTGAAGTCGCTCAGTGATGTCTGACTCTTAGCGACCCCAAGGACTACAGCCTACTAGGCTCCTCTGTCCATGGGATTTTCCAGGCAAGAGTACTGGAGTGGGGTGCCACTGCCTTCTCCAGTGAGGTCTAGGTCTTCAATAAAATTAAAACTTCAAGAAAATTAGAGATACCAAGGGAAGATTTCATGCAAAGATGGGCTCAATAAACAACAGAAATGGTATGGACTTAACAGAAGCAGAAGATATTAAGAAGAAGGGAAAAGAATACACAGAAGAACTGTACAAAAAAGATCTTCATGACCCAGATAATCACGATGGTGTGATCACTCACCTAGAGCCAGACATCCTGGAATGTGAAATCAAGTGGGCCTTAGAAAGCATCACTATGAGCAAAGCTAGTGGAGGTGATGGAATTCCAGTGGAGCTATTTCAAATCCTGAAAGATGATGCTGTGAAAGTGCTGCACTCAACATGCCACCAAATTTGGAAAACTCAGCAGTGGCCACAGGACTGGAAAAGGTCAGTTTTCATTCCAATCCCAAAGAAAGGCAATGCCAAAGAATGCTCAAACTACTGCACAATTGCACTCATCTCACATGCTAGTAAAGTAATGCTCAAAATTCTCCAAGCCAGGCTTCAGCAGTACACGAACCATGAACTTTCAGGTGTTTAAGCTGGTTTTAGAAAAGGCAGAAGAACCAGAGGTCAAATTTCCAACATCCTCTGGATTATCGAAAAAGCAAGAGAGTTCCAGAAAAACATCTATTTCTGCCTTATTGATTATGCCAAAGCCTTTGACTGTGTGGATCACAATAAACTGTGGAAAATTGTGAAAGAGATGGGAATATCAGACCACCTGACCTGTCTCTTGAGAAACCTGTATGTAGGTCAGGAAGCAACAGTTAGAACTGGACATGGAACAACAGACTGGTTGCAAATAGGAAAAGGAGTATATCAAGGCTGTCACTCTGCTTATTTAACTTATATACAGAGTACATCATGAGAAATGCTGGGCTGGAAGCAGCACAAGCTAGAATCAAGATTGCCAGGAGAAATATCAATAACCTCAGATATGCAGATGACACCACCCTTATGGCAGAAACTGAAGAGGAACTAAAAAACCTCTTGATGAAGGTGAAAGAGGAGAGTGAAAAAGTTGGCTTAAAGCTCAGCATTCAGAAAACTAAGATCATGGCATCCGGTCCCATCACTTCATTGCAAATAGATGGGGAAACACTAGAAACAGTTTCAGACTATTTTTGGGGGCTCCAAAATCACTGCAGATGGTGATTGCATCCATGAAATTAAAAGATGCTTACTCCTTGGAAGGAAAGTTATGACAAACCTAGATAGCATATTCAAAAGCAGAGGCATTACTTTGCCAACAAAGGTCCATCTAGTCAAGGCTATGGTTTTTCCTGTGGTCATGTATGCATGTGAGAGTTGGACTGTCAAGAAAGCTGAGCACTGAAGAATTGATGCTTTTGAACTGTGGTGTTGGAGAAGACTCTTGAGAGTCCCTTGGACTGCAAGGAGATCCAACCAGTCCATCCTAAAGGAGATCAGTCCTGGGTGTTCATTGGAAGGACTGATGCTGAAGCTGAAACTCCCATACTTTGGCCACCTGATGTGAAGAGTTGACTCATTGGAAAAGACCCTGATGCTGGGAAGGATTGAGGGTGGGAGGAGAAGGGGACGACAGAGGATGAGATGGCTGGATGGCATCACCAACTTGATGGGCATGAGTTTGGGTAAACTCCAGGAGTTGGTGATGGACAGGGAGGCCTGGCGTGCTGTCATTCATGGGGTTGCAAAGAGTCAGACACCACTGAGTGAGTGAACTGAACTGAGGTCATCAATGATTTCTTTCACGGAAGGTGCCTTGGCATTGCATCAAAAAAGGCATCACCATACCCATGGCCATGTAGGGCTTCTGCTATGTTATCTTCTATGAGTTTTATAATTTTGAATTAATTTTTGTAAAGGGTGTAAGGTCTGTTTTAATGTGTATGTCCAGTTGTTGCAGCACTATTTGTTGAAGAGACCATCTTTGTCCCATTTTATTACCTTTGCTCCTTTGTCAAAGATCAGCTAACTATACTTCAGTTCAGTTCAGTTCAGTCGCTCAGTCGTGTCCGACTCTTCGCAACCCCATGAATCGCAGCACTCCAGGCCTCCCTGTCCATCAACAACTCCTGGAGTTCACTCAAACTCACGTCCATTGAGTCGGTGATGCCTTCCAGCCATCTCATCCTCTGTCGTCCCCTTGTCCTCCTGCCTCCAATCCCTCCCAGCATCAGGGTCTTTTCCAGTGAATCAACTCTTCATATGAGGTGGCCAAAATATTGGAGTTTCAGCTTCAGCATCAGTCCTTCCAATGAACACCCAGGACTGATCTCCTTTAGGATGGACTGGTTGGATCTCCTTGCAGTCCAAGGGACTCGCAAGAGTTTTCTCCAACACCATAGTTGAAAAGCATAACTATACTTGAAAAGTGAAAGTGAAAGTGAAGTCGCGTGACTCTTTGCGACCCCATGGACTGTAGCCTACCAGGCTCCTCCCTCCATGGGATTCTCCAGGCAAGAGTACTGGAGTGGGTTGCCATTTCCTTCTCCAGGGGATCTTCCCAACCCAGGGATTGAACCCGGGTCTCCCGCATTGCGGGCAGACACTTTAACCTCTGAGCCACCAGGGAAGCCCTAACTATACTTAGGTAGATCTATATCTGAGCTGTGTATTCGGTTCCATTGATGTATTTGCTTTTTCTTTCACCCAATATCACACTGCTGTGGTTGCTGTAGCTTTATAGTAAGTATAGAAGTTGGGTAGTCACAGTCTTCTGAATTAGTTCTTCTCCTTCAAAGTTGTGTTGGCTATCTTAGGTCTTTTGCCTCTATGAATAAACTTTAGAATCAGTTTGCCAAAGTCCATAACATAAGAGTTTTGATTGAGATGGCATAGAATCTACAGATCAAGTTGGGAAGAACTGACATCTTGACAATACTGAGTCTGTCTATAAGCATAGAATATCTCTCCATTTATTTCATTTTTATTTGATTTCATTATCAAAGTTCTGTAGTTTCCTCATATAGATTTTGCAGACATTTTGTTAGATCTATATGTATTTAATTTTGGGGGGTGCTAATTAAATGGTATTGTGTTCTTAATTTCAAATTCTACTTGTTCATTGCTGGTGTATAAAAAAAGTGATAGACTTTAATGTCAAGTTAATAAATTTTGTATCCTGCAACCTTGCTCTAATCACTTAGTTCCAGGATCCTGCAACCTTGTTCTAATCACTTAGTTCCAGGAGTTTTTTGTTGATTGCTTAGATTTTCCTGTACAGATGATCATGTCGTCTGTGAACAGACAGTTTTATTCCTTCCTCCCCAATCTGTGTACCTGTTATTTCTTTTTCTTATTAGTCTTATTGAATAGATATAATGTTCAGTACCAGAGTCATGAGAGAGGACATCCTAGATTGTACCTGACATCAGTGGGAAAGCCCTGAGATTCTCACCACTAAGTATGATGCTAGCTGTCGGTTTTTTGGTAGACATTCTTTATCAAGTTGATGCAGTTCCTCTCTACTTCTAGTTTCCTGAGAGTTTTAACCAAGAACTCTGTGCTGTGATTATGTTGGGATTTTGTCAAATGCATCTATTAATATGATCATGTGATTTGTCTTTTTAGCCTGTTCATGTAATGGATTGCATTAATGGATTTTTGAATACTGATTCAGTCCTGCATAGCTAAGATAAAGCCTGCTTGGCTGTGGTGTGTCATTCATTTCATATGTTGTTGATTTGATTTGCTAATATTTTGTTGAAAAATTTTACATGTATATGAGAAGTATTGGTCTACAGTTTTCTTGTAATGTCCCTGTCTGGTTTTGGTAATAGGGTAATAACAGCCTCCCAGAATGAGTTAGGAAGTATTGCCTCTGTTTTTACCTTCTGAAAGAGATTATAGAGAACTGTTACAATTTCCTCCTTAAATGTCAGAATTTCATCTGGTGAATTGACTGGTGAATTCAGGCCTGGTGCTTTCTGTTTTAGAAGGTTATTAATTATCGATTCAATTTCTTTAATTAATGTAGGCCTATTCAAGTTGTCTATTTCTACTGGTGTGAGTTTTGGCAAATTGTGTCTGTTGCAGGGGAAAGGAAAAAGAGGAATGAGTTTTCCTGAGAACAAAGGAGATAAAAAGAACAGTGATCAGGCCTGAACATTCCTAGTTTCTTTTACTTTAACTGCTCCTAACTCTATATGTTTGTAACTAAGTTTGCTTTTCTGCCCCCTAACTCTGCAGGAGCTACATTTTGCACCTATTATCCTTTGCTTACCCTTACAACACCCTCTTAACCTTATGGTTCCTCTTTTTTATAAAACATATCAGAAAGAAGGCCACAGAGCCACTGAGCTGCCAGACTCAATTACTGGGTTACTGATGCCCGCCTGTGACTGTCTTTGAACAAGTTTGTAACACTTTATTCCTCATCTCTGACCCCTGACTTCGAATTCTCATCTTATACGAGCATTAGTGGTAAAGAACCCACCTGCTGATTCAGGAGACGTAAGGGACACGGATTTGATCCCTGGGTTGGGAAGATCCCCTGGTGAAGGAAAAGGCAACCCTCTCCAGTATTCTTGCCTGGGAATTCATGAAGAGAGGAGCCAATCCATGGGGTCAAAAAGAGTCAGACACGACTGAGTGACTGAACAACAACAATAACAATGGCTTGAATCTCTGTTGAGATACAATTTATTGGTGACCAAATGATGGGCCCTTTCAAAATTAGAGAAACTAACAAACAAGTTTCTAGAGCACAAACCAAAAAGCCACCGACAACTCCAGGATCCCTAGGAATTGTGGGATTTTGTCACAAAAGGATACCAAATTTGGGGTTAACTGCAAAGCCATTAGACCATACTTTGAAAGGTGCAGATTCTGAACTTTTGGTTTGGATGGGATACTGCCAAAGGGCTTCCCTGGTGGCTCAGATGGTAAAGAATCTGCCTGCAATGCAGGAGACCTGGGTTGGGAAGATCCCCTGGAGAAGGGAATGGCAATCCAATCCAGTATTCTTGCCTGGGGAATTCCATGGACAGAGGAGTTTGGCAGGCTACAGTCCAGGGGTTCCAAAGAATCGGACAAGACTGAGTGACTATCACACATACTATCAAAAGGCTTACAAAACTCTGAAACTGAAACTCACGACTGCTCCGGTCCTAGGCCTGCCTGATCTCCAGAATGAATTCAAACTATATGTGCATGAGAGGCAGGGGATGGCCCTGGGCATACTTATACAACTGGTGGGCGACATTCCCTGGCCAGTAGCTTATCTTTCAAAACAGCTGGACACAACAGCTGCCAGCTGGCCCCCTTGCTTACAAGCAGTGGCCACCACCTGTGAACTACAGAAAGGTTCACTTTGCCCATACTGTTAGGGGAAACACACTGATTGAAACCGCCCACCCTGGCCAGGCACCATAGTAACCATTTGCATGAGTTGTTTTATGACAGGCAGTCCTGGTAAGGAACAGGGAACTAATAAGCCTCCAACAACCAGAAGAGTTTGGGAAAGGTGAAAAGGAGGCACCACCTGTCTGACCACCTCCCAGAATCCGTCTCTCTGGCATCCCTCTTGGCTGAACAAGGCGTGGACCACCAGAAAGGACTCTGAGTCAGAATGATTGGCTAAGGACAACCCGGAAACTAATCCCATCACCATAAAACCCAAGACTGCAAGCCATGTGACAGAGCAGTTCTCCTGGGTTATCTTACCCTACTGCTCTCCACCCGGGTGCCCTTTCTCGAAAAAAATCTCTTGCTTTGTCAGCAGATGTGTCTCCTCGGACAATTCATTTCCGAGTGTTAGACAAGAGCCCAGCTTTGGGCCCTGGAAAGGGGTCCCCTTTCCTGCAACAATACAATGACATTGAACATCCCACATTAAATCCTGGTCTTCTTGGAACAAAAGGGTGGATACTGGCTGACATCAGAGAGGATGGGAAAACATAAGGCAATCCTCCTTGATGATCCCAATGTCACCATTGGAGTGACCAATGTTTTAAATTCTTCTACCCTGCTCCCTCACTCCCTAAGAAGGAGATCCTCCAGAAGTGCCTGGAGGTTTTGAAGACCACTTACCCCAGTCAACTGGATTTGACAGGTAAGCCTCTGAGTGAGGCTGACTGGCACCTGTTTACTGATGGCAGTAGTTTTGGGAAGGAGGGTCAGACGTATGCAGGATACGGAGCAGCTACAGAGTAGCTACGGAGCAGCAGGTACTCCCCGCCCCTCCACCTCTGCACAGAGAGCTGAACTGATTGCTCTAACAGGAGCTCTAATCTTATCAAAAGGAGAAAGGACCTTGCCGGGAGCCGGTGAGAGACATTCCACTCATGACAAAGGTCATGAGGAAGGAGGCTCGGCATACGCAAAGGCGGGATCGAGCTTCAGGAGTCCCCCTGGATATTCTCTAGCATCTACCCCCCAAAAAACCAGAGTCTGCCTACTTTATTGCTTTGTGCTCTCACCTCTGACTTTACTGGGGGCTGTCCCTCACCACCATCTCGCTCTCTCTGTCAAAGAGTTAACTTACAGCTCCAATTAATAAAAGTTCCTGGGCAATTAGGAGTGTTTAAATCCAAACCCCTCAGATGGCTCTCTAACTCGCCTGACAAGTTTACCCGGACTCCTACAGCTATGCATACGATTGTTTACAGTCTCCCAGCCTCGAGAGGCACGGGAAGCTTAAGATATTCAAATAGCTTAGAGCCTCTCAGAGAGTTAGAAACTGTCAGAATAAAACTAGTAAAAGATTTCATTGATGAGCCAATGCTTGTTGCCAAGTTTTCACATCCCCTGTATTGTATCCTTGAATGTGTATTAATTAATAGTTGGTATGTAGAAAAAATAAGTAGTGGCCTTGGTGTTAGTAACTTTAGACCCTTAAGGTAATAAATTCTTCCCCTTGTTGTAAACCCATTACACATCCGCCCTATAGGAATGCAATTTTATCTTCGGAAGATGGCGCCAAACCTTAAAATAATTACTCTTAGAGAAAATAAGTCTTTGTTGATAAGTCCTTGTCAAGAGTCATAAAATGTTAATAGGCCTTCTGGCCAGAAGATGATGTAAATCACCTAAACCATTTGTATACGATAAATTTGCAGGAAAGAAACCCTGGTTTTTGATAAGGATCAAAAACTGCTGACTTTGCATCCCCTATTATCCTCTATGTGTAACTTAGGGTATAAAAACCCCTGTTGAAAATAAAGCTACGGGCCTTGCTCACCAACGCTTGGTCTCCCCGTGTCATTCTTTCTTTTCACATTCTGGCTGAAGTCTCCATCTGGAGCGCAGATATCCTCTGTGACCATTTATTTACCTGGGCTTCTAAGACCCACTCGAGAAGGTGTCTAAGGTGGGGCACCTTCCGCTATTCGAGAGGGCGCCTGCAGCCTCTGTGGTCAGAGCTAACCTGGTGTCACAGGTTATATTGATTTTCCGCGTAAACCAAGCTACTCAGCCTCTTTTCTCCACTGAAATTTCCTACTGAGCTATCCTCATTCTATTACTCTCTATATCTCTAATTAACATTTGAATAGGTCGCCTAAGCCGTCTCTCCTTCGAATACCCTGGATCAGCCAGGGCTGGTCCTCGGCAGGACCTGACTTCCTGGGCTCTACCCGACTCTGGGGATCCCAGAACCTTTTATAACAAGTAGATAAAGTAAGGAACAAAAAGAAAAAGCCTTCTAAACTCTCCCCCAAGACAAAAGCTTGATGATTGGATCCAAATGAAAACTAAAGTTATAAGAGTTGATGGAATTTAGATAAAGGTATATAAAATTAATATATTTAAGCTTTATATCAGGTGGTTACAACTCTTATATTGTGGGATAGATAAGGCATATAGATTGCCACTAAGAAAATATTAACATACTGAAGAAATCAGTAGAGTTATCTGCGCCATACAAAATAAGTAAAAACTGGAAACTAACATACAAGGGCTAATAAAAATAAAAACAGTAATTCTGCTTTGGTTTAATTTATAAATTCAGAAAGGTCTTTGCCAAATGCCTTATACAAACCGTTGAAGGCATAATCGTTTAAACTCTCAAGTTACAAAATATAGAACTTGTAAAATAAATTTCAGTTTGATTAAAAATTTTGTCACTGACTTTAGTAACTTTAGTAAGGTGACAAAACCGTTCATTGAAAAACTAAACAACCATCTTTGTCTTGCAAATGTCTCAACCAGAATATGAATACAGGTCATAAGTACCTGATAAACTATTAAATTTATCTTGTAATGCCTGATTCATTACTAAGCTTTTAAGTGAAGCCATCAGATCTCTTGTCTGCCTATTTATGTCTGTGTACCCATTCTACATAAGATTATCTCTATTTCTGAAAGGTAATATTGAAATTAAATTCATAAGGAGCTCTATACAATTGTTTAAGAAAAGATGCTACATTTAAATAAACTGACCAAAATGAATTTCAGGCTCACGTAAACTGGAAAATATCCAATATTAAGTTGATACTGGTATTAATGTTTAAATTTATTGATCTAATTAATATAGGCATGTCATTAAGAGTCATCAAAATTCAATTACATGGGACTGAATGAACTGATACATATGATTTATTACTTTGTGACTTTAGAAAATATACTAGCTTGAATCTCTGTTTTTCAAAAATATCTTTTCTTTTATGCTGTGAGCTACAACAGGTTGATAAAAACAAAGATAAAACATTTTCTCTTTCACCCTGCCTGATCCTGCTAGAGTTTAGCTTCTCCAACTGGCTCTCCTATGGACTTGATGGTTTACTGCAACTGAATTACAACTGGTTATATTAATCATATCGGGGCTTCCCTGGTGGCTCAGACGGTAAAGCGTCTGTCTGCAATGCAGAAGACCTGGGTTCGATCCCTGGGTTGGGAAGATCGCCTGGAGAAGGAAATGGCAGCCCACTCCAGTATTCTTGCCTGGAAAATCCCATGGACGGCGGAGCCTGGTAGGCTACTGTCCATGGGGCTGCAAAGAGTTGGACATGACTGAGCGACTTCACTTCAATGTATATATTAATCATTGTTTAATTTGTCCTTTGTTTTCAAATTGCTTATTGTTTTGTCTCCCTGTTACACTATGACTTTTTCAGTGTTATTAGCTGCACTACTTAGATCCTATTTTATAAGATTATTGTTTCTTACTGTATCCAGTGTGTAACCAGTCCTCCAACAACAATAATGATGACTAGATGACTTAAAGCAGTTGATCAGAAATGCAGTTCCATATAAGGTCAACGATTGTAACAGTGTAAGTCTAGATATGGGAAGAAACAACAAAAGGGAATATTTTCCTGGACCACAAGGACTACTAAATACAGGTAGTCCAGAGAATCTTGAATACTGTTTTATGGCCTAGTCCAGTAATAGCACATTGAGTGACCTGTCAACGAAACCTTCACCAGATCTGGGAATGAGCATTCCTAGCACCATGGGACAAAATGGTCATGTAATATCCCCAAACTATGGTCAGATTCATGACCCTGAAGGGGCTCTGCCAACTGCAAGTTGGCAATTGCCATCTACCTCTACAAAGATTAAATCATGGCCACTGAAGCTGTTGACCTTCAATACCTCCTGAAAGGAGTTTAAGATTGAAATTAGGAATGAGGCACTCTGTGCTTTGGAAAAACCGGCAGAAGAGACCTTCAGATAGACACTTTCAGGAGAAGATTTTTATAAGCCCTGATTCTTACATCTTCTCATACCTAGAGAAACATTAACATCATTGATGGTTACAATCACTTCGGCTAATAAGGAAAAATTACAATTAAAGTCAAAATAGAGTAGTTATGGAAATAACTAGGTGACACAATGGTATTTCAGACCAGTCCTATATTGTTAAAAACTGGAGTCTCCTGAGCTGTGTCAGACTTAGGATGCCATCAGCCATTCTAAACACAAAGTCTGCTAGCAGCTGCTAACTACAACCTTACTTTCTAAAGGTCTCTTGTTGTAACTATTATATGTTTAGACAATGAAATTGCTCTGGATCATGTGTTGACAAAAACAAAAAACAAACACATGTTTAATGACCAATAGCCACATTAAAGGTTAAGACCTACTTAGATAAACCCAGACAACCGGCTACCTGGCTACAAGTCTCTTCAAAGTGTTAAGTCTAAATTAGCATCCGGATAATTTTTTTCTATTTTGTCTATTATTGTGCAGGTTGTCATTCCTCCAACTACTTCCGAGTCCAAATTGCTCCATTCATTTGGACAAGAAGACCCAAGCACTGACCCTATCTGAATCACAGTCAAAATTGTCATCAAATGTATCTTGCTTCTTCTTCTTTGGCCTCTAGCTACAATAACTCTTTTACTCATCTATGGCCTCTGTTTTTTTTAAAACTGTCTGTTAAGTATTGTCTCCTCCAGATAACAACAGTTTTATATCAAGATAATGATGATGTAGAGATTACAGTCACTCCCCTAAACAGATCCTGTGGGAATAACCACAAAACTCACCCAGGGGCCCCTTAATAAAACAGGATGAGCACTCCGTGACCCCCACTAGGTAGGGTCTATGAGTCCCATGCCAGCACTGAAGAAGTTATGGAATACAGATAGTCTGTCCCTCATCACCCCACTAAAGATTTCTTAGGGTTCATGTTTCTCAAAGGAAATTTGAAGGAGGAGATAGCTGGGCCCCTGCACTGAACAGCTAGTGATTGTCAAACAGCAAAACTGAGGTTCTGTCCTCAGCCAGACAAGAGCAACACCTATTTCCCTTCCTCCCTTCTTTCTCTTTCCTGCAAACAAAGAAGATAAAGAAAACAGTGAGGAGGCCTGAACATTCTTAGCTTTTTTACTTTAACTGTTCCTTACTCTGCGTGTCTGTAACTAAGTTTGCTTTTCTGCTCCCTAAGTCTGCAAGAGCTACATTTCACGTGTATTAATTACCCTTTGCTTACCCTTACAACACCCTATTCCCCTTGTAGTTCCTCTTTTTTACACATCAGAAAGAAGGCTGCAGAACCACTGGACTACCAGACTCAATTACTGGGTGACGGATGTGAGCCTATGAGTGTCTTTGAACAAAATCCTAACACCTTTGTTCCTCATCACTGACTCCTGACCGCTAGCACTCATCTTATATAAGCCTCTAGACTCCTCATGGAAGGGGGACAGTTCTTGAGGCATGAGCCTACTGTATTCCCCGCTCTGCTGGCTGAGAATCAAAGTGACCTCTCTATTGCCTACAAACTCTGTCTCTGTATTTTTTTACTTGTCTTTGGTGTGCAGAGAAAGCCAAGATTTTGGCCAGCAACATGTCTTTTAAGGAATTGGTCCAACTTATCTAGATTAAGAAATTTGTAGGCATAAGTTGTTCACAGTATTCTTTTAATACTTTTTTAATGCCCATAGAGTCAGCAGTGATGATTTCAATTTAATTTATGATATTGGTAATTTGTGTTCTCTTGCTTTTTCTTAGCCTGGCTAGAGGCTTATCGATTTTATTGATCTTTTCAAAGAACTAGTTTTTTGTTTTGTTGATTTCCTATTTTACTGATTTCTCCTGTCATTCTTATTATTTCTTTTTTTCTACTTGTTTTGGATTTGATTTGCTCTTCTTTCACTAATTTCCTAAGGTAGAAACTTTGGGTCTTTCTTCTTTTCTTATATATGCATTCACTGCTATAAGTGTTCCCCAAGCACTGTTTGGCTGTATCCCACAAAGTTTGATAAGTTATGTTTTCATTTTCATTTGGTTCAAAATATTTTAAATTTTCTCATTGTGCTGGTGGTAAAGAATCTGCTTGCCAATGCAGGAGATGTAGGTTCCATCTCTGGGTTGGGAAGATCCCCTGGAGGAGGAAATGACAAACCACTCCAATATTCTTGCCTGGAAAATCTCATGGACAGAGGAGCCTGGCGGGCTAGAGTCTATAGGGTCACAGACAGCCAGACACGACTGAAGCAACTTAGCATGCACGCATTCTTCTTTGTCCAGGTTTTATTTAGAAGCATGTTGTTTAATCTCCATGTATTTTTGTATTTTCCAGTTATCTGTTATTTATTTCCAGTTTAATTCCATTGTAAGTCTGACAACAGACATTATATAGCTTCTATTATTTTAAATTTGTTAAACTGTGTTTTATGGCCCAGAAAGCAGTATCTCTTGGTGACTGTTCATGCTAGCTTGAAAAGAATGTGTATTCTGCTGTGGTCTCCAATAAAGCCCAACACACTTAGTATACAATGCAGCAACTCCACCTCAGCACCATCCCCTAGAACATGAACTGCAGGCATTTATGTTGATAGCATCCACAGAAGATTATAGCCAGAACCCACATACAATCCGAAAGTCTATCAATAAGAAAAAAGATAAATGAACTGTGGTATACTCACAGGGTAAAATACTACTCATGGATTAAAAAAAAAAAAAAAAAAGAAAGCACAGTTGTTAAGTGCAACAACATGGATAACTCTCAAAACCAACATGAATATCGGGACTTCCTGGGCAGTCCAATGTCTAAGATGCAATGCAGGGGGCCTGGGTTCAATCCCCAGTCAGGGAACTAAGATCCCACATGCTGCAACTAAGACCCAGCACAGCCAAATCAATAAATGTTACAAAAACAACATGCATACCATACCAAATGAATGACTGATCACATTTAGACGACATTCAAGAGCAGATAATAGTCACCTGTGGTTCAGAAGACTGAACGGTGGTTTCCTCTGAGTGCACAGGTGGAAAGATACTCAGTTGGAAAGGATTCGGGGAAAATGTGTGGGTGTGATGGAGAAGTTCTTTATCTTTATTTGGGCGGTGAGTACACAAGAACATTACATAAAAAGTTATAGGGCTATATGTGTACTTTACTGCATAAAATACACATATTGAAGTACGAAGAGTACTTCAATCATGTACGTTATCAGGAAAAGAAAAAACAAGTGGGCAGAGATGACAGAGCTGGACGGTGCTGTGGAAGCACATTTACAGCTTAGTCCGGTCGATACAGTGCACACCAGCCACGTGGTCAAGAGCCAATTCAGACCCAAGTGGCCCCTCTGAAACCTGTCTTTGGCTCTGACTGGCTGCACATAGTGCAAGCTGCCTTCATCCTTCTTTGGGAGACTGGAGGAAATAATGGTGGTCCTTTCTCAGCTTGGACACCTCCCCCCTCCACTAAACTGTATCCTGCTCTTCCTTCAGGGCCTCCCCCAAGCCTGCCTTTCATTCTGTCTCCCTCCCCCATCGGCCCCCACATGCTTCTGGTCACCCCAGCCTCTCCAGTAGAAATCAGTTCACAGGAGGCTGGCCTAGGAGCCACGGCATGGATATGACTGGGGGTAATGAGTGGCTGCCCAGGTCAGTCATCACTCACACACAGAAAATGAGACCCAAAGTGCTTTTGCTTTTTCTTAATGCTTAGCAAACTTAAGTGATCTGTGTTTTCTTTTCTTTTCTTTTTTTTTGCCTTTCCCTAATTTCACATACTGAATGAAACATACTTTTCAAGTGTTAAGATCATCGGATTTAATTTTTTATTTCTTTTGTGTCCTCTTACAGGGCTTTGTGGTCAGTGACCATTCAATTTATACTGCAGACCAGCAGTTCTCAAAGTGTGCTCAGTTTTCCAGGGTCCAAACCTATACACTGTAACATGAATTGCCTTTTCTACTCTCATTCTCCCAGGAGTATACAGTGGAGCTTTCTACTGTCTACTGAGAAGGTCTGCATGACTCACTGAACCAGCATTTTCAAACGAGGGATGAGAAATGATACAAGATCATGCAAGGGCAAAAGACCCACTCCAAGTGCCAGACAGACCACTATATTTCACATAGCAGAGTAAGGAAAATTCATTTTCAGATTCTACATTGCAACTCATCTTTAAGAAAATACCATTTGTTGGGATTTCCCTGGCGGTTCAGTAGTTAAGATTCCCCACGTCCACTGCACAGGGCACAGGTTTGACGCCTGGTCAGGGAACTAAGGGGGCTTCCTCAGGAGCTCAGCAGTAAAGAATCTGCCTGCAATGTAGGAGATGCTGGTTTGATCCCTGGGTTGGCAAGATCCCCTTGAGGAGGGAATGGCAACCCCCTTCAGTATTCTTGCCTGGAAAATCCCATGGACAGAGGAGCCTGGCAGGTTACAGTCCATGGGGTCCAGTAGAGTCAGACATGACTGAAGCAACTTAGCACACATGCACACACAGGGAACTAAAATCCCACATGCTGCACAGTGTGGTCAAAAAAAGAAAATGATAGGGAATGATTAAAAAAAAAAGTATAATTTGTTGAATTTTGGCACAGGATCAAAGCAGGATAGCCACAGTTATGTAAGAAGGATCTAAGACACTCCACACTGGAACTTCCCTGGTGGTTCAGTGGTTAAAAAATCTGCCTCGCAAAGCAAGGGATATGAGTTCAATCCCTGGTTGGGGAACTAAGATCCCAGTGCTGAGGGGCAATGAAGCCCACATACTCCAACTACTGAGCCTCTGCACCACAACGAAGATCCCACATGAGGCAATGAAGACCCTGCATGCCACAGCTAAGATCCAACACAGCCAAATAAATAAATATAAATAAAGTTACTCCACACTGTTCTGACTACGTATTCTTGTGGCCAGAATTTTGCCAGTCCTTCCACCAAAACAACACCTTAAAACAGACTGAATACAAAAGGTGCCCTGAGGACCCAGCTGTCTTCTGCTAAGGACATTAAAGAGATTTGCAAAAGTTTAAAACAATGGCATTATTTTCACTATTTTGTTTTGGAGAGTAAAGTTATTTTTCACAAAAATATGTTGACATAAAATAACTATAGTGCTGTTATTTTAAGGTGAATTAACAAATATTTAAAATTTTTCTCAGTTTTAATTTCAAATGCATAACCTACAGGCTTCCCTGGTGGCTCAGACAGTAAAGAACCTGCCTGCAATGTGGGAGACTCAGGTTCCATCCCTGGGTCAGGAAGATCCCCTGGAGAAGGGAATGGCAACCCAGTCCAGTATTCTTGCCTGGAGAATTCCATGCACAGAGGAGCCTGATGGACTATGGTCCATGGGGTCACAAAAAGTCAGACATGACTGAGCGACAGACACAGAGACACAACCTACAGAAACAAAAGCTTTTCTGGGTCCTCGGTCACTTTTAAGTTTATGGAGGGGTTCTGAGATGAAAAAGTTTAAGGACTGCTGTTTCTGACTGCCTGACTAGAATATTGAGCAGACCCTTTAGAAATGGAAGGACCAGATACTGCAGTCAGACAGACCTGTGTTTCCATCAATGTTCCACACTGTGCTGATGGATGTAGAGTACCTAATTTAATATCCCTGACCCTTGAGGTTTATTTTTAATCTGTGCAATGAGAAGAGTAACATCATTTTTAGAGCTTCTGACATTAAATGAAGTAATGTACCAGCACAGACCATCTGCAGCTAGCAGGCATTCGGACATTTCGTTATCTTTGCATGTTGCACTTGGTCCTCTAGGGCTTTGAGGCAGCCAGGACCTCAGTTGAATTAGGACTGAAGTTCAGATTCCTGGCTGGCTGGTCAACTACATGGACAGAAAGGCTCTCCATGTCATGGGACACAGCCCAGGATGGTCATAGGAGGGTAGAAGGGCTGACACTTCAGAGCTCTTCCAACCTTGGAGAGGAACTGTTCACCTTTCGATGCATCTAAACTGAGGTCACCAGGTCCTGGAATGGCAAGCAGAAGTGCACAGGCACTCACTGACCACACACAGACCGTGAGAACCTCACGCCATGTCTCTCCCTCTTCGCCCTTCTGCCAACTGATGGTCCACTATTATATGCATTCTTCCTCGAATGCAAGATGTATGAGAAACAAAAGCAAAAACCCAACACCCAAATGCCTTTCCTTGTTGCTAGTTTTCACTCTTCATGAAACTAGTTTTGTTGGCTTTAGTGGCTGAGATTTTAGGAGGAAGAGCATGGAAACTGGATCAGACTGACCCATATCTCCTGGTGCCGTCCCTCAGTGTGAGCCAGTGTGTGTGGTGGGGGGAATCACAATGCCACCTCAGAGAGACAGGATGAGAAGATACCTAGAAGGAGGCTGGATGCACAAGAGTTAGTGTCAGTTGCTCACTGGTGTCCAACTCTTTGCAACCCCATAGACTAGCCTGCCAGGCTCCTCTGTCCATGGAATTCTCCAGGCAAGAATACTGGAGTGGGTGGCCATGCCCTCTTCCTGGGGAATCTTTGAACCCAGGGATCAAACCCGGGTGTCCTACATTGCAGGAAAGGCTCCTCATGAAAGGTCGATATTCTCATGGTAATGGGTCATTTTGTCTCTCACTATCATAAACTATCAAGAGAAAAACCAGCTGAATTTCAGTTTTGATTAAGAAAAATATAAGGGACAACCAAAGAAACACTGTATGACATCTGTCCTAGGATATTCTAAGGAGAAAAAAATGTTTCTTAAAGGTAATCCTTTCGGGAAATAAAACCAAGAAAACTCAACAGCATACGTATGTAAAAGTCCAAAAAAATGTAAAGGAAGAAAACAAAAATATTTTCGAAACTCCGAGTTTGGTGAGTTGGACTGAGCTGCAGCGTGTTGACAGTTCTCGCGCGTGTAGGACCCCCTTCCCTGTACCCAAACTATCCCCCATCAACCCAAGAGCATGCCGCCGGGACCCCACGTGAACCCCACCCCGCCCCTTTTCTTTCCCATCTTCTGGTAAAGATCGCGGCCCTCCGGACCTCCATCCGGCCTGGGGTGCTTCCAGCTCGGAAGCACATGATTATGAACGCTTTTCCTCGGGGATTGGTTGGAGAACTGAAGATACAGGGGCTCTACAGAAGTCACCCGTGCACAACCCCCTGGCGTCCTGCCCACCCTCCCTGACTCCTGCGGGTCCCCGTGCCACGCGGTGCTCATGACGTCTCTCCGACAGCCTCCACTGGTCCCCCTACTTCCTGCCACCTTTCCTTTCCGGACATTGTCCACTTTTCCACACCCCGGCACCTGCCAAAACCCCAAAGCCTGCTGATTTGGGGAACAGCCGGGGTTCGAGGGGGCTCTGATCCCCTGGAGCTCTCCCTCCCCTGCCGCAGCTTCTGGAACCTTCTGCTGGGGGCGCTCGGGTGGGGTCTGGGGGGCGGCCAGCCCGGAGGTCCTAGGCCACGTGGTGTTCTCGCTCAAGGCCCCCTCGGAGGACGAGCACGGAGTTGGGGGTGCAGTCTCTCACGTGCTGAGAAGAGCCAGGGAGTTGGACCAGTGAAGTGCAGCCCGGATGTGTGGTATCCGTCCCCGGAAACCAGAGGTGCTGGACACCTGAGGGCTCATTCCTGAGACCCCCAGGCAGGCCCCTCTGACCCCTGTTGGCCTGCATGGCGGCCCGCGGTCTCCATAAACTGCGAACCGGCCCCGCGGTCCCGTCCGGTATCCAGTCCCAACCCGGTCTCCTCTAGGCCAGAACCGGGATCAGACCCCACCCAGATTCCCATCTCCGTTCCACCCCCATCGCGCCCGGCCCCTGGCCCTTCCTGACCCTGGTTCCCGCCCCCTCTCTTACCACATGGCCGCCTCCGGCCTCTGCGTGTTCTGGGCAGCAGGCGCCGCGCCCACACCGTCCCCATTCCCTCCGGTCCGCGGACACGTGGCGGAGTCTATGCAGCCTCTCCCGCCGCCGCTGGGGGGCCGCACTCCAATCTGCGCGGGCTTTCCTTCTCGGTGAACTCCAGGGGAAGAAAGGTGGTTCTCCACACAACCTGTCCCGCGTCTGTCCCGCAGATGCTGGCGTGGGTGTGGTGTTTGGGTCTCTCACTGCCTTTCCTAAGCGCCCCCAACATCTCCCCACGTGTTCCCTGGTCCCACTGCCGCCTCTCCTCTCTCCTCCCTTTGGGCCCACATCATTCTCCCTACCATGGAGAGCCCCCAGGGAGGCTCAGGAGCCCACAGAGAGTTTCCTAAGGAGGCACCGCTGGTGGCCCAGCCACTACCCTGGGCTTTCCTGGGGTTGTGTTTGCTTAAATTGCCCAAGGAAATGACCCCACTCCAGGCCATGGCCACAGCCAAGTTCTCAAGGCAGAGGAGACTGCATTCAAAAAGGGTAGGCTGTATGTTTCTAGAAAGTTGTCCATTTCTTCTAGGTTGTCAAATTTGTTGGCATACAATTGTTCATAGTATTTTCTTATAGTTTTTGTATTTCCGTGGTATCAGGTGAGATTATTCTCTTTTCGTTTTTTATTTTGTGTACTTGCATTCACTTTTCTTCTTGGTGAGCCTGGCCAGAGATTTGTCACTTTGGTTTACCCTTTCGAAGAACCGGCTCTTGGTTTTGTTGATTTTTTTCCATTGTTTTTTAATCTCTATTTTATTTATTTACTGACTTTAGGCTTTGTTCTTCTTTTTGGAATTCTTTTAGGTGATAGGTTAGGTTGTTTACTTGAGATTTTTCTTGTTTTTTGATGAAGGCCTGTATCACTATGAAATTGTGGTTGGTGAGGGATGGACTGGGAGCTTGGGATTAGTATATAGGATGATAAACAACCAATTCCTACTGTACAGCACAGGGAACTATGTTCAATATCCTGATAAACCCAATGGAAAATAATATTTGTTAAAAAAAGTATATATGTGTATAACTGAGCCACTTTGCTATATAGCAGAGGTTAGCAGAACATTGTAAATACTGCAATTTAAAAAAATATCCTGTAATAAATCATAATGGAGAAGTAGATTTTGAAAGATTATATATGTTTATATCATATACATATATATGTATATATACACACATATATATATATACATATACATACTAAGTTGCTTCAGTTGTGTCTGACTCTATGTGACCCTTTGGACTGTAGTCCACCAGGCTCCTCTGTCCAGGGGGGGTTTCCAGGCAAGAATACTAGAGTGGGCTGCCATTCCTTCCTCCAGGGGATCTTACTGATCCAGGGATTGAACCTATGTCTCTTTACGTGTCCTGCATTGGAAGGCAGCTTCTCTACCATATGTGCCACCTGAGAAGTCCATATATATATTGTAAATCAACTAGATGTGAATAAAAAGTAAATTCAAAAAAAGGGCTGGATATTGGAAATGGCCCTGTTCAGGCTTGGTATGTGAGCTCCCTTGGCCAGGCAGCCCCCATTTCATGCTCTGTCCATCAGCATGGCCCTGCCCACTTCCTCAAGTCAAGGTTCAGCTTTCCCACTGAGGCTTTCTGTCCCTTTATAATCGTGTATCCTTGGGGGCGGGAGGCGGGGAAGAAGTATGAGGAGCCCTGGTTGAAGTACTTTAGAATTAATCTCCATATCAAAATGTTTCTGTGAAAATGCTCCCCACCTCCCCTTCATTCTCCTGATGCCCCACGCAGGTCTTTTGAGTATTTGCTACAAAGCCAGATGGCTGATGCACCTGCTGGCCTATAGGTTCCTGGTGGGTGAGGACTATGTTTATTCTTTATGTCCCCAGCATCCAGCATTGCTGAGGCACTGAGAAAGTACTCAGAAATAACCTGTGTGCTGCATGGATGCCTAAGAAAATGCAAAGCGGGTGACAAGTCCAGGTTTCGCTTAGTTTGCTCCCTATTAGTCAGCTGGGGCATGCAAGCTTTAGTAATTGTGGTGCACAGGTTCAGTAGTTGCAGATTCCAAACTCTAGAGCACAGGCTCGGTAGTTGTGGCACATGGGCTTGGTTGCTGCATGGCATGTGGAGTCTTCCTACACCAGAAATCAAATCCATGTCCCCTACATTGGCAGGCAAATTCTTACTCACTATGCCTCCAGCTGCTGATACTGCTAAGTCACCTCAGTCGTGTCCAACTCCAGGGACATCCCTAAATCTTACCTCTTTGAAAGCCTGATTTTCAAGGGCCTCAAACTGGATTTAACCTGGAGTAATAATAAGCTTGTATTTTCGTATTTTCATAAAACAGTGCTTTGGCTACTACCTGTAACTGTAGCTGGAGTTCAGGCCACAAGATCAGGAAAAAGAGTCATACCTCCAATTAGCTCAGTCATTGGTGTTGAAGCTAAGGTATTTGAACAACACAGGATTTGGCTGGAGAAGAGAGGTTTCTTGAGAGAAAAAAAAAAAAAAACACTAAAATCACTGTTGTAGATTGTTCTTGACGTCATGATGTGGAAAGAAGTCAGAATATCTGGTGAAGAATGCAAAGCAAAAACTCCTTGGTCGCATTGCCTAACAACCATCGTGCCAAGGAACCTGGCTCATTCTTTTCTCATAATAGAAACTTTCCTTTTAAAAACCATGATCTAAAGCTGCTTTTCTCTCACAAAGTC
This sequence comes from Bubalus kerabau, assembly GCF_029407905.1. NCBI lineage: Eukaryota > Metazoa > Chordata > Mammalia > Artiodactyla > Bovidae > Bubalus > Bubalus kerabau. The sequence goes on along the minus strand of NC_073625.1, from coordinate 187,815,292 downwards.
TAACAGTGATCAGCAAGTTGCAAGAATAGCAAGTAGTTACATGTACACACATACACACACGCACACACGTTTTCAAGAGGTGACAAGAAAAAATTTTAAAGCCCATTTAATAAAAGTGTCTGCCTTCTTTCTAAGGAGAGGAAGCAAAAGCAGCTTTCACTTTTTCATGGGCTCAGTTTCACCTGGTCCTCACCTTCCTTCATTCCCTTCTCCAGCTCTTAACGGAGCAGTGAATGAATGAACAGAGGCTCATTTGGACCTGTGACTTCCATGATGTCATTTCACAGCCACAATAGTCCTGGGAGGGCAGAATCGTAGGACCCACTTTACAGATGTGACAGTCGAGGATCAGTTGCGGACCCGTGAGGTCTGGTGACGTTCATTGTCACCTGGCTGGTGGGACTGGGGCTGCTGGTCATCTATCATGCTGTATTCCAATGCCTATTCACCTTACGTGTCTGACTCTTGTGACTCCATACAGTCTGTGGAATTTTCCAGGCCAGAATACTGGAGTGGGTAGCCTTTCCCTTCTCCAGGGGATCTTCCCAACCCAGGGATCGAACCCAGGTCTCCCGCATTGCAGGCGGATTCTTTACCAGCTGAGCCACCAGGGAAGCCCTACTTATGGATAGGACTTGTTTATTGTTTTTTAGTTCCAGAGTCATGTCCAATTCTTTTGCAACCCCATGGACTATATCCGGCCAGGCTCCTCTGTCCATAGGATTCTAAAGGCGAGAATATAGGAGTGGGTTGCTGTTTCTTCTCCAGGTAATCTTCCTGACCCAGGGATCGAACCTGCGTCTTCTATATTTGCAGGTTGGTGTTTTTTGTTGTTGTTGTTTTTACCACTGAGCCACCAGGGAAGCCCAAGACTTATTTATCCAGTTACTAAAACCATACTTGACACATAGCAAATTTTCAGTACCTTTTGAATAAATGAATGAACAAATGAACTCTGGAAAGCAATGGAATAAAGTAAAGACTATGTTTAATTTGACTTTAAAAATTCTAGGTTCCAGTCTCAGCTCTGCCACATTTCTAATCAATTCACCTAATTCTTCCAGCCCTTAGTTCCTTCACCTTTAAGATGGCATGGTGATGATGATGATTGTTAACTATCTGCCTCTACAGTTTTCATAAAGATGAGATGGAAATTCCCCTGTAGGGTTCCTGGAGGAGTTTGAAGCCAGCAGTGACAAATGCAAATGCTGAATGGGGCTTCTGGGCTGGAGTGGGAAACCACCTGGCCCCCCGCCCCCGCCATGTGCAAAGGGAGGACATTACACTGAACAGATCACAAAAAGCACTTTGTCTTCGGGCTCCCTACCCCTGCAAGTCCCCTCCCCACACACTGGCAGCCAGAGTTAGAAAAAAATGTGTGCTGGGAGTTAGGAATCTAAATTAAGTCCCCATGTCCCAGCTCTCTTCCCCAGCCCACTACTTCCACCATTCCGGTCAGCGCTGGTGCAGGCTGCTGGCGCTCAGCTGAGGACCCACTTTGGAATCAAGAGGCACATCCAAGTGCAGAACCAAGGCCTCACCCCTGAGATGCTGACATCACCCAGAAGGGAGCCCAGGAGCTGACATTTGTAGAAGAAATCCAGATAGCTTCCATATGTAGACAGAATTAGGTACTACTGAGTTAGTTACATAAGGTTTTGGGGGCATTCTTGTTATTTGGGACCAGATAATCCTTCGCTCTGGGGGCTGTCCTATCCCCAGAAGGATGGTTGGTGGCAGCCCTATTCTCTGTCTACTGTGGCCAGTGGCATCGCCCCAGTTGTGAGCACCATAGAACTCTCCCTGGGAGGCAGAACTGTCCCAGGTGAGAAGCACTCGATTTGAGAAAAAAGGATGGCAGGAGAGAGGCTGTCGTGGCGTCGGACCCTCAGTGGGCAACCTAGGACCTGCACCACCAGGGAAGGAGTTTGTTGGAATTGCAGACCCCCGCCAGTCCAGGGGTCTCCCAGAGATACTGTGCAGGGGATGCTTTGAGAGCACCATCAGGCCACCCATGCTTCTTTCCTCTGGAAGCACTTATTAACAGAGTTAACTCATTTTTTTTAAATTGGAGGATAACTGCTTACAGTGTTGTGTTGGTTCTTGCCATACAACAACGTGAATCAGATGTATGTATACATATATCCCCTCCCTCGTGAGCTCTCTCTCCTCCTCATCCCACCCATCTAGGTCATCACAGAGCACCGAGCTGAGCTCCCTGTGCTCTACAGCAGCTTCCCATTGGCTATTTTACACACGGTGGTGTGTATATGTCAATGCTATGCACCCAGTTCACCCCCACCCCTTCCCCTGCTGTGACCACAGTCCATTCTCTACATCTGCATCTCTGTTTCTGCCCTGCAATAGGTTCATCCATGCCATTTTTCTAGATTCCATGTATACATGTTAATATACAATATTTGTTTTTCTGTTTATGACTTACTTCACTCTAACAGAATTAGTTTATTAAAATAGCAGTTCACTGGGAGTTCCCTAGTGGTCCAGTGATTAGAACTTGTGCTTTCACTGCCGTAGTCCCAGGTTCAATCCCTGGTTGGGGAACTAAGATCCCACAAGCTGTGTAACTCTGCCAAAATATACAAACAAAAGAATAAAATAGCAATTCACCATCCGCATCTAGGTGACATTCAATCAGAGCATCAGCGTGGATGGACTTTAAGAATTCACTCCAAGCACCCAGATGAAGCCTCTAGGGGGAGAGGGGCGTGACCCCTTGTAACACAGCTAGTCAAGGCGTGGCAGGGAGGGGAGGAAAGAGGGTCTACCTGGGGTGTGTCTTGAGGGATGGGAGGGGCGGGGTGGGGACAGCTTATGAGGGAGGTTATGGGAGAAGGGATGCTCATAATCAGGGAGCTGGGTCATAGAGACAGCCTGTTCCTCCCACCCCTTCCTTCTAGACACCTTGCAAATGACAGTCACGCCCAGCTAATGCTTCCTGGTGTGTGAACTAGAGGCTGCCTCCAGTGGGGTAATGGTGAGCAGGGGGCTGTGAGAGGGACTGAACTGGCTGGGCCAGTGCCACCAGGGCACAGTGTGGCAGACACTCCCACTTGGTACTGGTGGGGCACAGCTGTGCCTGTTGAACCTCCGCTCTGCCTCCTGGAAGGACCAGCCCTGGGGCTCTCTCTGGCCTCTCCCAGAGTTTGTGAAGGTGAGAGCTGGATGGATGGAGCATGGATCTCTAGGGTAGCCTTGAAGGTGGGGGAGCCACAAAAGGGCAGCCCATGGGGTTTTGTGGAAATGGGCCACAGTGATGGGATGGGGGCCATGATATTTATCTAAACCAGCCCTTCCCCTCCCTGTTGCTCTCCCTTCCCCTACTTTTCCTCTCCTCTGCAGCACTGAGTACTGCCCAGCAGTATTTTAGACATTTTCAGCAGTATTTTCGGCATTTTTGTGTTAACTGGCTTATCATCTGGAGTGTAAACCTCTCTCCACCAGACAACAAGTTCCATGAGGATAGATAGGGTCCCTGACTTGTTCACAGTGGAATCCCAGGGGCCTCGGATAGGGCTGGTCTCAGCTGGCACTCCTTCAATATTTGTTCAATGACTGGACACAACGAATGAGCAAATAGATTGATAAGCCTTGGATTTGTTTTAACGGTAACTGAAGGAAACGCCTCTTCCTTCTTCCCCTCCCTGTGATGACTTAATTGACTGTGTATTTACCAGCTTTTAAAAAAGTCTCTTGGGGTTTCCCCAATAAAGCACCAAGAGGAAAACCTCAATGTTGCTGTTCCCGGGTGGAGGGCGAGTTCTGTTGCTTGGGTTCACTTTCTTCTCTTTTAAAGACATTGTTGTTGTTGTTCAGTCACTAAGTTGTGTCCAGCCCTTTGCGACTCCATGGACTGCAGCACACCAGGCTCCCCTGTCCTTCACCATCTCCCAAATTCACTCAAATTCTTTTCCATTGAGTTGATGATGCCATCCAACCATCTCATCCTCTGTCGCCCTCTTCTCCTCCTGCCTTCAATCTTTCCCAGCATCAGGGTCTTTTCCAATGAGTAGGCTCTTCACATCAGGTGGCCAAAGTATTGGAGCTTCAGCAGCAGTCCTTCCAATGACTATCCAGGGTTGATTTCCTTTAGGGTTTACTGGTTTGATCTCTTTAAAATTAGCAAATTCTTAAAATAATAATAATAACGATAATAACATCAGCCAGACAACTGATTTCATCCTCTGCTGAATGGAGTGTGAATTTGAATAGCTTCATTGGAAAAGTATTTAAATCCCTGACTCAACAGACCTTCCACTTCATATAACATGGGGATGCTGTCTGCTCCAGCTATCTAATGAGGTGACCAGAAGGAACCAAGGAAATAGTGAAATTGCAGGGAAAAGCATAGAGGTAACAGAATATGTTATTCAAACCATCAAAACATGGACTGGGTACTGTCATGGTTGCCGGGCAGGAATCTGAGATCCTATCCTTTCACATTCCTAAGCAGGGACAAATTGTTATTCTAGCATGGGTTAGAACTGGTTTTTTCTGAAACTGGGAGCCAGGTTGAATCCCTTCCTCCACTATTCAGGCATTCCACTCTCAAGGGGGCAGATCTAGCCAGCCCGCAGCAGCTGGCATGGGCCGGTGTGCGTTCTGGTTGTTTGAAGTTTGATGTGTGCCAGCTATTATTACACAGCTTGATGATTGTTCCAGGCATGGGAGTGTGACAGGTGTGCCCTGGAAGAGGTAAAGTTAGGTGAAACTGGGGCTGGTCTTGAGTGCTTGCATATGGATTTTTCTCCTGTGGCTGCTGCAAGCCATGGAAGTGTTTAGGTTGGGAGTGGTCCAGCTCATAGGGAAGGTGGGTTCAGGATGGGAGAGGCTGAAGACAAGGAGACGAATAAGGGAACCAGTTCAAGAGCCCAGAGGACAGGTGGCTGGAACTATCCAGGTGAATGCAGAGGGGTTTGGGCTCTTTAGGAGGTAGGAACAAAAGCAATTTGAATGGGGAATAAGGAAAGGGAGGGCATGGAATGACTTAGGTTTCCTGCTCAGGCTTCTGGTCGGGGGGAGGGGGAAGGGAAGGGTTGGCCTCCACTAAGAGAATAAAATAAGAACAGAGTCAAGTGTGGAACAGGAAGAAAACAATGCACAAGGTTGCTTTTTCAATGGTTGTTCCTAATTATTAAAAGCAACATATGTTTTGAAAACAGAATTTTCAAAAGAATATTGTAATTAACTGTAGTTCTTTCAGAGATAACCTCTCTGACTTTTTGCTCCATTTTTTTTTAGTCTTTGGTCTCTCTTTTTTAAATCCTTCTTTAAAAAAATTTCTTTTATTGAAGTATAGTTCATTTAGAATGTGTTAGTTTCTGGTGTACAGAATAGTGATGCAGTTCTACCTATTGGGTTGGTCAAAAAGTTCATTCTGGTTTACCATAAGATGTTTCAGATTCTTTTCCATTATAGGTTAATACAAGATATTGAGTATATCTGTAGGTCCTATACAGATATAGTAGGTCCTATATAGTAGGTCTGATACAGTAGGTCTTTGTTGTTTGTTTATTTTATATGTAGTAGTATGTATCTGTTAATCCCAAACTCCTAACTTACCCCTGCCCCACTTTCCCTTTGGTAACTATCAATTTGTTTTCTGTGTCTGTGTGTCTATTTGTGTTTTATTTATAAATTCATTTGTATCTTTTTTTAGATTCCACAAACAAGTTGATGTTATATATTTTCTGAATGTGTTTGTGTGTGTTTGCATAAGCGTGGATGTGCATTTAAAATTATCGATTTCACTGCATAGCAGTTTAATTTTTTTCTTAGTAAGATATATTTTTGGTCTCCAAAATCATTGCAGATGGTGACTGCAGCCATGAAATTAAAAGACGCTTGCTCCTTAGAAGAAAAGCTATGATCAACCTAGACAGCATATTAAAAAGCAGAGACATTACTTTGCCAACAAAGGTCTGTCTAGTCAAAGCTATGGTTTTTCCAGTAGTCATGTATGGATGTGAGAGTTGGACTATAAATAAAGCTGAGCGCTGAAGAGTTGATGCTTTTGAACTGTGGTGTTGGAGAAGACTCTTGAGAGTCCCTTGGACTGCAAAGAGATCCAACCGGGCAATCCTGGAGGAAATCAGTCTTGAATATTCATTGGAAGGACTGATGCTGAAGCTAAAACTCCAATACTTTGACCACCTGATGCGAAGAACTGTCTCATTGGAAAGACCCTGATGCTGGGGAAGATTGAAGGCAAGAGGAGAAGGGGATAACAGAGGATGAGATGGTTGGATGGCATCACCGACTCAATGGACATGAGTTTGAGCAAGCTCTAGGAGTTGGTGTTGGACAGGGAGGCCTGGCGTGCTGCAGTCCATGGGGTTGCAAAGAGTTGGACATGACTGAGCGGCTGAACTGAACTGAATGACATAATCATTTCCCAACCTTTAAATTATTAAAAGGAAAGCAGACTTCATTTCATTCCATTTCTTAGATACTGTGATTTTCACAAAGTGAATGTTTGTGGGCCTCCTGCATCAAGCAAGTCTATTGGCACAGCTGTTCTGATAGCGTTTGCCTACATCATGTCTCTTGGTCACATTTCGATGAATCTTGCAACATTTCAAAGTTTCCACATTATTACTGTATTTGTTATGGTGATATTTGTGATCAGTGATGATCACTGATCTTTGATGCTCTTTCTGCAACTCATGAAGCTCAGAGGATGGTGAGCATTTTTAGCAATAAATTATTTTTTAATTATGGAAGGCATGGATATTTTAAAAAGACATAATGCTACTTCTCACTTAATAGGCTATAGTATAGTGTAAACATAAACTTGTGTAACTTGCTTTATTGTGATATTCATTTTATTATGGTGGTCTAGAACCACACCTGTAACATCTCTGAGGTCTGCCTGTATATTTTTAATGGTTGCTGAGTATTCCACCCTATGAATGTGTGAGAATTACTTTATTTCTTTACTGTTGGACATGTGCTGCTAAGTCACTTTAGTCGTGTCCGACTCTGTGTGACCCCATAGACGGCAGCCCATCAGGCTCCACCGTCCCTGGGATTCTCCAGGCAAGAACATTGGAGTGGGTTGCCATTTCCTTCTCCAATGCTTGAAAGTGAAAAGTGAAGTCGCTCAGTCATGTCTGACTCTTAGCAACCCCATGGACTGCAGCTTACCAGGCTCCTCTGTCCATGAGATTTTCCAGACAAGAGTACTGGAGTGGGGTGCCATTGCCTTCTCCGTTGGACATGTAGGTCTTCCAATTTTTCCGCCTTGAATAGCACAGCATCACATTTGTATTAAATCTTTACCCAAGTTTCAACTAAAGAGTTTAAAAACATTTAAATAAACAAACTCAACATTCCTGTAGAAAAGACAAAGAAACAAGCAAACAAAAACCTTAAATGATATAAAAATGTATACAATTACAATGGAAGATCAGGGATTTCCCTGGTGACCCAGTAATTAGGACTCTCAGTTGCCACTGCACGGGGATGGGTTCAATCCCAGCTTGGAACCAAGATCCCACATGCTGCATGGCATGGTCAAAAAATGACAAAAAAGTGAAAAAAGAAAAAAAAAAATCCTAGAAGACCAGAGTTTCAGTATGAACATGGTCATGTAAGATGGCAAACACCCTCTGCTTCTCTGGGAAATCACAGACGAGAAACCAGAAAAATAAGACAAATGAACCGCACTCCCTGAACCTTACATTTTTAGTGAAAGTAGGAGGGAGGGAGAAGCTACAGGTGGAAAGAGTGTGGAGAAGCTTCCAGAAGCAGCTGAGAGAGGGCAGAGGCCACAGGGAAGGAATGGAATGATAAAGGATGACCAGTGATTTCAAGTTCCAGCAGCACCCAACTCAGAAGACACCAAAAAGAGTTCATTTCCCCACAGGAGTGGCTCACTGTTAAGTGTGAAAGCCTGTCCTTTCTTATCAACAAGGGAAAGTGAAGGAGAGGGGCCAGAGCCGGGGGTACTCCTGGGAGAAGCAGCACACACACATTCCACATTTCCAGAAAACAGTCCACGTATTTGGCAGCAGAGAAAGAGGGAATATTAGAATTGTGAGAACTGGAGGTTGGGTGAAACCTACACTTGCTTCCCCATTGGTACCTCCTGCAAATAAGCTGGTCTCCAGTTTCATGGTGAGCGAGTGAGCAATTTAAAAACACAACTCAAGCAGAATTTTGAGCAGCAGTTATTAAAAACGAGAAATCAAAAAAAAGAAAGCAACAAAACTTACCATCCAATGAGGAACACTCGCCTGAAAAAGGTCTTTGGAAAGCAGGTAGAGAATGGAAGTACGTGTTTCATCACAATTTTTTTTTTAAACCAAAACAATTCACTGAAGCAATTCCTTCCATGAAGAAGGCCCATAATGAAGACATGCAAAGATTAGGGGAAATAACAAACTCATTGGAGGAAATAAAATTCAAGCTGATCAAACTCAAGAAAGGCCTGGGGAAAAAAAAGATGGAGTCACTCAGAGAAGCCCCAGAGAAAACAGACGCTCAATAAAACCTAACAGGAACACAGTAGACAGAAATGAGGCAAATAAAAAAGAGTCAGGATGGTGGAGTAGGAGGTGGTGGAGTTCATCTCCTGCCTGTCCCTGCCCCCACCCCCCACAGATGCATCGAGAAGACATCTACATATGGGACAATTCTCACAGAACACCCTCTAAACACTAGCAGAGGACCTAAAAGGACAAGAAAGATTCCCACGTAACCGGGTAAGAAAGAAAAAGGGAAAAGAAAGAGGAGATGAAGTGGGACAGGGCCTGTGTCCCTGTTGGGGGCATGAGCTCAAAGACAGGAGAAGTTCCCTTGTGTGGAGGAGCCCCCTTACTGGTGGGGTGATCAGTCAGGAAAAGAGAGGAGAGGTTCCCTTATGCGGGGGAGCCCCCTCACCAGTTGGGTGATCAGTCAGGACAGAAGGGGAACATCAGGGGCAGTCAGTGGAGAGTAAAGCAATTGGTCCACGGCAGGCAGGACAGGGTGAGACCCACACAGAGGGGCGTGCCACAGCCCTGCACACCCCAGTCTGATGTGTTCACTGGTGCGCACAGGGCTGGGTTGGGGCAGGGGGTGCTGGTGCTGGAACATGGGATTTGGAGAGCAGACCCGGGGAGGGCCCTGCTGTTGGCTGAGAAGAGACAGCCTTGGGGGATGGGAATGAGGCATTCCACAACCAGGAATGCTTGTGGAGAAAGCGCCGTTGTCAAGTGATGTGCAAGGAGGAGGGGGCCTCCACTACAGCCTCTGTCCCCACATCCCAGCCCCTGCCTCCCCAGCCACTAGGGAAGTCCCCCACCAGCGCCTGCAATCTCTTGCACCTCCAGCCACAGGCTCCCCCACGTGACCTATTGGTGCTGAAGCCAGCTCCCTCATGCACGTGGCCGCCAGCCCCCCTGCGTGACCAGCCCCTACTGGGACTCTCATGACCCCAGCTGCTGCTGCCTCCTCCTCCACCCCTGTCCCCACCAGAGCAGATGCTCTCTCGACCCTGACCACCACTGCCTCCACGCCCCCTCCTCTCTGGGGCAGACTCCTGTGCTCCATGGCAGCCTTGGGAAGCAGACCTCTGTGGGTGGTCCACATGCAGAGGTGGGGTTACCCACAGCTGAGCCCCAGGGGCCATGTAACTAAAGAAGAAAAGTTGAAATCTCTTCTCTCAGCTGTGCAAACTGCCACCCCCATGGCCAGCTTTATAAACTTAGCACCTATAGAACATCTGCTGGGGAGGAGGGAATGGCCACCCACTCTAGTATTCTTGCCTTAAAAGTCCCATGGACAGTGGAGCTTAGTGGGCTGCAGTGCATGGGGTCACAAAGAATCAGACGGGACTAAGTGACTGAGCACACAGAACATGTGAATGGACAACGAGTAGCTCCTGTAGCCAAGACGGGTCATCTTTAGCAGTTGTAGACTTTATGGGCATGTACACATGGGGTCAGGGCCAGGCCAGAAACTGTGCTGCCCCCATAGTGCCCACAGTGGGTGCAGAGCCATGATACTGTGATCCTGGAATCTGACTTCAGTGAATCTGTGTTGGTGACCTGATGAAAGCAACTCCTGAGAGTCGCCAGGGCCACTTGCCAGCACAGCCATGATTTAGATGGGGCTGAGAGCTGTGCCAACAACCATGTAATCAGAGAACTTGCACAGTGGGTGAAAGGTGACACGACAGAGCACTCCCACAGAGTGCTCCAGAGGTGAAAAAAAGAGCTGGCTTAAAACTCAATGTGCAGAAAACTAAGGTCATGGCATCCAGTCCTGTCACTTCATGGCAAATAGATGGAAGAACAATGGAAACAGTGGCAGATTTTATTTTCTTGGGCTCTAAAATCACTGTGGACTGTGACTGCAGCCATGAAATTAAAAGACACTTGCTCCTTGGAAAAAAACTATGAAAAACCTAGACAGTGTATTACAAAGCAGAGACATCGCTTTGCTGACAAAGGTCTGTATAGTCAAAGCTATGGGTTTTCCTGTAGACATGTATGGATGTGAGAGTTGGACCATAAAGAAGGCTGAGCCCCAAAGAATTGATACTTTTGAACTGTGGTGCTAGAGAAGGCTCTTGAGAATCACTTAGACAGCAAGGAGATCAAACCAGTCAATCCTGAAGAAAATATTCATTGGAAGGACTGATACTGAAGCTGAAGCTTCAGTACTTTGGCCACCTGATGTGAAGAGCCGACTAATTGGAAAAGACCCTGATGCTGGGAAAGATTGAGGGCAGGAGGAGAAGGGGAAGACAGAGCATGAGATGGTTGGCATCACCGACTCAAGGGACATGAGTTTGAGCAAATTCAGGGAGATGGTGAAGGACAGGGAAGTCTGGCATGCTACAGTCCATGGGGTTGCGAAGAGTTGGACACAACTTAGTGACTGAACAACAGCAACAGGAATACTCAGTGCTTTCTTTCCCTGTGGGAGTGCTCCAGTCCCATCTGCCTCACACCTTAGATCAGAAACACAGCTAAGAAACAGATCTGAGGGCTTCGATTCCAACAACTAGGGAGCAGATCCTGCCTCTGATAAGGTGGTGACACCCATAAAGCAAAGAAAAGGCCCCGTTCAGTATGCACAATGTCCGTCACACCTGCTACCAAGGGGGAATGGCCAGCACACACTGAGAAAAGAGGTGGCAGACATCTATACTAAAAATAGCCCTCGTGCCAAAAAGCATTAAACCCACACACACTACAAAGGGATGTTCCCATAGAAAGATAGCCCTCCAAGACAGTCTGAGAGTCTGGCATTGAGGGGAAGAGCCCCTAGAGCATTTAGCCTTGAAGGTCAGCAGGGCTTGAGTAAAGACCCCCCACAGAGCTGGGGGAAGCAGAGAATCCACTCTTGGAGGGTGTGCACAGGTCTCATGTGCACTGGTACCCCAAACAAAGCAGTACCTCCATGGGGACCTGGGCTCCACCTCCCTAAGGACAGTTTCCTGGGGAGGTGAAGGTCAATAGCTCACTGTGGGGGCAAGGACACTGGTAGTGGAAGACACAGGGAATATTGATTGGAGTGAGCTCTCTCAAAGGTCCACATTTTGGACCAAGACCCGGACCCACTCGACAGGCTGCAGGCTCCAGTGCTGATAAGCCTCAGGCCAAATAACCAGCAGAGGCCCATGCATCAGCAGACAGTCTGCACAGAGTCATCCTGAGTTCACTGTGGGCAGGAGGAGAAGGGAACGACAAAGTATATGATGGTTGGATGGCATCACCAACTCAATATATTACTAAAAGAGGTGTGTGGGTCTGGCTGCTCACCTCTCAAACGCCAAGAAACAGGCCAGACTGATGGAAAGGAAAGTTGGCTTTATTTCAGATGCCGGCACCTGAGGGGAAGGCTGGTAGACATCTGTCCAAAGGCTGACTCCTCCCCACCCTGACAAACAGGGGATGAGAGTTTTTATAGACAGATTGGGGGAGGGTCTACATGCAGACACAACACAGTCATCTCTAAGTCATCTTCAAATTGGTCATCAGTGCTCTGACCAACATCATCTTGGTTGTTTAGGTACAGTTAATATTCAGTTCCAGGGTCCATTTGTTCTTATTTCTTTGCAGCCAGTTCTTGGATGTGTGGCAGCTCATGTCCTGGGTACAGTCTGGTCATCATGTAGTTAAATTCTCTACCTGGTGTTTTGGTATCTATAGGACAGCTCACAGGACATGGCTCAGAATATTATCTATGAAAGTGAAAGTTGCATAGTCGTATCCGACTCTTTGCGTCCAGATGGACTATACAGTCCATGGAATTCTCCAGGCCAGAATACTGCAGTGTGTAGCCATTCCTTTCTCCAGATGATCTTCCCAACCCAGGAATTGAACCCAGCTCTTCCAAAATGCAGGAGGATCCTTTACCAACTGAGCTGCCAAGGAAGCCCATCTATAGCTCTTGAGAAAAAATTAAAGGTTTTTGACTATGCTTAATGACTACACTATTATTATTTAGTCTCCTTTGATTGTTTTCCTTTGTTTCCACATTTCTCAATTCTCTGATTAAAATTAATCTCTGGCTAAAGTTTTCCATAGATGAAAGGCAGGCAGAGGGCATGGAGGGAAGGGAAGGACCATAGGGTCCTGCTCTATTTCAAATGGATATGTTCAGTCGCTTCTGTGACCCCTTGGACTGCAGCACACCAGGCTTCCCTGTCCTTCACCATCTCCCTGAACTTGCTCAAACTCATGTGCCAATGCTGTCAGTGATGCTGTCCAACCATCTCATCCTTTGTCTCCCCCTTCTCCTCCTGCCTTCAATCTTTTGCAATGAGTTGGATCAAAGTATTGGAGCTTCAGGTGGCCAAAGAATTGGAGCTTTAGCATCCGTCCTTCCAATTAATGTTCAGGGTTGACTTTCTTTAAAATTCATTGGTTTGATCTCCTTGCAGTTCAAGGGCTTCTCAAGAGTCTTCTCTAGTACCACAGCTCAAAAGTATCAATTCTTTGGTGCTCAGTCCTCTTTATGGTCCAACTCGCACATCCATACATGACTACAGGAAAAACCATAGCTTTGACTGTAAAGAACTTTGTTGGCAAAGTGCTATCTCTGCTTTTTAATATGCTCTCTAGCTTTGTTATAGCTTTTCTTCCAAGGAACAAGCATCTTTTAATTTCATGGCTGCAGTCACCATCCACAATGATTTTGGAGCTCAAGAAAATAAAATCTGCCACTGTTTCCATTTCCCCCCCATCTATTTGCAATGAAACGAGGGGACTGGAAGCCATGATCTTAGTTTTTCTGAATGTTTAGTTTTAAGGCAGCTTTTTCACTGCTCTCTTTCACTTTCATCAAGAGGCTCTTTAGCTCCTCATCACTTTCTGCCATAAGGGTGGTGTCATCTGCATACCTGAGGTTATTGATATTTCTCCTGGCAATCTTGATTCTAGCTTGTGATTCATCCAGCCTGTCATTTCACATGATATAATCTGCATATAGGTTAGATAAGCAGGTAACAATATACAACCTTGATGTACTCCTTTCCCAATTTGGAACCAGTCCGCTGTTCCATGTCTGGTTCTAACTGTTGCTTCTTGACATGCATACAGGTTTCTCAGGAGGCAGGTAGGATGGTCTGGTATTCCCATCTCTTTAGGAATTTCTCAGTTTGTTATGATCCACAGTCAAAGGCTTTAGCATAATCAATGAAGCAGAAGTAGATTTTTTTTTTTTTTTGGTAATTCCCTTGCTTTTTCTATGATCCAACAGATGTTGGCAATTTGATCTCTGGTTCCTCTGCCTTCTCTAAATCCAGCTTGTATACCTGGAAGTTCTCAGTTCATATACTGTTGAAGTCTACCTTAAGGATTTTGAGCATTACCTTGCTAGCATGTGAAATGAGCTCAATTGTACGGTAGTTTGAACTTTCTTTGGCATTGCCTTTCTTTGGGATTGGAATGAAAACTCACCTTTTCCAGTCCTGTGGCCACTGCTGAGTTTTCCAAATTTGCTGGCATATTGACTGCAGTACTTTCACAGCATAATCTTTTAGGATTTGAAATTACTTAACTGGAATTCCATCACCTCCACTAGCTTTGTTCATAGTGATGCTTCCTAAGGCCCAATTGACTTCCCATTCCAGGATGTCTAGCTTTAGGTGAGTGATCATACCATTGTGGTTATCCTGGTCATTAAGACCTTTTTTGTACAGTTCTTCTGTGTATTCTTGACACCTCCTTTGAATATTTTCTGCTTTTGTTAGGTCCATACCATTTCTGCCCTTTATTGTGCTCATCTTTGCATAAAATATTCCTTTGGTATCTCTAATTTTCTTGAAAAGAGCTATAGTCTTTCCCAGTTTGTTGTTTTCTTCTATTTTTGCACTGTTCACTTAAGAAGGCTTTCTTATGTCTCTTTGCTATTCTTTGGAACTCTGCACTCAAATGGGTATATCTTTCCTTTTATCTTTTGTGTTTCGCTTCTCTTTTCTCAGCTATTTGTAAGGCCTCCTCAGACAACCATTTTGCCTTTTTGCATTTCTTTTTCTTGGGGAGGGTTTTGATTGCTTCCTCTTGTACAATGTTATGAACCTCTGTCCATAGTTCTTCAGGTACTTTATCTATCAGATCTAATCCCTTGAATCTTTTTGTAATTTCCACTGTATGTCCACGCAAGTCTGCGTCCGCCCCACCAGCACAGGCCTCTCCCTTCGCTGCTCCATCTTCACCGCTGGTGGACACCGCAACTGTTCTCCATGGATGATGATATTGCCGCGCTCGTGGTCGACAACAGGCTCCGGCATGTGCAAAGTCAGTTTCACGGGTGACGATGCTCCCCAGGCCGTCTTACCCTCCATTGTGGGGTGCCCCTGGCACCAGGGCATGATGGTGGGCATGGGCCAGAAGGACTCCTATGTGGATGATGAAGCCCAGAGCAAGAGAGGCATCCTGACCCTCAAGTACCCCCATTGAACATGGCATTGTCACCAACTGGGATGACATGGAGATCTGGCACCACACCTTCTACAACGAGCTGCGTGTGGCCCCTGAGGAGCACCCCGTGCTGCTGACTGAGGCCCCCTTAACCCTCAAGGCCAGCCGTGAGAAGATGACCCAGGTCATGTTCGAGACCTTCAATGCCCCCGCCATGTACGTGGCCATCCAGGTTGTGCTGTCCCTGATGCCTCTGGCCACACCACCGGCATCATGATGGACTCCGGTGACAGGGTCACCCACACGGTGCCCATCTATGAGGGGTACGCCCTCCCCCATGCCATCCTTCATCTGGACCTGGCTGGCTGGGACCTGACAGACTACCTTATGAAGATCCTCACGGAGCATGGCTGTAGCTTCACCACTATGGCCAAGCGGGAAATCGTCTGCGACATCAAGGAGAAGCTCTGCTATGTCGCCCTGGACTTCGAGCAGGAAATGGCCACCGTGGCCTCCGGCTCCTCCAGGGAGAAAAGCTACGAGCTGCCGGACGGGCAGGTCATCACCATCAGCAATGAATGGTTCTGCTGCCCTGAGGCTCTCTCCCAGACTTCCTTCCTGGGCATGGAATCCTGCGGCATTCACGAAACTACCTTCAATTCCATCATGAAGTGTGACGTTGACATCTGCAAGGACCTCTATGCCAACACTGTGCTGTCTGGCAGGACCACCATGTACCCCGGCATCACAGACAGGATGCAGAAAGAGATCACTGCCCTGGAACCCAGCATGATGAAGGTCAAGATCATCGCGCCCCCCTGAGCACAAGCACTCCGTGTGGATTGGCAGCTCCATCCTGGCCTTGCTGTCCAGCTTCCAGCAGATGTAGATCAGCAAGCAGGAGTACCATGAGTCTGGCCCCTCCATTGTCCACTGTAAATGCTTCTAGGCGGACTGTTAGTTGTGTTACATCCTTTTTCTTGACAAAACCTAGCTTGCGCAGAAAACGAGATGAGATTGACATTGCTTTATTTGTTTTGTTTGTGTCTTTTTTAATTTTTGTTTTTTTTTTTGGCGCTTGACTCAGGATTTAAAAACTGAAACGGTGAAGGTGACAGCAGTTGGTTGGATCGAACATCCCCAAAGTTCTACAATGTGGCAGTGGACTTGGATTGTACTGTTTTTTTTTTAATAGTCATTCCAAATATCATGAGATAACATTGTTATAGGAAGTCCTTTGCCTTCCCAAAAGCCACCCCACTTCTCCCTAAAGAGAAGGAGCCAGTCCTCGCCCGAGTCCACACAGGGGAGGTGATAGCATCGCTTTTGTGTAAATTATGTACTCCAAAGAAAAAATTATTTTTAGTCTTTGCCTTAATACTTGTTCTTTTTGTTTGTTTTATGTTGAATGGCCAGCCATCATGGCCCCCTTTTTTTGTCCCCCAACTTGAGATGTATGAAGGCTTTTGGTCCCCCTGGGAGCAGGTTGAGGTGCAGAGGCAGCCAGGGCTTTCCTGTACACTGACTTGAGACCAGTTCAATAAAGTGCACACTTTAAACACACACACACACACACACACAAATTTGGATTTGGATTTGATTTAGGTCAGACCTGAATGGTCTAGTGGTTTTCCCTACTTTCTTCAACTTAAGTCTGAATTTTACAATAAGGAGTTCATGATTTGAGCCACAGTCAGCTCCCTGTCCTGTTTTTGCTGACTGTATAGAGCCTCTCTATCTTCAGCTGCAAAGAATATAATCAGTCTGATTTCAGTATTGACCATCTGGTGATGTCCATGTGTAAAGTCATCTCTTGTGTTGTTGGAAGAGGGTGTTTGCTTTGACCAGTGTGTTTTCTTGGCAAAAGTCTGTTTTGCCCTGCTTCATTTTGTACTCCAAGGCCAAACTTGCCTGTTACTCCAGGTATCTCTTGAATTCCTACTTTTGCATTCCAGTCCCCTATGATAAAAAAGACATTTTTTTTTTTTTTTTTTTTTTTGGGTTCTAGAAGGTCTTGTAGGTCTTCATAGAACTGTTCATCTTCTTTGGCATTAATGGTTGGGGCATAGACTTGGATTACTGTGATATTGAATGGTTTGCCTTGGAAGCCTAGCAAGATCATTCTGTCATTTTTGAGATTGCAACCAAATAATGCATTTTGGACTCTTTTGTTGACTAGGAAGGCTACTCCATTTCTTCAAAGGGATTCTTGCCCACAGTAGTAGATATAATGGTGATCTGAATTAAATTCGCTATTCCCATCCATTTTAGTTCACTGATTCCCAAAGTATTGATGTTCACTCTTGCCATCTCCTGTTTGACCACTTCCAATTTACCTTGATTCATGGACCTAACATTCCAGGTTTGTGCAATATTGTTCTTCACAGTATTGGACTTTACTTTTACCACCAGACGCATCCACAACTAAGTATTGTTTCCACTCTGGCTCAGCCTCTTTATTCCTTCTGAAGCTATTTCCCCACTCTTCTCCAGTAGCATATTGGACAACTACTGACCTGGGGGTTCATCTTTCAATGTTGTATCTTTTTGCCTTTTCATACTGTTCGTGGGGTTCTCAAGGCAAGAATGCCAAAGTGGGTTACAATTTGGAGACCCAAGGAAAAGCTGATGTTGCAGCTCGAGCCTGAAGGCAGTCTTGAAGCATAGTTCCCTCTTTCTCCACGGACTTCAGTCTTTTTCTCCTAACACCTTCTACTGATTGGATCAAGTCCAATCACATTACTGAGTGTAATGTGCTTTACTCAGCATTCACTGTTAAATGTTAATATCACCTAAAAAAGAGAACTTCTTGATGAGGGTGAAAAAGGACAGTAAAAATCTGGTTGAAACTCAAGATTCAAGAAACAAAGGTCATGGCATCCAGTCCTATCACTTTATGGAAAATATAAAGGGAAAAAGTGGAAGCAGTGACAGATTTTCTTTTCTTGGGCTCCAAAATCATTGCAGATAGTGTCTGCAGCCATGAAATTAAAAGACACTTGCTCTTTGGAAGGAAAGCTATGACAAATATGCTAGACAGCATATTAAAAAGCAGAGTCATGACTTTGCTGACAATGGTGCATGTAGTCAAAGCTATGGTTTTTCCAGTAGTCGTGTATGGATGTGAGAGCTGGACCATAAAGAAGGTTGAGTGCTGAAGAATTGATGCTTTTGAATTGTGGTGCTGGAGAAGATTCTTGAGAGCCCCTTGGATAGCAAGGAGATCAAACCAGTCTATCCTAAAGGAAATCAGCTCTGAATAGTCATTGGAAGGACTGATTCTGAAGCTCCAATACTTTGGTTACCTGATGTGAAGAGCCGACTCATTAGAAAAGGTCCCGATGCTGGGAAAGACTGAAGACAAAAGAAGAAGAGGGCAACATAGGATGAGATGACTAGAGAGCATCACTGACTCAGTTTACACGAATCTGAGCTAACTCCAGGAGATAGTGAAGGACATAGGAGCCTGGTGTGCTATAGTCCATGGGGTTGCAAAGAATCAGACATGACTTTGTGACTGAACAACAACAAAATCACCTAAAAATACTTTTGCAGAAACACTGACGCACAAAGTTAATCATCAGAGATGGATACTTCCTCAACATAGTAAGTTGTATCTTTCTCTGCCACTGCTGCTAAGTCACTTCAGTCGTGTCCGACTCTGTGCGACCCCATAGACGGCAGCCCACCAGGCTCCCCTGTTCCTGGGATTCTCCAGGCAAGAACACTGGAGTGGGTTGCCATTTCCTTCTCCGATGCATGAAAGAGAAAAGTGAAAGTGAAGTCACTCAGTCATGTCCTAGTGTCTGTTTTTAAAGTTGAGAACAAAATAAGGGTACCCACTACTATTTAGCCCTCTACTAAAAGTACTAGATTTGTAATCAGACGAAAGGAACTAGAGATGTAAAATTGGAAAGAATAATGTGATACCATCACTAATTTTATATCTGCAAAATATCAAATACTCAACTGAAAGGCTCAAAGGGATTCATGAAGATAGCATCATGCAAAATTAATACACAAATTATCAGCTTTCATATTCAGAAAAAATCAGCCAGTTAGGAGAAAATGGGAGAAAAGATCTCTTTTGCAACAACAAAAAGACTAAATACCTAGAGATAAATTTAATAAGAAATTGGAAAGACTTTTATCAAGGAATTTTCAAAATGTTCTGAAGGAACAAGAAGATGTAATGAACATATAGAAACATTTCCTCTTCTTGGATAGGCTATCTTAATGTTAGAATGGTGTCAGTCTCCCTCTGTTAAATTATATATGATCTCCATAAAGTCCTGATATGTACTTTGTGGGCATCAATATATGCTAATTCAAATGTTGATATGAAAAAATAAGAGCAGCCAGGAAAACTTTGAAAAATAAGGGTAATGTGAGTGATGTAGCCATGATGAATATTAAAACATAGGATAAAGTTTTAAAACCCTAAATAGCAGAGTTCTCACAAGCAATGGGACAGACCAATGGAGAATAAACATAAATGGAAAAAGAAAGTTCAGAAACAGACACACACACACACACACAACAATTAAGCATGTGATGTCATTTTAAATCAGTGGAAAGGATGAACTAGTTAACAGCGTTGATATAACTGGGTAAACCATCCAACAGAAAAACCATATCCCCCATCTTGCACAAGCATATATTCCATATGGATTAAAGACTGAATTTTTTTTTTTTAAGAAAAAACAACAAGCCATAAATGCACTAGAAGAAAACATATTTCTTTATAAAGTTGCAAGTTAGGTCAGTTCAGTTCAGTTGCTCAGTCGTGTCCAACTCTTTGTGACCCCATGGACTGCAGCATGCCAGGCTTCCCTGTCCATCACCAACTCTAGGAGCTTGCTCAAACTCATGTCCATTGAGTCGGTGATGTCATCCAACCATCTCATCCTATACCGCCCTTTCTCCTTTTGCTTCCATCATTCCCGGCATTAGGGTCTTTTCCAGTGAGTCAGTTCTTCGCATCAGGTGGCCAAAGTATTGAAGCTTCATCATCAGTCCTTCCAAAGAATATTCAGGATTGATTTCCTTTATGATTTACTGGTTTGGTCTCCTTGAAGTCCAAGGGCCTCTCAAGAGTCTTCTCCAACAACACAGTTCAAAAGCATCAATTCTTCTGTGCTCATCTTCCTTTATGATCCAACTCTTACATCCATACATGAGTACTGGAAAAAGCATACTGGAAATTGGGTAAGCTTTTCTAATAGACTCAAATCCAAAAGACATAGTAAAAAATGTTTAGTAAGTTTGAATATGTGTGTATGCGCTTTTCTCAAAAGCAAAAACAGAAAGGAAAAAAAAATGGACACAAGGAAAGCCAGAAGACATGACAAACTGGAAATAAAAATTGCAACTGTTAATTTCCATTAATTATCACATATGGTTTTTCTAATGTGACAGACATTAACCTGAGCACTTAAAAAGCTTAGTTAAGCTGTATACCAACCCTGTGATGCAGAATTACTAACTCCATTACACAACTGGGAAATTCAGGCTGGAAGGGTTAAGTAATTTGCTGAAGTTGCAGAACTAGCATAAAGAGACCTCCATATATGAACCCTGTAACATGACGCCAAATACAGGATTCCCCAGAAACTGACCAGAAACCCAGTAGAAAAAGGGGCAAGAGAGTTGAAGAATTCATAGAAAAAGAACTCCAACTGGCTCTTACACATAGGAAAAGATATCTAAAGTTGCTCATAATAAATATATGCAAATTAGAACTTCACTGAATCATTTGCAGGAGATGCAAGAGTTGCAGGAGATGCAAGAGTTGCAGGAGATGCAAGAGTTGCAGGAGATGCAAGAGATGCAAGCTCGATCCCTGGGTTGGGAAGATTCCCCCATAGTAAGAAATGGCAGCCCACTCCAATATTCTTGTCTGGAAAATTTCATGGACAGAGGAGACTTGCAGGCTATAGTCAATGGGGTCTCAAAGAGTCAGACATGACTGAGCATGCAGGCAGAGATGCAGAGAAATCATTTTCCACTTTTGAGCCTGGCAAAAATTCGAAAGCTTAATACTCAACTTCCTGATGAGAGAACAGGGAAAAAGGTCATCAGTCATCAGTTACTGATGGGAGTGTAACCCGACTAATCCCTAGAAAGGGCAGTTGGACAGTGCTTGCAAGGATGACAAGGGTAGTGTCTTCTGATCCAGCAGTTCCCTTCCTGGAAATGATACTAGATGGACCCTCCCCCTTAGTGATGTTTGTATAAGGTTATTCACTTTCTAGGAGCAAAATGGGAGAGAGCCCAGATGCTGTCAACATGGAACTGGTTACACACAGAATGAGGCATCTGGAAAAACGTCTGGTGCGCATCGCCAAAGTAAACTAGGTGAATTTTTTCTTTCTTTTGGAAGAAAGCAGCACAGTGTTTGTAGTTTGCTACTTTTTTATGGAAAAAAAGATGAAACATAAGAATACATGCCAATCTGTGCCTAAAGATAAGTTGGAAGGCTACATGGCACATTCTTATCAGGTCGCCTTGGCAGAGGTGGTGGGGGCAGCAGGCAAGTTGTTGAAATTAAGCAGATGAGGTGTCAGGCGTGGGAAGGAGATTTTTCACCATTTATTGTTTTGAGTTTTGAACTTTGAGAATGTATAACTTATTAAAAATTAAGTTAAAAAAACTGGCTTAAACATTGTGCTATATGCCACAGAAGGCATTTAAAAAGAAAATGTAAAAACAAGGCATCGATATTAGAAAGGAGATAAAATTCTGAAAGAGATGGGAATACCAGACCACCTGACCTGCCTCTTGAGAAACCTATATGCAGGTCAGGAAGCAACAGTTAGAACTGGACATGGAACAACAGACTGGTTCCAAATAGGAAAAGGAGTACATCGAGGCTATATATTGTTACCCTGCTTATTTAACTTATATGCAGAGTACCTCATGAGAAACGCTGGGCTGGAGGAAGCACAAGCTGGAATCAAGATTGCTAGGAGAAATATCAATAACCTCAGATATGCAGATGACACCACCATTAAGGCAGAAAGTGAAGAGGAACTAAAAAGCCTCTTGATGAAGGTGAAAGAGGAGAGTGAAAAAGTTGACTTAAAGCCCAACATTCAGAAAACTAAAATCATGGCATCTGGTCCCATCACTTCATGGCAGATAGATGGGGAAACAGTGTCAGACTTTATTTTTTGGGGCTCCAAAATCACTGCAGATGGTGATTGCAGCCATGAAATTAAGAGACGCTTACTGCTTGGAAGGAAAGTTATGACCAACCTAGATAGCATATTGAAAAGCAGAGATATTACTTTGCCAACAAAGGTCTGTCTAGTCAAGGCTATGGTGTTTCCAGTGGTCATGTATGGATGTGAGAGTTGGACTGTGAAGAAGGCTGCATGCCAAAGAATTGATGCTTTTGAACTGTGGTGTTGGAGAAGACTCTTGAGAGTCCCTTGGACTGCAAGGAGATCCAACCAGTCCATCCTAAAGGAGATCAGTCCTTGGTGTTCATTGGAGTGACTGATGCTGAAGCTCAAACTCCAATACTTTGGCCACCTCATGCCAAGAGTTGACTCATTGGAAAAGACTCTGATGCTGGGAGGGGTTGGGGGCAGGAGGAGAAGGGGACGACAAAGGATGAGATGGCTGGATGGCATCATCGAGTCTATGGACATGAATTTGAGTGAACTCCGGGAGTTGGTGATGGACAGGGAGGCCTGGCGTGCTGTGATTCGTGGGGTTGCAAAGAGTCGGACACGACTGAGCGACTAAACTGAACTGAACTGAACTGAAGATTGCCATCACTTGCAGATGATAATGTTTTCTTCTTGGAACCCCCCAGAAAATTAAAGCAGGGAAGAAAACTTGCTAGAAATAATAGTTTACTGATGTGGTCAATTATTGGACATAGAAAAAAGGCATTTTCAGATATATTTGCAGATACATGTTTTCATATATATATTGTGCTCAGATGCTCAGTCCTGTCCGACTCTTTGCAACCCCATGGATTGTAGATGACCGCCAGGCTCCTCTGTCCATGGGATTCTCCAGGTAAGAATATTGGAGTGGGTTACCATTTCCTCCTCTAGGGGATCTTCCTGACCCAGAGATCAAACTGCGTCTCTTATGTCTCCTGCATTGGCAGTAACCAATTTTAAAATGTTATATAAAAAAATATCCTCATAATGATAATAGAAAATCCCAAACCTTGGGAATTAAGTTATCAAGAAATAGGCATGTATCTACACGAAATAAACTTTACTCAGATATGTGACCAATGACAAAGATTACACCATTCCATTGAATTTGAAGGCTCAGTTTTGTCACAATGTAAATTCTCCATAAATTCATCCATAAATTTAGCATGATTCCAAAAACATATCTCAAAAGAATGATTTAAGAAATATTATCCAATATTTCCAGAGGATATCTAGGAAAATATATACTTGATAATGTTACATGCAAGGAGAACAAACCAGTCAATCCTAAAGGAAATCAACCCTGAATGTTCATTGGAAGGATTGATGCTAAAGCTGAAGCTCCAATATTTTGGCTACCTGATATGAAGAGCTGACTCATTGGATGATGCTAATGAAGACCTGATGCTGGGAAAAATTGAAGGCAAAAGGAAAAGGGGACGGCAGAGGAGGAGATGGTTAGCATCACTGACTCAATGGACATGAATTTGAGCAAACTCCAGGAGATAATGGAGGACAGAGGAGCTTGGTGTGCTAGAGTCCATGGGGTCACAAAGAGTTGGATGTGACTTAGTGACTGAACAACAACAATGTTAGTGAAATGACTAACTGGGATATGTTACCTATTGAAGTGAAAGTGAAAGTCACTCAGTTGTGTCCAACTCTTTGTGACCCCATGGACTATACAGTCCATGGAATTTTCCAGGCCAGAATACTGCAGTGGGTAGTCTTTCCCTTCTCCAAGGGATCTTCCCAACCCAGGGATCAAACCCAGGTCTCCTACATTGCAGGCAGATTCTTTACCAGCTAAGCCAAAAGGCAAGCCCAAGAATACTGGAGTGGGTAGCCCATCCCTTCTCCAGCGGATCTTCCTGACCCAGGAATCAAACTGGGGTCTCCTGCATTACAGGCAGATTCTTTACCAACCAAGCTATCAGGGAAGCCCTATATTACCTAGTAATCATATATTAATATTAATTAATTATATTGGGCTTCTCTGGTGGCTCAGACAGAATCCACCTGAGGAGACCTGGGTTTGATCCCTGGGTTGGGAAGATCCCTTGGAGGAGGGCCTGGCAACCCACTCCAGTATTCTTACCTGGAGAATCCCCATGGACAGAGGTGCGTGGCGGGCTACAGACCATGGGGTCGCAAAGAGTCAGACACGACTGAACACAGAACATTATATATATGTATTAAAACCCTATCAACAGTGACATAACTAGAACAGTAGACACAGATGTGGAAGCAGATATGTAGAATCAGAAAGAGGCAGAGATGGCCCTAGTAAATGTCAGAATTCAGAAAATATTCAGGCTGGCCGTGATCCAATCAACAGGATCAGCTCTGATCATGTAATAAACCCAGCATGAATACATCATTTATTGATAAAAAACAAGGAAGTAAATACCAGGGCAAACAAGACTGAGGGCTGCCTCTGCACAGCAGGATCTAAGGGTGGGCAGGGGTGAGGCAGGTGACCACTGTTTTTTTTTTTTTAATTACCTGCATTTTTAATAGTGATGTAAATGTGTTACTTGAATAAAAAAGTTTAAAAACCCATAAGCTGTCCCTTTTCATCCCAGATCCTCACTTCTTGGGGTGACAGATTCGTATGGATTTCATGTACACTCTGGATTCATATTTTATCCTCTCACATTCATATTAGCACATTTCTCTTTAAAATGGATGTCGTATTGGCATATTATTCCACAAATTGCTTTCTTGTTCGCTGTACACTGCTTCCTGGTCTGTTCACACTGCTGTTTCTTTAGAATATGTTTCTAAAATATTGATTCAGGGATGACTGGGATGTTTTAGGGCTCTACCAAATTCTTTTCTTCCAGTTTGTACTTCTCATCAGTCAAAGCAGAGACTGTCACCTCTTAGGCAGCTGTTTGTTGTTAAGAACTTGTTTGTTTGATTTTTAGGTACTGAAGCGTTTTGCATACATCATTAAACCTGAACACTCATGTTTCTTGACCACTTTTGTCAGCTTTTAGTCATAGGTTTTGCATGTTTCTCTCTCAGGTTCTCATGTTCCTCTTTGGTATTTAAGGCTATCTGGGGTTTGTTTTAATGAGTTAAGACACGCAGCAGCAGAAATAACTGTCGTGAAGGAAGAAGTTTGTTTTGCTCACATCCCTAGAGACAGGAGGCACAGCATCCCATGCGGGCCACGCAGGAAGCAGCAGGATGGGGCAGGGTGCGCAGGGAGGCAGAAGGGAGAGAGCAGGAGCATTTATTTGTACCGGAAGGAGTGTGCAAGGTGG
Organism: Bubalus kerabau; assembly: GCF_029407905.1. Classification (NCBI taxonomy): domain Eukaryota; kingdom Metazoa; phylum Chordata; class Mammalia; order Artiodactyla; family Bovidae; genus Bubalus; species Bubalus kerabau. The sequence goes on along the minus strand of NC_073625.1, from coordinate 187,789,966 downwards.
GGTGAATAGGTTTAGGGCTGCCTAGACTTAAGTTCAGCAGGCTCTGGAGCACTGATTGTCCTTAATCCTGTGTCACCCAACCCAGGGGAGACTGGGGCAGTGGGTGGTGGCCCAGAGTATGAGAGTCCATGAAGGATAAAGGAGACCTTAGGGGTGCAGGCTCTAGTTGCTCTGCATCTGAGAGACACACACCCAGGTGAGTTGTTTGCTTGCAGCTGAGTTGCTTGCTCACTCTGGGAGTTGGCCAACCACAGAAGTCCAGTCTCTTCAGGTCAACAGGACACAGATGTCAAAGCATCAGAATATCTGGATTATTTGTATGCAGTTTTTACATGCGAAGGACCCTTTCAGTTTTATTTATTTACCACTTTGACATGTTCAGGTTTGAGATCTCACTTTCTCTGTCCCCTTTGATTCCTCTGAATCTGTGCTCTCTGGGCTCTCTGCCTTCCAAGCCAGGGTTTAAAAAATATTTTTAGTAACAATGTGTACCTGTTGGGGCCATTCTGAGGATGAAATGTCATAATGCACCTAAGATGCCAGAATTTGCATTCTATAAATGTTATTTTCTGTCCTTGTATTTGTGACAAATATCTTCCCCAATATTTTCCTTGGTAGCAGTTTTATCTTAGCATATATCCTTTTTAAATTTAAAATAAAAATAGCTTTCATGGGAATTCCCCGGAGGTCTAGTGGTTAAGTCTCCACACTTCCGTTGCAGCGGGTTGGATTCCTGGTTGGGGAACTAAGATCCTGCATGCTTTGTGGCTCGGTTAAACTTTTTTTTTTAAGAGCAACTTTCCATATGAAAAAAAAAGGCAGGGGGCACTTCCCTGGTGGCTCAGATGGTAAAGAATCTGCCTGCAATGCGGGAGACCCAGGTTCGATCCTTGGATCGGGAAGATCCCCTGGAGAAGGGAATGGCAACCCCCTCCAGTATTCTTACTTGGAAAATCTCATAGACAGAGGAGCCTGGAGGCGTACAGTTCATGGGGTCTCAAACAGTCAGACACGACTCAGCAACTAACATTGTAGTGGCGACCGTTCAATTCCTGGTCAGGGAGCTAAGATCCTGGAGGCCTTGTGGTGTGGTTAAAAAAAAAAAATTAAAAGAGAGTAACTTTCTATATTAAAAAAAAAAAATAGCTTTCCTTTTAATTTCCAATTTTTAACCTTTCAAAGACAGTAGTTATGTTTGAGATCATGGCTCTGGTAATCAGACAAGCTGATTTTTCCAGTCTGGACTCAGCCACCACAGTGAGGACCTGGGGACTTTTTAGCATCTGCCTGATTGAGTTTACTTTCCTGTAACTCAGCCGAGCAAACCGGCCACGACTGGAGGTATTTGGACACTGCCCCAAAGATTGATTACACATCTAGCCAGTATACTTGGCAGGTTCTATGTTAGAGAAAAATGGAGGCGTGGACACGCTTGATAGTTGCTGTATGTAATTTAATCACAGACACACTGGATAAAAGTTGTCTGTGAAAGCCAGCCAGGATGAAAGAAAAAAAAAAAAAAAAGCACAAAACGTCATTCCACAAAGTTTCACAACATTGCCACCTAGTGGCAAGTATGCAAAATAGCATTTGCCGTGCCACCCTCAGCTGAGAATGGCTAAACTGATAAACCTAGGAAACCCGAATCGAAAACAAAAGTGAAATTTGAACTCTAATCATCTCCTTTATTATGAGATATTAAGCCTCCTATTCTGTTTCCTCAGTAACTATTGCTTCCCCTCCTAATGATTTGACCCTGCTGCTACTGCTGCTAAGTCGCTTCAGTCGTGTCCGACTCTGTGCGACCCCATAGACGGCAGCCCACCAGGCTCCCCCGTCCCTGGGATTCTCCAGACAAGAACACTGGAGTGGGTTGCCATTTCCTTCTCCAATGCATGAAAGTGAAAAGTGAAAGTGAAGTCGCTCAGTCGTGTCCGACTCTTAGCGACCCCATGGACTGTAGCCCACCAGGCTCCTCCATCCATGGGATTTTCCAGGCAAGAGTACTGGAGTGGGGTGTCATTGCTTTCTCCGGATTTGACCCTACCCCCCTCTTTTTTCCCCTTGCCTGGGTGATGGAAATTCTCCATGGAATTCTCCAGGCCAGAATACTGCAGTGGGTAACCGTTCCCTTCTCCAGGTGACCTTCTCAACCCAGGGATCAAACCCAGGTCTCCCTCATTGCCGGCGGATTCTCTACTAGCTGAGCTACTAGGGAAACCCAAGAATACTGGAGTGGGTAGCCTATCCCTTCTCCAGCGGACCTTCCTGACCCAGGAATCGAACCGGAATCTCCTGCATTGCGGGGATATTCTTTACCAGCTGAGCTACCAGGGCAGCCCATCTATAGTCCTTGAGAAAGAACTAAAGGTGGAGTCTTTACCAACTGAGCTATGAGGGAAGCCCATTGTCAACCAAAAAGTGTCCAGTCACTGAAAGAAGTTTGCTTATCTAAAGGGTTGCCCACGGCTCAGGGATGATGTCCGTCTCCATGAGGTATCTGTGCTTGGCGGGAGTTGGCACACACCCCTCTCAGCTGGATCCCTAGGCTTCGGGAAGGCGTGACTGAGCACTGCGCCTGGGCAGGAAAGTGCAGCCCAGAAGCAGCTCTGCTTTCGGAGGTGGGCCCACTACCAGGGCAAACCCTTTGCTGTGTTTTCCCGGGCACGTGACTTGGAGCTAACTTCTCACCTGCAGCATTTGGAGACCCGCCCTCCCCGCCCCATCTCCGGCAGTATTCCTGGTCCGGCCATTTTCAGTTCCCACATGACAGCCCTGTTCAATCCTTGAGATCATTTAAATGTATTTGTTGGGGGTATTTTCTACAGGTAGTTTCTCTCCACCACTCCCCAGGATGGTTCTCACATTCTGAAGTATTTCATTCTTCTCCAATTTCCAGCATATTTTACACCTTAAGGGTTGGACATGGACCCTCCATTCAACTCTATCTTGAACATTTTCTAGGAACCCACATAAAGTAGTGCAGGTAAGCAGACCATGACACGTTGCAGACAGTAACTTCAGAAATGTGACTTGAACTGAGTGTTAAAAAAACTCCAAATCCAACAAGTTGGAAGTAGTAGTTATTCAAACAAATCAGCTCTTTTATTTCCTTTTCAATGGTGCACATCTCAAATTGGTGGAACAGACAGGTAGAAAAATAAGATTATTATAGAAAACTCCACTTTTGAGGTGTATAACAATTTGGAGACTGATCAGTAACTAAGATAACCTCTTTTCAGATGACATGAACACCTCTACAGTCCTGCTCCTGGTCCTATGGTGACATAGATTTAAATCAACATGATATATTAAAAATAGAGGAATATTCCAAAAGGGAAATAAATATAAATAACCTGAAGCATTTCCAGAAATACAAGTGACACGTATGAATTGTGTATTGAAGGATGAAAATCTGAGATACACACATGAAAGACATTTTCTAAAGCACTACTTTTAGGACTTTTTTTTTTTTTTTTTAAGAATACAAGGCTTTCAACTCTTTAGCCAAAACATAAACACTGCTGGTGCAGAAAAGTCACCCTTTTGGAGAAAAAATCAGTGGCTGCTTTACATGATTGAACATAGGGATTTTAAACTTTAAGTATATTTAATGGTGCAAATTAACAGACACAGTAGGAAATACATCATTCTAGATTACAAAGCTTCATCTTTTATTAGCACATGGTAAATCTCATCCATTTTTTCCCCCTCTCATTATGCTAATTCCAACCCTAAATTTCCAGCCTCATTGATAAGGATGTGTAAAATTATATCCACAGTTAGGAAAAAAAAAAATAAAATAAACATTCCAAGTCACCACTAGCAGCAAAGAACACCAAATTGTAAAAGAAACGGGGGTTACCAAAGTTTATTTTCGGTGATTCTCATTACAAGTGAATAGATTCTTAATTAGCTTTGCTTATTTTTCTTTAACTCACAAAGATAATTTTTGAAAAGTTTTCTTAACTTTCACTCAGAAGTGTTACTACCAGAATGTGAGGTGCAGGTGAAATTTTATTCTAACACATGAAATGAAGCAAGCTAAAACCTTAGTTATATCAGGAAACTTTCAACTACCTCTGCACCTAACATTTAAAAAACAGGAAAAAATAAGCCCTTTTTAGACACTAGTTTCTCAGGTAATTCTGATCCATGCGTGCATCATGAATAAAAAAAGTAAAATTATTCCAACCGGAAGGAAGGAAGTTCTATGGAAAAATATCAATGTCAAATTAGGCTAGGTTCCAAAGATTTTCAACATTTAAAGTTTCCTTTTAATGACATCATCAATATGACAGCTAAGTTTTTATTCAAAAATCTATTTTATAAATCTATAATTTGTAATTATATAAGTTATAATTATAAATCTACATTGGCAAAATATTCTACTCAGATAGATATGTGTGGGGCACACCTGTGCGTTAGGGCTTCCCAGGTGGCACAGTGGTGAAGAATCCAAAGCCAATGCAGGAGACACGGGTTTGATCCCTGGGTCAGGAAGATACCCTACAGAAGGAAATGGCAACCCATTTGTACTTAATACCAGTAACTAGAGGTTTTGAAGATACACTGCATCACTAGGAGGCCTGGCTTTGCTCTCACAACCACATCCCACAGTGTTGCTGACTTGGGGCATCAGGCTGTCTCCGCTCGCCCTCAGGAAGGCATTCTTACCAAGGCTGAAAGCTGGGTTTGTGTACTAGCATCTCTTGGGGAGTCCAGAGCTGCCCGAATTCTGACAAGGATGTGTACGTTCAAAGCCAGTGTGGACCTGTGAGGATGCTGGTGTCCAGGTGCCCTGAAAGAGGTTTCTGCTGCCCCCAAGCCTTTCTTCCATGTCGCTGACAGCAGGTATCCCTGGAGAAGGAATGTGCTCATGAAGCTGCAGGATTCTGAGTCAGTGAACTTGGCCGGATGCTCAGATCCTAAACTTCACCAGCTCCCTTTGGCTTCAGACTCTTGACCACGTCCCATGAACTTCCCAGGGCATGACCTTGAACCTGCAACCTAAGGATCATGTCCTGCTTGGGAGTTCAGATCTCTCCAGTTGTGTTAGAACAGAGGCGATGGCTCCAAAGCAAGTTTCTCTTTGACAAATTTGTACATCCTGAGAGGTTCCTTTGGAAAATTCCTAAGAAAGTAAGCTGCACCCCAAACTTGGGGGAAATGAGTTTCCTACAACATCCTGGGATGTTCTCAGTTCGTCCAGATGTTGGCCATCATCTACTGACCAAGGGATATGACCTCTTATTCCCATTGCCCTTCCCAGGTTCTAGAATTCTCCTAGTCCCAGCCAGCACCTACTCCCTGTTCCTTGGATGAACCAGTCTTCACCTGGATCAGGTAATGCCAAGCAAGTGTAAGGGGCCACATTTTCTGTGTTTCTGTGCTGACATCTGACACGTTTCCAGTTTGAACGTTCTTGAAGTTTGGGGTTTTCAGCTGTGTGAAATAAATCACATCTCCCATGGCTTCAGCAATGTTAAGAGTAAAAGAAATCTGCTGATTCCTGGAACTGAAGCCATTTTCCAAAAGAGCTAATTCCGTTTATTTTGTTAGCATACTTTCGATTATACTTGTATTTTCCCCTCCTCACTTTCAAAATGTATTTTTCCATCTTGCTATTTAATTGAAAAACTGCCACAAGTTCAAATCTGAAATTCTTAAAACCCACGGAAACTGTACACAACAACTTCTGTTGTGTGGAGTTTTCTTGGCCCCAGAAATCTAAGTGTCTCTTTTGGCAAAACTCATCATTTTACATTTTATGGTTGGTGTTTAGTTGTTTTGCCTAAAAGAGATAACACCCTTAGTGGCAAGTATTCCCTCTGAACAGTTCTGTTATCAATTCTAATAAGTTTATGCAAGAGAAAAATGCACTGGGACTCCACTCAATTATTTGCTTTCTGCTAATAAGGATGAAGTCTGTGAAACTCAATTATTGCTGTTTATGGAACAGGCTGTCAGGCAGTGATTTATTTCTAATGACATCAGGTGACACCAGGCTAGAATTTGGCACTAAACCATGCCTGGCAACTCCCCCAGTGGGGATCTGGTAAGAGGAATTTGACAAATTTCCATTTGAGAGGAGACCCTATTAAATGAAGAAATAGTCCTTCTGCTTCTCTTGAAGGAGATAATGGAATCCCCAAAGGAAAACTGCTTTGCAGAATCTACGGCCCAAAGCTCTGTGAAGCTTTGTTTTTGAGGCATTTGTTAATGCCTCATTGCTGGGAGTTACTTTCACGGTTTTGAACTGTAACTGACCCCAAATTTATTTCGGACCAAAAAGTCTGCATTTCACATAAGCAGGTAAGAAAAATCCTTACAAAAGTCTGGGAGTGGGCTGTGTTCAGGGAGACCGTCCCTGTTGTCACACACCAGGAATCTATTTCTTTAACACCAGGTCCCTGTGTTTTGGCTCATAAGAAACACAAAATAGTTCACCATGGTGATCACACACCAGTCGGTTGCAGTTCTTCTAAATTCCAGAGGAAAAAATATAATCAATCCCCATCTCATTGCTATTTTTGATAAACAGTTTCAGGTTCTGAAAACAGGGTTTCATTTCAGGCTTCTGAATAACTCATCAAGAATATAAAGCATCAGCCTATTTAAAAAAATACATTGTTCACGTAAAAACATCCTTTTTCTATCAGAGAGTTGACAAGGTTTTGACAAAAACCTGATGCTAATTTGCATCCTTCAGGAGAGGACCATCTTCCAGCCCCTTCCACAGTGTGCTGCCTGATAAAAATGATACCCCCAAAGGGCTGCTATCTCCTTTCCTGTTCAAAGCAAGCCTGCTTGAAGGTTTGCCAAGTGAAGGATCAATTTACATAACTGGAGGAGGTGCGTGTCACTAACAGGGTTTTGACTCAAAGTCCAATTTTCAGCAGCAAGGCACGCCAGGAAAACGTCCCAATTTCAATTGTCTATTTCATTCTTGTTGCTAAGTTATGCTTTTGTAATTTCAGTATTTCCATTAAAATGTCACATCCACTGACATCTCAGATGAAAAGGTAGAGGAAATGTGATAGGAAATACAGAGCATTATAGCAAACTTCATTCAAACACCCAAGCTTGAAATCTAACTTGCTATTATCAAGTATTCTGGGAACCATGCCTGCTAGTTGGTGGCAGGAGAGACGGTCTCCAGCTCAGAAACCAAACACGGGCAAATGAAACAGAAGATGCCCGAGTAAAGCAATAAGCAGCAGAATTAACCGGGTCGTATATACAATCACCTCCTTTTATTTCAGGAGTTTGGGTTTTTCAGAGCAAGGGGAAGGTACTGTCAAGGGGTGTCACCTTCACGTCCAGGTAAAGTGGACCACCAAACAGGAACCCATGAAAAAGCCAAGAGGGCAAAAAGAGAATTGGACTTCCCAGAGATTTCTATCTCTGAAATGTATTTTGAAACTATTACCTCTCAACTAGCTGAGGCTGGAAATGGCAATGAACTTCTGATGACAATGTCCTGTTCTCATCCCATTTCAAGAGGGCCCCATTCTCACCACAGCCACATCTGAAGGCATCTTAAAGAACACAGAAGATCCATGTTCTAAGATGTAACTCAGTCCTTTGCCACAAGACTGAGTGGCCCTGGGGCCCACTTAGTGTCTGCGAGGACACTAAGACACATATCAATGGCTCTGCATCTCTCCGGCACAGTCATCTTTGGCAGGGTCATCTATTTCTCAATATGGAGATGACTTGGGGAGACAGTGAACCAGGCAGGTGACTGAAACATCCACAGGAACACGAACAACATCCCAGCCAGAGGCGATGCTTCAGTGAGCCCTTCCGGGTTTGTAGTGTATATCTGACCCACCCCAACAGTGATGCAAAGGGACCCTTGAACTTGGCACACAGCAAGAGAAAGGATATTGCCTTTAAACCCTTCTTGTAATGACCTCAAGTTAAAGGCTTCTGCTTTTCTTTGCCAAAGTCCTCAAATAAATGCTAGCAAGTGTGGAGTTCCCCAAATAAGGAAACCACCGCACACCTGACTCATCACCAAAGACTGAACATGCCAAAGGGAAGAAGCATGCAGGTCAGCTGCTTGTCACACCTGGTCAAGCTGTTTCAGCTGGGTGTGCTTGAGCCTTGGCGGTTCTGCGCACAGAAGCTCACAGTTCCAAAGTACAGGAAAAAGTAGAAATTCCCTCATATCCTCGGAGAGCTGGTCAGGGATATGGGCACTGAGCCATGTCTCTATTTCCCAAAAGAATAATCAGCAACCTACCTTCAGGGGAGACCTGGAAAAGAAACAATTAAGCTAGTGAAAGAGAATCTGTTTTTCTCCTTCATACGGTGTTTATTCATTTTGGGTAAGAGTAAGCGTATGTGATGATAACCAGCTCCGTGACAGAACATCTCCAGGTTGATCTGCAGTTCAGCACCTATTGCGTTTCTCCTGCTGGAAAGAGGATTCTTTAGGTGGGGGCAATGGCTGGAACCAGGCTGCCTGTACCCTCACCAGGCACAGGACCCTGGGCCAAGTGTTGACAGAGGTAGTTTTTACTTTCATACCCATAGTACTATGCAAGTATTGAGTACAAAGAGTAGGCTTCCTTTGCATTTGAAGGCTTTCTGTCTTTAGAAGAGGCTGGTGAAGACTTGAGTGATCATCTCTTCCTAGTAGAGTCCAGCTCGCCTTCAGATCACAGGGAGACCCAGGACTTCTCAGGTGGTGCTAGTGGTAAAGAACCCCCCTGCCAATGCAGGAGATGCAAGAGCTGTGAGTTCAATCCCTGGGACAGGAAGATCTCCTGGAGGAAGTCGTGGCAACCCACTCCAGTATTCTTGCCTGGGGAACCCCGTGGAGAGAGGAGCCTGACGGGCGACAGTCCATAGTGTCACCAAGAGTTGGACACAACTGAAGCGACTGAACACGCCGGCATAGCCCAGAGAGACCCAGAAAAGGGGCCTGATGCTCTCCTTCCAACTCAGAAAGGGGCAGGATGTTTTTTTATCATCAGGCCCCAGACTACTTCTCCTGCTGTCATATTGCAAACCTTTTTGTATCACTTTGACACAGATGGATCCTGGTACAAAATACCCTTAAATGTGATCAATACAAAAAGCTTCCCATTAGCTAAGAAGAGTTATAAAGAATATGCACTTATTTCTCCAGAGATAGAAGGGAAAAGAGAACAAGCCAAGGCTTGTGTGGTTTTTTTTTTGGGGGGGGGAGGTGGGGGGTGGCACACCCAAATAGTTTGGCATAACCAGCTACATAAAGCCTGAAGCCCAATTCACTCTGTTTTGATTAAGAATGAGGTGCTTTTTTATTATCATTTTCCTTGGAAGTAGGGGAGAAAGAGGAAGCTGTAAAGTCAAGAATCAAAATACAGTGAATCTGGAAGGCATCTGGGAGCAAAACAGAGATTTAAGACTAGTGCGCACAGGAAGAAGCCTTGCCTTATAACCCCTGCCTGCTGCACTGAATCGTCTTAATTGTCGAGTTCACGGTCACTAGGCTTTTCATTTCCAGCGATGCCGTACGAGCGAGGACTCATCGTTGACCACCTCGGGATCTCGGGGGTGATGCCTACACCGGACCGGAAGTAGCAGCAGGGTGATTAAAACGAGAAGGATGACTCCACACACGCTCATGAGAGTATAGGAGACGATCCACAAAATGGGCTCGTTCAACGGCAGGGCAGGGACGCAGTTGCTGGCTATGTCCTCTGTTGAGAAAGGCCCAGAAATTTCAGACACCGGAGCACCTGCGATTTCTGAGGAGACAGAAGGGGGAAAAGCCGCAGCTATGAAACGAGCAGTCATCTCTGTCACATGACACAAGAGACAACCGTTTGCTTTATCAGCCACAGTCAAGTCACATTGGCTCTCATGTTCCAAAGGCCCCAGAGTCTGAGCACACACCAGGGAGGTCTCGGTGGCCGTGTGCCTTCAGAGGGTCCAGTCCCCTTCTTGCTGGAGTGACAGCGTGTCTCAAGGTCTGCAGGTGCTGAACCCACATGGCAGAGAGCAATGTGCGGAAGGACACTGAAGCATCAGGTCCTTCACGACAGAACGGAGCACCAGGCAGGTGAGCGTGTACCACTCAGAGCCTGCTGGTGAGTCGCGTGGCTGTGCGCCCTCAGTGGAGATGGGCAAGGAAGAGTAAGAAGCATCTAGAACAGAAAACTCAGCTGCACCTGCCAGAATCATGGGGATTTACCCTGTGGAGTCACCCTGAGTTCCTGCTCCATGGTAGATTCCATAGTAGGTAACATGCCTACATCAGCCTGACCCACACTCCTGATGGGTTCCAAGACCAGCAGGGTCAGCCTGGCCCAGGAGACTTTTCCCCACCACATACTTGCCCCACACTTACACTTGTACACATCTCCAGTGTACACAGTGCCCAGAATCAACAGAGGTAAATGAGGGACTTCCCTGGTGGTTCAGTGGTTAAGACTTTGCACTTCCATTGCAGGGGCAGTGGGTTCAATCCCTAGTCAGGGAATTAAGATCCCACATGCCTTGAGGTGAAAAAAATAAAATAAAAAGAGTGTTAAATGAGTATACCAGTGGATTTAGGACATAGTTGGTAATAAGGGAAAAAAACAAAACAAACCAAAACACCTACAATTTTACCCATTACTTTGCAAACGGATTCCTGAAAAGCATTCTCCCTGGAGAAGGACTTCCCAAAGCAGGTTTGGAGATCACTAGTATTTCATTTGTCTGTACTAGACTGATCTGCTCCTTTCCAAGTATAGAATTTACTTGGCATCCCAAGTTTTACTTGGAAAAAGAAAAAGGCCTCATTTAAACTGACTCATTTAAACCCATTTAAACTGACTGCTAAGCATTTAATTTTCCTATAGGTAAAGCCTCAAGATCCTAAGGCCTGCCCAGTAAGATCTTTTTTTACTGAGGGAAGAAAAAGTCAAAATAATAATGGAATCACAGCCTTTAAAGGTATGGTCTAAAGTGAGGGAAAAGACAAATGTGAATAATTTGCAAAGCGGTTGCTTTTTCTTACTACAGATGTGGATTCTGTTAATACGGATCCATGGCTTTTTCTCTTCCCAGGTGGCGCTAGTGGTAAAGAACCTGCCTGCCAATGCAGGAGACATAAGAGATGTGGGTTTGATCCCTGCATTAGGAAGATCCCCTGGAAGAGAATATGACAACCCGCTCCGTATTCCTGCCTGGAGAATCTCACGGAAAGAGGAGCCTGGAGGGCTACAGTCCACAGGGTCACAGAGAGTTGGACATGACTTAAGTAACTTAGCATGTAGCATGCCTGACTTTTTCTAAAAGTGCTGGGACAGAAAAGCAAGAAACAGAACGTGCAAACATCTCTGAAGAGAGGGATGCAGGCCTTCTGTTCGTCTAGATGCTCAAGTGCCTACAGCCATCCTCAGCTAACGACAGAAAGAAAAGTGAAGTGTTAGTCACTCAGTTGTGTCAGACTTTTTGTGACCCTGTAGACTGTAGTCCGCAAGGCTCCTCTGTCCATGGGATTCTCCAGGCAAGAATACTAGAGTGAGTTACCATGTTCTCCTCCAGGGATCTTCCTCACCCAGGGACTGAACCTGGGTCTCCTGAATGGCAGGCAGATTCTTTACCATCCAAGCCATAGGGAAGCCCTAGAGCATTTAACAAACATTACATAACAAGGGCTTCCCCTGATGGCTCAGTGGGTCAAGAATTCACTTACCAAGCAGAAGATGCAAGAGACACAGGTTAGATCTCTGGGTCAGGAAGATCCCCTGGAGAAGGAAATGGCAACCCACTCCAGTATTCTTGCCTGAAGAATCCCATGGACAGAGGAGCCTGGTGGGCTACAGTCCATGGGGTCACAAAGAATTGTATACGACTGAGCATACACATTGTTACATAACAAAAATAACCTTTATTACAAAGGGATAGTATGGTAAAAAATTGGAAACTGTAAGTAAACAAGGAAATAAAAACACACTCAAAATTTACCACTCAGAAATAGCCAATACTGACATTTTTGAATATAATCAAAGGCATCAACTTTTTAAACAAAGATGGAATCATGCTGTTCCATACACTGTATTTTCACTTTATATGTGATATGTCTTTACATATCATTTAATTTTCAACCATGCTGTTTTTATGATTACACAAAAACCATATTATAGATGTATCAAATCTGCTTACCAATCTTTGAGTCCATTTAAGTGGTTTTTAATATTTCCACTACTGTGAACACTGACATATGAAACATCATGTACCTAAGTCTTTGCCCTTATTCATAGTTTGTTTCAGAATGAATTAATAAAGTAAAACTATGGGTCAAGGTACACTCACTTTTAGGCATCTAGATATATGCTGACAACATACACACAAGAAAGGCTGAGACACTACACACATGCCCATCAACACAAGCTGGGGTGCCACTTCTCACACTCTTACCAACATCAGCATCTATAAGGAAGAACGATGGTTCTCAATCCAAAACCATGTCTGTAGTTCTTTGATTACTAGTTGGGGGCCCATTTGAAAAATACCCTCATGCTTGGGGCTGGTGCACTGGGACGACCCAGAGGGATGGAATGGGGAGGGAGGAGGGAGGAGGGTTCAGGATGGGGAACACATGTATACCTGTGGCGGATTCATTTTGATATTTGGCAAAACTAATACATTATGTAAAGTTTAAAAAAAAAAAAGTTGTAAAAATAAAAAAAAAAAAAGGAAAAATACCCTCATTGACCATTTCTATTATAATTCCTATCTTTTTCTCATGGATTTGTAAGAGTCATGTATATAGTAAAAAACTTTCTTTTGTTGCAAATGTCCTTCCACAGTAGGCCATTTGTCTTTTCAAAGATTCATTTCCTTTATAAATAGAGAAGCTTTAACAAGCAATTATGAGAATGAAACATGCTTAGTGGAAAGATAATATCTTAATAGAACAAAGCACCAAGAAATGAAAAGTCACTTGAAACCACTTCTGTTTCCAGACAAGATGGAAGAGGGACAAGATTTACCCTTCCACTTGAAACAACTAAAATAATAGACCAAAAAAAATATGAAAAAGATTCTGAAGATATTAAAATTTGGGTAAAGAGACACAGTAAACCCTGAGGGATGGAAACAGATGGAGCCAGCCTTCCAGGTACCCTTCTTCCTACACTGAGAGAGTTTCTGGGCAGTGGAACAGTCAAGGGTGTCACCCAAGTTGGGGGGACAGAGGCAGAAACCCAGAGAAGCAAAGGCTCTTGGGGTTTGCAGGTAGCGAGATGCAGAGGAGAAAGTGAAACCCCACACATCCCCAGAGCACTTCCCTGGAGCCGTCAGCCCAGCGCTGACCTTAAAATGAATGAGGGCCAGTGAAAGAACCACTTGCAAGGATGAAAAGAAACTGTGCTTGGAGCTCACACAAGAATCATGTGAGCTCACACAACAATAATAATTCTTATGCTCACATAAGAATAATGATTGTGGCCAGTTATTTCCTGTTTAACTGCTTCCCACAGTGAAAAACAAAAACCCAGAAAAACTCACTCTTTAAGGGTACTTAAAGAGTACTAAAGGTCTTTCCTTTGTAGTAGGAAAGATTATCCCTAGACTAACACTACTCTGATGCCTCTGATAAAGCTTAAAAGCGAGACAAAAAAGGATCAAACTCTTTATGAGGAAATTAATTGTGACCCAGAACAAATCTCAAGAGTATTTTAAAGAACACAAAAGTATTCAGCACCCAACAGGGTAAAATTCACAATGTCTGTCATCTATACAAAATTACCAAGGTGCAAAGAAACAGAAAAATTCATAACAGGGAAAAATTAATAAATTAAACTTTAGGAAGAAATAACACAGGTGATAGGATTATTAGAAATTGTATTAAGTCAGTTATTATTACTCTATTTTACTTAGGAAATGATAGACAAAATATTCAGTTCAGTTCAGTTCAGTCGCTCAGTCGTGTCCGACTCTTTGCGACCCCATGAATCACAGCACGCCAGGCCTCCCTGTCCATCACCAACTCCCGGAGTTCACCCAGACTCACGTCCATTGAGTCAGTGATGCCATCCAGCCATCTCATCCTCTGTCATCCCCTTCTCCTCCTTCCCCCAATCCCTCCCAGCATCAGAGTCTTTTCCAGTGAGTCAACTCTTCGCATGAGGTGGCCAAAGTATTGGAGTTTCAGCTTCAGCATGAGTCCTTCCAAAGAACACCCAGGACTGATCTCTTAGTCACATTAAATAGAGACGTGTGCTCAGTTGTGTCCGACTCTTTTGTGACCCCATGGACTATAACCACCAGGCTCCTCTGTCCATGGGATTCTCCAGGCAAAAATACTAGAGTGGGTTGCCATTTCCTTCTCCAGGGAATCTTCCCAACCCAGGGATTGAACCCACGTCTCCTGTGTCTCCTACATTGGCAGGCAGATTCTTTACCACTGTGCCACCTGGCAAGTCCTAAAATACAAACTATAAAAAAGACATAAATCAAACTTCTAGGGATTAAAAACTACATTACATGAGATTAAAAATATACTGGATGGTGTTAATAGCAGGTTACACATTGGGAAAAAAAGATAAGTGAACTTGAAAACACAGCAATATGAATGATTAAAATGAAACAAAGTAAAATACTGAAAAAAAAAATAGAAAATCAGTCAACTGTGCAACCACCCAAATAAGAGGAGAGGATGGGAGGCAGAAAGAATATATGAAGCAATAGGAACCAAAAAATTTCCAAATGGGATAAAAACTATAAACCCACTGATCCAAGAGACTCAGAGAACCCCAAGTACAAGAAACACGAATACACCAGTGAATTGCTGATAACCAGTGTTAAAGAGAAAATCTTTAAAGAAGAGAGGGAGAGAAATATTATGTACCAAGCAACAAAGAAAAGGACTGTAGATGATTTCATGTCAGAAACTATACAAGCTCTAAGACAGTGGAGTGATATCTTTAGAGTACCAAGGGGAGAAACCCAGCCAGCCTAGAATTCTATCCCAAACAAAAGTATTTATGAAAAGTGAAGATAAAGCAGTGTTTTCAGACATATACAAGCTGAAAGAATTTATCATAAGCAGACACACACACATACACTCATGTATTCATATTGAAATATTATTCAGTCTTAGAAGGACATCTTGCCATCTGGGCAACATGGATGAGCCTGGAGAATACTGCTAAGTGGAATAAGCCAGGCACAGAAGGACAAACCCGGCACGATCCACCTACATATGAAATCTAGAAAAAGTCAAACATAGATTCAGAGAGTACAACCATGGTTGCTGGGGGCTGGGGGTACAGGTAAAGGAAGATATTGGTTAAGGGAGGCAAAGTTTTAGTTATGCAAGATGAGTAAGTCTGGGATTTAAGGTACAGCATGGTGACTGTAGTTAACAGTACTGTAGACTTGAAATTTGCTAAGAGGGTGTACTTAAGTGTTCTTACTACCAGCAAAAAAAAAAAAAAAAAAAAATGGAAAAAAGGATTATGTGAGATGATGGATATGTTAACTACTTTGAGTAATCATTTTACAGTGGGTTCCTCGGGAGCTCAGTGGTAAAACAACAGCAACAAAAAAAACCTGCCTGCCAATGCAGGAGATGTGGGTTTGAGCCCTGGGTTGGAAAGAACCCTGGAGGAGGGCATGGCAACCCACTCCAGTATTCTTTCCTGGAGAATCTCCATGGATAGAGGAGCCTGGTGGGCTACAGTCCATGGGGTCAAAAAGCGTTGGACATGACTGAGCAATTAAACAACAATAAATCATTTTACAACGTACATGGATATCAAAACATCAAGTTGTACACCTTATACATAGCTTTTATTTGTCAATTATACCTCAATAAAACTGAAAAAAAGAAAGAAAGCATTACCTCAGATCTGAACTATCAAATGCACTAAAGGAAACCCTTCCAGCAGAAGAAAAATGAGATCAGGTGGAAACAGGGGTTTACGCACAGAAATGAACACTAGAAATGGTAATTATGTAGGTAATTGTAAAATCTTTATTTCTAACTTTAAATATTTAAAAAGATAACTGACTGATTCAAGCAAAAGTAATCACAATGTACTCTAATCTCCAATTGGAGAATGTACACAATCTCCAATGCAGGAGACATAAGAGATGTGGGTTCGATCCCTGGGTCAGGAAGAACCCCTGGAAGAGGACACAGCAACCCACTCCAGTATCCTTGCCTGGGAAATCCCATGGACAGAGGAGCCAGTGGGCTACAGTCCATAGGGTCACACAGAGTTGGACACAACTGAAGTGACTTAGCATTCACGCACAGGAGATTTGTAAAATATACATGATAGTAATATTCTAGAAAGGACAGAAGGCAAGAAAGGGAAGGACAGTTTGTAGGTTTGTTTACTACAGGAAGCGGTAGGCGTGATAAAGTAAATGGATACTACAAACCCTAGAGCCACTAAAATAACACAGCCAAGAGTCATAGCTAGTAAACTAGCCGAGGAGATAAAAATACTCAATTCAAGAAAAGATGGAAAAAGAGAAAAAAGGAACAGCTGAGACAGAGAAAACACATAGCAAGACTACAGACTCAAATCCAACCATATCAATCATCTCATGAAATATAAATAGCCTACACTAGGGGTTTGTGAACTTTTTCCGTAAAGGACCAGACTGTAAACATGTTAATTTTTGGGGTCACACATGGTTTCTATCACATATTCCTTCTGATTTTTTAACAACCATTTAACAATGTAAAAACCATTCTTAGTTCATGGGCCATATGGAAGCAGGTCACATGCCAGATTTAGCTACTGGCTGTTGTTTGCTGATGTCTGGTCTAAGCACTCCAGTTAAAAAATGGGGATTGTCAAACTGGATAAAAAGCAAGACCCAACTATATGCTACCTACAAGAAACCCACTTTAAATGTTACTACTCAATTATGTTGAAAGTCATAGGATTTAAAAAGATGTATCATGCCAATGCTCATAAAAAGAAACCCAGAGAGCATATAATAATATCAGACAGAGGAGATCCAGAGCAGAGTACTATCATATAAACACAGTAATTTTATAATGATAAAATGTTCAATTCATAAACATGGCATAATACTAGATGTTTTTATACCTAATAACAGAATTTCAAAATACATAAAATAAGAATGGTAAAAGTGTAAGGAGGAAGAAACAATTTTACAAAGAGAGTAAGAGATTTCAAATTCCTTTTCTTAAAAATAGATAGAAAATAACAAAGGACGTAGATGACCTGAACAATTCTATCACCTAACTTAATAATTATAGAATACTCCACCCACACAACAGAATATGCAGTTTTCAAGAGCACTTGGAATATTTACCAAGATAGACTATTTCCTGGGCCACAATACAACTTTCAATACATTGAAAAGGATTCAACTTATAGTAAGTGTGCTCTCTGGCAATAGTGGAACTAGACATTAGCAACTGAAAGATGACTGGAAAATCCATAAATATTTGGAAACATTTCTAAAACTATAAAATGCTTAGAAAAAACATAGGAGGAAATCTTCACATCATCAAGTGAAGCAAAATATTTCTTAGCTATAACACCAAAATACACAATTTATAAAAGAAAAACATTGATTGAGTCTTATTTCATAAAAATTAAGAATATGTCCTCTTCGAAAGACAATGTTAAGAGGCTGAAAATATTGGGAGAGAATATTTGCAAGTCCCATTTTTGACAAGAGATTTGCATTCTGAATATAAAAAATTCTGACTCAAAAATAAGAAAACAAGTGTGTGTGCTAAGTTGCTTCAGCACGACTCTGCGACCCTATGGCCTGTAGCCTGCCAGCCTCCTCTGTCCATGGGACTCTCCAGGCAAAAATATTGGAGTGGGTTGCCATGCCTTCCTCCAGGGCATCTTCCTGATCCAGGGATCAAACCTGAGTCTTTTTATCTCCTGCGATGGCAGGCGGTTCTTTACCACTAGCACCACCTGGGAAGCCCAAGAAAACAGCAACTTAGTATAAACATGGGCAAGAAAACTGGAAAAGATACTTCACCAAAGAAGATGCTGCCGCTGCTGCCGCTGCTAAGTCATTTCAGGTGTGTCCAACTCTGTGCGACCCCATAGACGGCAGCCCACTAGGCTCCTCTGTCCCTGGGATTCTCCAGGCAAGAACACTGAATTGGGTTGCCATTTCCTTCTCCAATGCATGAAAGTGAAAAGTGAAAGTGAAATTGCTCAGTCATGCCAGACTCTTAGCGATCCCACAGACTGCAGGCTACCAGGCTCCTCTGTCCATGGGATTTTCCAGGCAAGAGTACTGGAGTGGGGTGCCATTGCCTTCTCCGAAGAAGATGGGTGAATGGCAAATAAGCACATGAAAAGATGGGAAAGCCTATTAGCCATTAGGGAAAGGCAAATTTAAACCACAATAAGACACTACTACCTACCTACTAGGGGCTTCCCCAGTAGCTCAGTGGTAAAGAATCCACCTGCAATGCAGGAAACATGGGTTTGACCCTTAGGTTGGGAAGATCCTCTGGAGCAGGACTAAACAACAGCAGCAGCTACCTATTAGAATGGAAAAGACTGGCCATATCAAATGCTGATGAGTATGCAGAGGCACTGAAACACTCATACACAGCTGGTGGGAATGGAAAATGATGCAGTCAACTCTGAAAAACAGTTTGGCGATTTCTTAGGGAGAAAATCACATCCCATTGATATGACTCAGCCATTCCACTTCTAGGTATTTTCTCAGGAGAAATGAAAATCATGTCCAAGGACTTCGACACTAATTTTCAGAGCAACTTAATTTATAACAGCCCCCAAAACCCAGAAATAACCCAAATATCAACAGGCGAAAGGGGGTAAACCAGTTATATCTGTGCAACTAAGTAGGCTGCAGTCCAGGGGGTCGCTAAGAGTTGGACACGATGCAGCAACTTCACTTTCACCTTTCACTTTCATGCATTGGAGAAGGAAATGGCAACCCACTCCAGTGTTCTTGCCTGGTGAATCCCAGGGATGCGGGAGCCTGGCGGGCTGCCGTCTATGGGGTTGCACAGAGTCGGACACGACTGAAGCGACTTAGCAGCAGCAGCAACTGAGTACTGCACAGCATAAAAGTGAATGAAATAGTGATACATGAAACAAAAAGAAGTCAATCTTAAAACAATTACACTGAGTGAAAGAAGCCAGGCAAAAAGGAATGCATGCTATGATTCATTTATATGAAATTCTAACAAGGGAAAAGTAATCTGTAGTGACAGAAGGCAGAGCAGGGGCTATCTGGGGTTGGGGTTGGGGGGCAGCAAGGTCTAGGGGGTAGATAGAAAAGTACAAGGAAATTTGGGGGCTTGATGGAAATACTTATCATCTTATGTAAAACTTTTCAAATTGTACCCTATAATGTGAACGGCTCATTTCATATCTCAACAACATTTTTAAAAAAATCAAAAGAACAAGGCAGTCAAAAAATGCATCAAAGAATAACAGATGTGAAAATGATTGCATTTAGGATGAAAAAGAAAAAACAAAACCAACCCCAGATCTGTAAGGTTCCTAGCAATTGATTTTAGCATTGTTCTTTAAGTGGAATGCCCAAGCTTATACACTTTTTCATATCACACACACACCTTCCTAGACTTATGATGGGGTTACATCGCAATAAAAGCATGGTGAGTTGAAAATATCACTAAATCAAAAATGCATTTAATACACCTAACCTACTGAACACCCTGGCTTAGCCTGGACTATCTTAACTGTGCTCAAAACACCTACGTTTGCCTACAGGTGTGAAAAATCAGGGCTTCCACTTGGCTCAGTGGTGAAAATCCACCTGCAGTGTAGGAGACCTGGGTTTGATCCCTGGTTCAAAAAGATCCCCTGGAGGAGGAAATGGCAACCGACTCCAGTATTCATGCCTGGGAAATCCCATGGACAGAGGAGCCTGGTGAGCTACAGTCTACGGGGTTGCGAGAGTCGGACACAACTTAAAGGCTGAGCATGTAC
The DNA here is from genome assembly GCF_029407905.1 of Bubalus kerabau. NCBI lineage: Eukaryota > Metazoa > Chordata > Mammalia > Artiodactyla > Bovidae > Bubalus > Bubalus kerabau. The sequence continues at coordinate 187,770,026 of NC_073625.1, read as the reverse complement.
ACATGGGCAAAATCATCTGAGACAAACCCTATTTTATAACAATGGGTTGAACCTCTCCTGTAATTTATTGAATACTGTATTGAAAGTGGAAAACAGCACCTATGGGTACCGAGCAGTTCTAAGGATATCAGTTATTTACACTTGTGATCACCCGGCTGACTGGGGGCTGTGGCTGCCGCAGCCCAGCACTCCACAAGCATCGCCAGCTCAGTGAAGGATCCAAATTCACACCTCGAAGTAAACTTTTTACTGAATGCATATGGCTTTCACACCATTATAAAGTCAAAAAATCTCAAGTCAAACCATCGTTTAAGTCTAGGACCATCTGTACATATATATAAATACAATAAAAATAGTAAAAAAAAATCATCCAACTTTCTTTAATGTACGTGTGTCATTCTTATAATCAGGAAAGTTATGTATCTTTTAAAAAGTTTTTGAGAACTAGCACCCATTAAAGTTGTCAGACATAATGTATCATCTGGAGACAACAGACTTCTCATTTGCTAACTAGCTACTCAACATGAAGGGCTTTGCAGGTGGTAAAGAACTTGCCTGCTAATGCAGGAGATGTTAAAGATGCGGGTTCAATCCCTGAGTTGGGAAGATCCCCTGGAAGGAGAAGTGGCAACCCACTCCAGTATTCTTGCCTGGAGAATCCCATGGACAGAGGAGCCTGGTGGGCTACAGTCCATTGGATCACAAAGAGCTGGACATGATTGAGTATCTGACCATAGCACTCAACACTAAAGGAAAGTTGATTTTCAATTACATCTGGGACTTCCCTGGTGGTCCAATGGTGACCTGCCAATCTGCCTGCCAATCCAGGGAACATGGGTTTGATTCCTGGTCTGGGAAGATCCCACATGCTGTGGGGCAACTAAACCCCCACACCACAACTACTGAGCCAGCGCCCTAAACCTATGCTCCAGAACAAGAGAAGCCAGTGCCCTAAACCTATGCTCCAGAACAAGAGAAGCCACCGCAATGAAAAGCTTGCACACTGCCACTAGAGAGTAGCCTCTGCTTGCTGCAACTAGAGAAAGCCTGTGTGTAGCAGCTAAGACCCAGTGCAGTCAAAAATTATTATTTATTTAAAAATAAATGAATAATAAATAAACAACATCTAGAGGATATTTTCTAGAAATGCCACTCCCAGAAAAGCCTGCACAGATATTCAGTTCAGTTCAGTTCAGTCACTCAGTCATGTCCGACTCCTTACACATATATTACACATACTATTAATTCTTTGGTCTCAGAACTTTTAACTTCATTTGTTGTTTAGTTGCTAAGTCGTGTCCAACTCTTTGTAACCCCATGGACTGCAGCATGCCAGGCTTCCCTGTCTTTCACTGTCTCCCGGAGTTTGCTCAAACTCCATGTCTACCAAGTCAGTGGTGCCATCCAACCATCTCATCCTCTGCCACCCCCTTCTCCTCTTGCCCTCAATCTTTCCCAGTATCAGGGTCTTTTCCAATGAGTCGACTCTGCATCAGGTGGCCAAAGTATTGGAGCTTCAGCATTAGTCCTTCCAAAGAATATTCAGGGTTGATTTCCTTTAGGATTGACTGGTTTGATGTCCTGAGAAGCCATAGTATACTGTAGCTAAAAGCATGGTCCCTGGGGTTCAAATCCTACTTGTCACTTATGAGCTGTGTCATTTTGGTCAAGTTATTTAACTTCATTGCCCTGCAGTTTCCCCATCTGTAAAGAGAAGATAATAACAGCACAGTCCTTGTTGTGTGGATAATCAAGGGAACAGGAATTAAGTACTTAGCATGGCGCCTGGAGTAAGGCCAGTGTTTACGGAATGTCAGCTGTTAACACACTGTTATTTTAAATTCTTTCACCAAAGTCTTGGGTTAAAATTTTAATCATGCATTTCTCATCTTATCGCCTAGGAGGTGAGGACCTAGTTGATAATGAATGTCTGAAGAAGATATCTCCTTTACCAACTATAACATTTATCATGGTCAGGTCCTTTCCATCATAGCATACAAAACAAAGTGACTTGTCCCCTTTGATGGATGGATTAGTCAGTACTGAGATGTGTTCTGAGTGGACATGGTTTACTAGAAAAGTGTCCTGGGTTACAGGACAGGTGTAATGGATTTAGTACCACCTTGCTTTGCAACTACCTGAAGTCGTTTACTATCCCGAAGCCTCGTTGTTCTTTTCTGTAAAGTGAGGAAGCAGGGCTGCCTAATCTATTTCTTTGGGGGCCCTTGGCTTTGGCATCATTTGGTTGTACTCTATGTAAATGTCAGAGGCGTATCTCTGAGACTCTGTTCTTAACAGCTAACTTTCCTATTTTTAAACATGAACCAGAAGATCCAATTTCAACCTGCAGCAAAGAAAATTCACAGTGAAACGATTGCCACAATCCATGATGTGTCTCAGATTTTCTAAGCTGAAATCTATACAGCTCTTGGGTGCTAAATGTCTCAATCTATAAAAAGAGATGGGTGGTATTTCAGAAGCTTTGGATACATTAAGAGAAAGTTGTCAATTTTAGCACTCTATTATTTTCCTAGCTTTAGGACACTTGGCCCAGGCAACAGAGAGGCAGTTGAAAGTCCTGCAGTGCCTCATACCTATTCCAGGCACGGGAGACTGTGCTGAAGACCCCGGTTGGCCTGCTCCATGATTCACTGTGACTCCTGCCTTGTTTATCTGATCTGAGACTAGAATAGTGACTGTCCGTAGGAGTGGAGGGTGAGTCGAGGAGAAGCAGGGGCAGCAGAACAGAAGCATCTTGGGGTCTTTTTCCAAAATACCCATCACCCTCCCACCCACCACCATTCTGATACAGCATGGCTACAGAAGGAGGTGAGGCTATGGAGCATGCATATTTTAAAAAGCTCCCCAAGAGGTTATAATCTAAGAGCTCCTACTCACTGCTCTCCTTCCTGCCTCAGCCCATCCCTTATAGAGAAGTCTAATCCCAGAAACTAAGTGGTGTTTGACAAACACAGATTATTATGAAAACCAAAATAAGACCCAGGGCAGGGGAAAGGGGAGTTCCCAAAGATTTTTCAAGTGCTGGTTGATGCAAAGGTAGAACTTTCTCCTGTCATAACACATAGAAATGAGAATAAAACAACGCTCAATTTAAAATATGCAGCTGAAGTCAGAAACAGACCCTAGTGCTGCAGTTTCAATACCCAGAAAGTAGGGGGCGGGGTGGTGGTGGTGGTGCTTGATGCCAGCACCAAGGAGAGAGGTACTAGAGCTGAGATGCCAGTGAAAGTCTGGCCCATCGGTACAGGGAGCCAGAAAATCTCTACCAATAAGTAAGCCTGACTCTGTCTGAGGTTTGAGAAGGGGTAGAAGTTGAAGGGAAGAGAGATTCTTCCATGAGAAATGGAACCTCCAAACCAGTACCTCAAGCATGGCTGACATATAAATTTATACAACTTGGTATAGAAACCCTATACTTGGTTTGAAAACACCCAACAGAAAAATGCAAAATTGCTTTATAGGAACATTTTTACAAACCAAAGTGCACTGAAGTCTCTCAGATGGGAAAATAAAAGCACTTTCACCAAAGATGAACTTCCCTGGTGGCTCAGACGGTAAAGCATCTGCCTATAATATGGGAGACCCGGGTTTGATTCCTGGGTCAGGAAGATCCTCTGGAGAAGGAAATGAGAACCCACTCCAGTACTCTTGCCTGGAAAATCCCACGGACGGAGGAGCATGGTAGGCTATAGTCCATGGGGTCACAAAAAGTCAGACATGACTGAGTGACTTCACTTTTCACTTTCACCAAAGATAAGTTCACAACAAAAAAATTACAAACCAAGTGAGAAAACAAATCCACCATGAGAGAACAGTCAGCAGACACAAAAACAGGGAGATGAGTTCTCCTTCAACGTTAGAAAATACAGCAATCTGCTTGAATTATACAATAGCTGCGTTTAAAGGGATTAAAAGCTCACTAAAACAACAAGATTATTTTTTTTGACTGAACAAGCTGATTCAAAAGTTCATAAAGGAAAAGAAAATTAAGAACAGCAGAGAAGTTTAGAAAAAAAGAACAAAAGGAAAATAATACTCTACAACATATCAACTGAACAAAATAGTAAGTCCAGAAATAAATATATATTTCTCAAGTATTTATTTGAATTTGGTATGCAATAATAGTGGGACTTCAAATTAGTCAAGAAGAGATAGATCATTTGATAAATGTTATAGAAACAATCTGGTAGTCATCTTGGGGGAAAATATTTAATCTATACATTCTATGCCAGGGGAAACCAGATGTAAAAGTACTTAACTCACAGAATAATTTTAGTGAGGAAGATAATTTGAAATGGAACATTAAGCCCAAGAACCTTAGAGCAAAAGGCTGATATACTTAAATGCATAAAAGTAAATAGTTTTTACACTAAAATTCATCAGAAGCAAAGTTTAAGAATAATTTACAATTGAGATATGAATTTTAGTGTATTTTGCCCCCTCCAGACAAATGTACACATAAAGAGCTTTTACAAATTAACACAAAAAAACTAAAAACCCAACAAAAAACAAATGGGGAAAAGATCAGCGTAGATAGTTTACAGAAAATGAAAAACAAATGCCTTTAGATATATAAAAAGAAACTCAACCTCACCTATATAAAGCAATACAATTAAAACCACACTGAGATAATCTTTTCCACCCATAAGACTGGCAAAATTCCCCAAGGTCACCATGTTGGTGAGTCTGACTGGAGAAACAGGCCATCATATACATTGCTAGAGAACTACTATAGCCAGGTATAAACAAGCATAACCTGTTAAGAAAGCAATGTGACAATATCCATCAAGATTACAAATGCTACACCCTTCAACCCAGTAATTTTACTTCTAGTAATCCAACCTGGAGGTATACTTTCTTATGTGTGAATAGACATATATAAATGGTGTTCATTGTAGCATCATTGTAACAACAAAAGTTTAGAAATAATCTAAATATCTATCAATAAGGATTAAACAAATTAGGAAACACCCATACAACAGATCATGATGCTCAAAAATTAATAATAAGGGAAGAGTTTATGTAATCTATATGATTGACTTTGGGCTTCCCTGGTGGCTCAGACAATAAAGAGTCTGCCTGCAATGCAGGAGACCCGGGTTCAGTCCCTGGGTTGGGAAGATCCCCTGGCAGAAGAAATGGCAACCCACTTCAGTATTCTTGCCTGGAAAATCCCATGGAGGTAGGAGCCTGGTGGGCTACAGTCCAAGGGGTAGCAAAGAGCTGGACACGACTGAGTGACTCATTGGATTGGATAGAAAAGTAAACTAGTACATTTGAGAAAATACAAAATAGCATTTCTGGAAATGAAACATACAGTCAATGTAGTTAAAAACTTACAGAATAGGTTAAACAGATTAAGCACAGCTGAAGAGAGAACGAGGCTAATATAAGATGTATCTGAGGAGCCCACACAGAACTCAGCAAAGATGAAGACAGAAAAATATGAATAAAAGGTCAAGGGATATGTAGGAAATAATGAGAAATTCCAAAATTTATTTCATAGAAGACTAGAAGAAAATAGGAAGAATGCATATGAGGCAATAGTGGAAGAGATATTACTGAGAATTTTCTAGGGTTGATGATGAAAAACATAAATTATCAGAATCAGAGAGTACAATGAGTTTTAGCAAGCTAATAAAATAACCTACATCTAGATATATCATGGTGAAAACTCAGAACACCAAAAATATAAAATTAAAAGAACTCTCAACATTGTCCAGGGAGAAAGAAAAGATTACCCTTCAAGATGTAACGATGGAAACGCACTGCCAATAATGATGGCAGGAGCATAATGAATAGCATCTTCAGAACACTAAGGGAAAATGGCCAACCTAAATTCCATACGTAGCTAAATTATGATTCAAGAAATGGTGAGGACTTCCCTGCTGGTGCAGCGGATGAGAATCTGCCTGCAAATAAAGAGGACATGTTCAATCCCTGGTCCAGGAAGTTTCCACATGCCACAGGGCAACCAAGCCATTGCACCACAACTTCTGCATCTATGCTCTAGAGCCTACGAGCCACAAATACTAAGCCTGTGTGCAGTAACTACTACAGCCCAAGCACCCTAGATGTGCACAGCGTAACTACTGAACCCATGTGCTGCAGCTGTTGAAGCCCGCGTGCCTAGAGCCTGTGCTCCCCAATAAGAGAAGCCACCGCAGTGAGAAGCCTGTACACTCCAACTAGAGAAAGCCCGTGGTCCAGGGCAACCAAAAATAAATAAATGAAATTATTAAAAAAAATAAATGGTGAAATAAAATATACCTTTCACAAATTTTAATAAAAGAAATCCTAAAGTACATTCTTCAGTGAAAAGAAAAACGCTAGGGTTGCAAAGAGTCGGACATGACTGAGCGACTTCACTTTTAGTGTTACACTGAGTGGAAAGATGACCATTTGCTTACCCATTCTCTTTTGTAGGAGGCTGTTCTTAGTTAGAAGGAAATGATAGTTTTACAGAACAACTAAATGAATGCAGTACTTTGGTCGGTTTTATGAATAAAGCTGTTTCTGGTCGTCTTTGAGTAGACATACATCTTCCTTTCTCCTAAGAGGAAACTGTTGAGTCATTGAGTAGGAGTCTGTTTAACATTAGTAGAAACTGTCAAGTGGTTTTTTTCATTCATACTAAACTACTGGAATCCCTTAACTGAGGATTAGTAGGGAATTCCACAAACCTATCCCATATATTATGCTCAATGGTAAAATATAATAATTACTCCCATTAAGTTAAGGAAAAATATTCATTACCATTTCTATTCAATATTGCCTCTAAAAGCACCACAAAATAAAAACAAGATAAAAGATTAGAAGTGATAAAAATGTACTATTTGCAGATTATATAACTTTTCAAAGAAAATCCAAGTGACTCTAATAACTATTTTAAAAAAGGAGAACCCAGCAAGGTCGCTTAATAGAAGATTGATATACAAAAAAAATTGAATGCTTGTATGCCAAACAATCCATTAGAATGTACATTTTTAAATAATCTCATAGCAATAGAGAGGTAATAAGTATATATGTTAAGACACGTTTAGAGAAAACTACTGAGCATTTGTGTAAGACATGAAAGATTACCTAAACAAATGGGATTTAGCACATTTATGGGGAAAAGACTCATACAGTAAAGATTTGATTTCTTCTTAAGTTAACCTAAAAATTCAGTATGGTTCTGACCAAAATCTTGGTATGATTCTTCAGAGATTTTGACAAGCCAAATAAAACAACAAAGGTAGACAGCACAATTTTAAAGAAGAATAAGGAGAAAGAGTCGAACCCCTACAAGACAGTGAGTCTTCTTTTACCTACAGGAATTAAAACCATATGTTATAGCACAAGGATACAAAACTGTCCCTACTGAGACAGAACAGAATTCTCAGAAATAGACCCAGATATATACACATGGCAAAGATGCTATTAACGTTTAGTAGGTACCTTGCAAAACATATTTAACCTGAATCTAATCAAGCCTTTAGACTGAAGTTCAAGTATACAGGAAATTTGAATATGATGTCAAACAAACATTAAATGATACCATCAAGAAGTACTCCAATAAATTTGACTATGATCCATTCTATAAAACAACTGGCCTTCAAATGGGGAAACTGGACAATGGTTTAGATATTACACGATATTAGGTAAGTACTGTTACATTTTAGGTTTCATATTGATATGATTATGTAGTAGGATATACTTATTTTTGAGATGAATAATGAAATATTTAGGGGTGAAATACCAAAACATTGCAACTTATTTGCAAATGGTTCAGCAAACCATGCTGCTAAGTCACTTCAGTCGTGTCCGACTCTGTGCGACCCCATAGATGGCAGCCCACCAGGCTCCCCCGTCCCTGGGATTCTCCAGGCAAGAACACTGGAGTGGGTTGCCATTTCCTTCTCCAGTGCATGAAAGTGAAAAGTGAAAGTGAAGTCGCTCAGTCATGTCCAACCCTCAGCGACCCCATGGACTGCAGCCTTCCAGGCTCCTCCATCCATGGGATTTTCCAGGCAAGAGTACTGGAGTGGGTTGCCATTGCCTTCTCCCAGCAAACCATACATACACACATATACCAATATGTGGCAAAATGTTAAAATTAAATCCAGATGGTTGGTATGCAGAACATTATTTTATTACTTTTACTCTTTTTGAATATTGAAAATTTTCACAGTGAAATATTAAAAAAACTGTTTGGAAAAGCATATAAGCAAAAAATGATGCTGAGAAAATTCAATGGCCTCAGAAAAACTAGATTTCTACTTCACATTTTAGACGAAGATGAAACAAAAGTATATCATATCTTTAGAAGAAAAATAATTTCTATTTTTTTAGAGTAAGGAAGAATTTCTCAAAAAAAGTACTGAATAAGAGCCTTAAAAAGGGATTAGTAAAGTCTATTTCACTAATTAAAAAGCATAAATAAAAGGGACCAAACCCAAGAAAAGCCAGAGGGATTAGGAGAAAATAATTGCCATGCATATAACCCAGAAAAATAGCTTCTTGAATATAGAAAGAACTTAGGCATGTCAATAAAAACTAAATAGAGAAATGTGCACAAATTGCTACCAGAAAATTTCACTATCAGATAAAAAGGTTAAACAGTCCATAGACATATCAAAAGTTATGTAATTTTAGGAGATATTAATTTAAATGTGACACTATTTTACATACGTATTGACAAAAATAAAACGAAATGAATATGGTAATATTTTGACAGAATGAAAATTCTTGTATAACTCTAGTAGTCCAGCTGCTTCCAAGAAAAATATGATAGCACCCAGTAATCCTGAAGGCTGGCATACAAGTCACCTACAAATTCCATTTACAGAAGGTCTCATCCATGTGCACAAAGATGTTTGGCATAGTACTGTTTATAACTGAAATATCAGAAACAACCCAAGGGTTAATCAAGGTAGGACTGGCTAAATGATCTGGGTATACTCATATAATGGGAAGCTGCACAGCAGTCACAATGAATGACCTGTACTCATTCAAACTGGAAAATCTAGCAAACATGATCGGAGAAGGCATTGGCACCCCACTCCAGTACTCTTGCCTGGAAAATCTCATGGACGGAGGAGCCTGGTAGGCTGCAGTCCCTGGGGTCGCGAAGAGTCGGACAGGACTGAGCGGCTTCACTTTCACTTTTCATTTTCATGCATTGGAGAAGGAAAAGGCAACCCACTCCAGTGTTCTTGCCTGGAGAATCCCAGGTACGGGGGAGCCTAGTGGGCTGCCGTCTATGGGGTCGCACAGAGTCGGACACGACTGAAGTGACTTAGCAGCAGCAGCAGGCAGCTTCTAGGCTTCCCTGGTAGCTCCGATGGTAAAGAATCTTTCTGCAATGCAGGACACCTGGGTTTGATCCCTGGGTCAGGAAGATTCCCTGGAGAAGGGAATGGCAACCCACTCCAGTATTCTTGGAGAAGGAATTCAAGGGATTAGATCTGATAGATAGAGTGCCTGAAGAACTATGGATGGAGGTTCGTGACATTGTACAGGAGAGGGTGATCAAAACCATTCCCACGGGGAAAAAAATGCAAAATGGTTGTCTAAGGAGGCCTTACAAATAGCTGAGAAAAGAAGAGAAGAGCAAGGCAAAGGAGAAAAGGAGAGATACATCCATCTGAATGCAGAGTTCCAAAGAAGAGCAAGGAGAGATAAGAAAGCCTTCCTAAATGATCAAATACAAAGAAGTAGAGGAAAACAATAGAGTGGGAAAGACTAGAGATCTCTTCAAGAAAATTAGAGATACCGAAGGAACATTTCATGCAAAGATGGGCACAACAAAGGACAGAAATGGTAGGACATAACAGAAGCAGAAGATATTAAGAAGAGGTGGCAAGAATACACAGAAGAACTATAGAAAAAAAGATCTTCACTACCCAGATAATCACGATGGTGTGATCACTCACCTAGAGCAAGATTCCTGGAATGTGAAGTCAAGTGGGCCTTAGGAAGCCATCACTATGAACAAAGCTAGTGCAGGTGATGGGATTCCAGTTGAGCTATTTCAAATCCTGAAAGATGATGCTGTGAAAGTGCTGTACTCAATATGCCAGTAAATCTGGAAAACTCAGCAGTGGCCACAGGACTGGAAAAGGTCAGTTTTCACTCCAATCCCAAAGAAAGGCAATGCCAAAGAATGCTCAGACTACCGCACAGTTGCACTCATCTCACATACTAGCAAAGTAATGCTCAAAATTCTCCAAGCCAGGCTTCAAAAGTATGTGACACGTGAACTTCCAGATGTTCAGGTTGGATTTAGAAAAGGCAGAGGAACCAGAGATCAAATTGCCCACAGCCACTGGATCATCAAAAATGCAAGAGAGTTCCAGAAAAACATCTAATTCTGGTTTATTAACTATGCCAACGCCTTTGACTGTGTGGATCACAATAAACTGTGGAAAATTCTTCAAGATATTGGAATACCAGACCACCTTACCTGCCTCCTGAGAAATGTGTATGCAGGTCAAGAAGCAACAGTTAAAAACAGACATGGAAAAGCATACTGGTTCAAATTTGGGAAAGGAATACATCAAGGCTATATATTGTCACCCTGCTTATTTAACTTCTATGCAGAATACATCATGCAAAATGCCAGGCTGGATGAAGCACAAGCTGGAATCAAGACTGCCAGGAGAAATATCAATAACCTCAGATATACAGATGACAGCACCCTTATGGCAGAAAGCAAAAAGGAAACAAAGAGCCTCTTGACGAAAGTGAAAGAGGAGAGTGAAAAAGCTGGCTTAAAACTCAGCATTCAAAAATCAGGTCCCATTATTTCATGGCAAATAGATGGGGAAACAATGGAAACAGTGAGAGACTTTATTTTCTTGGACTCCAAAATCACTGCAAATGGTGACTTCAGCCATGAAATTAAAAGACACTTGCTCCTTGGAAGAAAAGCTATGACCAACCTAGACAGCATATTAAAAAGCAGAGACATTACTTTGCCAACAAAGGTCTGTCTAATCAAAGCTATGGTTTTTCCAGTAGTCACGTATGGATGTGAGAGTTGGACTATAAAGAAAGCTGAGCACCAAAGAATTGATGCTTTTGAACTGTGGTGTTGGAGAAGACTCTTGAGAGTCCCTTGGACTGTAAGGACATCCAACCAGTCCATCCTAAAGGAAATCAGTCCTGAATATTCATTGGAAGGACTGACGCTGAAGCTGAAACTCCAATACTTTGGCCATCTGATGTGAAGAACTGACTCATTGGGAAAGACCTGATGCTGGGAAAGACTGAAGGAGGGAGGAGAGGGGATGACAGAGGATGAGATGGTTGGATGGCATCACTGACTTGGTGGACATGAGTTTGAGCGAGATCCAGGAGTTGGTGATGGGCAGGGAGGCCTGCAGTGCTGCAGTCCATGGGGTTGCAAAGAGTTGGACACGACTGAGCAACTGAACTGAGCAGGCAGCTTCTAAGATGACCTGCTGTGATTCCCGGCTGCTTAATATTTATTCCATGTAGTCCTCTGCCAGGTTATATAGTACCAAGGTGGTTCTGTGTGACCAAGAGTGTAGGCTTACGTGATAGATTAAACAATAGATTAAAAAACGACACAAACTTCTAAGATTAGATTATAAAAGGGCCGTGGTTTCATGTCAGGGACTCTATTTGCTCTCTCTCTCTCTCTCTCTGGGGTCATTGTTCTGGCGTGATCAGTGCCCTGCCTTGTGAACATTTGGGCTGGCCAGTGATGAGCTCCACATGGCAAGGAAAGAGGGCTCTGGCCAACAACCAAGTGAGTGAGCTTGGAAGCGCTCCTCTAGACTTCAGGTTTCTGCAGCCCCATAAGAGACTCTGGGCCAGGACCACCCAGCTGAGCCCCCTCTCAATTCCTGACCCTCAGCACCTGCACAAGGCTGTGAAGCGCTGCTAAATTTGCGGGTAACTGTTACACAGCAATAGATAACTAATCCAAGATACTTAGAGCCACATAGTGAAGTTATAAACATGCTATAATTATGAAAAGAATATACACAAATTTCAGCATAAGGAGTAATTCTGGGAAAGCAGTGGGATAGGGTGTTGGCTATATTTATCTATTTCTACAACGAATTTCTGAAGAAAATATGACAAAACGTTAGCATTTGTTACATCTGGGTGTTCCCAAGTATGTGCATAATATATGGCTCCTTGCAACTGAAAAAATTTCATTTCAAACATGTTATTACTTAAACACTTTAAAAAATAAAAAAGAAAGGCAGCATATCTCTTCCACTTACTATGGCACTTTATTCCACTGTCTGGCTCCTAATTGCTGCCCTGAGGGATGTAATTACTTTAATGGCTAAACAATTTGCACTAAAGAGGAGACAAAGAGTATATTCCCACAGCCGGTAAAATCTAATGTTTAAGTACCAAGAACTTAAATACATTAAAAAAAAAAAAAAGCAACAAAACTTGTATAAGAACACCTAACAAAGAATGCATGGTGAAATGCAGGGAAGAATGTAGCTCTGCTTCAGTTCAGTTCAGTTCAGTTGCTCAGTCATGTTTGACTCTCTGTGACCCCATGGACTGCAGCAGGCCAGGCCTCCCTGTCTATCACCAACTACTGGAGCTTGCTCAAACTCATGTCCATTGAGTCGGTGATGCTACCCAACCATCTCATCCCCTGTCGTCCCCTTCTCCTCCTGCCTTCAATCTTTCACAGCATCAGGTCTTTTCCAACGAGTCAGTTCTTCGCATCAGGTGGCCAAAGTATTGGAGCTTCAGCTTTAGCGTCAGTCCTTCCAATGAATATTCAGGACTGATTTCCTTTAGGATGGACTGGTTGGATGTCCTTGCAGTCCAAGGGACTCTCAAGAGTCTTCTCTGACACCACAATTCAAAAGCATCAATTCTTCGGCGCTCAGCTTTCTTTTTAGAAAGAAAATCCATACATGACTACTGGAAAAACCATAGCCTTGACTAGATGGACCTTTGTTGGCAAAGTAATGTCTCTGCTTTTTAATATGCTAACTAGGTTGGTCATAGCTTTTCTTCCAAGGGGCAAGCATCTTTTAACTTCATGGCTGCAGTCACCATCTGCAGTGATTTTAGAGCCCAAAATAATAAAGTCTGTCACTGTTTTCACTGTTTCCCCATCTATTTGCCATGAAGTGATGGGACTAGATGCCATGATCTTAGTTTTCTGAATATTGAGTTTTAAGCCAACTTTTTCAATCTCCCCTTTCACTTTCATCAAGAGGCTCTTTAGTTCTTTTTCGCTTTCTGCCATAAGGGTGGTATCAAATGCATATCTGAGGTTATTGATATTTCTCCCGGCAATCTTGATTCCAGCTTCTGCTTCATCCAGTCCACTTTTTCACACGATGTACTCTGCATATAAGTTAAATAAGCAGGGTGACAATATACAGCCCTGAGGTACTCCTTTCCCAATTTGGAACCATCTGTTGTTCCATGTCCATTTCTAACTGTTGCTTCTTGACTTGCATACACATTTCTCAGGAGGCAGGTAAGGTGGACTGATATTCCAATCTCTTGAAGAATTTTCCACAGTTTGTTGTGATTCACACGGTCAAAGGCTTTGGCATAGTCAATAAAGCAGAAGTAGATATTTTTCTGGAACTCTCTTGCATTTTCGATGATCCAGTGGCTGTTGGCAATTTGATATCTGGTTCCTCTGCCTTTTCTAAATCCACATCTGAAAGTTCACAGTTCATGTACTGTTGAAACCTGGCTTGGAGAATTTTGAGCATTACTTTGCTAGTGTGTGAGATCAGTGCAATTGTGTGGTAGTCTGAGCATTCTTTGGCATTGCCTTTCTTTGGGACTGGAATGAAAACTGACCTTTTCCAGTCCTATGGCCACTGCTGAGTTTTCCAAATTTGCTTGCATATTGAGTGCAGCACTTTCATAGCATCATCTTTTAGGATTTGAAATCACTCACCTGGAATTCCGTCACCTCCACTAGCTTTGTTCATAGTGATGCTTCCTAAGGCCCAGTTGACTTCGCATTCCAGGATGTCTGGCTTTAGGTGAGTGATCACACCATGGTGATTATCTGGGTCATGAAGATCTTTTTTGTTTGGTTTTTCTGTGTATTCTTGCCACCTCTTCTTAATATCTTCTGCTTCTGTTAGGTCCATACCATTTCCGCTCTACTTAGAGATGCTTAATATTAAACTATTTCCAACAGAAATTCACTCAGAAACATGCAGTGATTATGCTCTCTGCTATATTAAGTGGACAATTTAATGGCTGTTGCCAGAGTAGCCTCTACTTTAATGGTATTTAACAAGAGAGTAGAAATTGTGGAGAAAGTTGCTCTATTTCTTAGATCCTCTGGGTTGAAGAAGGCAAAGGGTCATGGGAGATAGAGTAGTCTTTCAGGTTGCAGAGAAAGCACTCTTTCAGTGATAATCTAGCTGGTTGAAAGGGTGAATACACACCTGAAAGGTAAACATTTACTCATGACTGAAAAAGTGACAAGCCTCAAGGAGCCGAGTCTATTCACTAAGGCAAAGTCAAAGAAATCCACGTTGGTATTTAAGATATACTGCAAGACATCAAATTGTACATGGGGTGGGATGATTTATTTATAGAGAATATGAAGTGGCCTATAGTCCAGATGGGCTTCCCTGGTGGCTCAGTGGTAAAGAATACGCCTGCCAGTGTGGGAGACACGGGTTTGGTCCTTGAGTCGGGAAGATCCCCTGAAGGAGGAATTGGCAACCCACTCCAGTATTCTTGCCTGGAGAATCCCATGAACAGAGGAGCCTGGTGGGCTACATTCCATGGGGTCGCAAGAGTAGGACATGACTTAGAGACTAAACAACAAAGTCCAGATACAATTTTTCTATTTGCTATTTATCTTCAGTCTTCCATATTGTTATTTTACTTAGTGGGAATAAACAGTGTTGTTGAAATGAGAATATGAAGCATCACTTACCTGCTTTACTTATTGGGCCTCTATTTTACAACCATGATTTAGCAATTTAGACAGTAAGAAATAAAAACTGAAACCTCACCTCCTGAGTAAGTCACCTGTGAGCATTTGGCATTTTCCCTGTATACCCCCACCTCCTTCACTCCCTTCCAAATATCTCCACTTGTCTTAGGTCAAAGTGAAGGTCTGGTTCAAGTGCAGGCTACCAGGATGGTCGGCAGCTTCTCTATCAGTCCTACAGCTACAGCTAATGTTTAAGGCTATTTTTTTTAAATCAAATTCATATTTTCTTTCCTTCACTACGTAATAGTCATGTATTTCACTATAACCCTCAATTTTCTTCTGTTTTATCTTTTTGTTGTTAGTTCTTATCTACTTCACACTTCTTGTTCTTCCCCTGATCGCTAAAGAATTGCTTTTGAACTATGGTGCTGACTCTTGAGAGTCCCTTGCACAGCAAGGAAATCAAACCAGTCAATCCTAAAGGAAATCAACCCTGAATATGCTTTGGAAGGATGGATGGTAAAGCTGAATCTCCAATACTTTGGCCACCTGGTGTGAAGAGCCCACTCTCTGGAGAAGACCTTGATGCTGGGAAAGATTGAAGGGAGGGAGGTGACAGAAGATGAGATGGTTGGATGGCATCATCAGCTCAATGGACATGAGTTTGAGCAAACTCTGGCAGATAGTGAAGGACAGGGAAACCTGGTGTGTTGCAATCCATGGGATCACAGAGAGTCAGACATGACTGAGTGACTGAACAATCACCTTTAGCATGATATCAGCACAACTCAAGGATGTTCCTGAACCCGAATTCAATGCAGTGGGATGTTTTCTATCCTCTGAAACCCTATCTTTAGTGCAACATCTCTCCCAGCCTCTACCCTAGTGCATACGCTTTCTTCATCCCTCTAGCAATTCAATTTCCTGCCACTGAGATCTGCCTTTTTCTTGCTAGCTTCGGCTATTAGTCAGAAGTACCTGATCCTCCCTCTAAACCATGTGCTATGGGAACACTCCATTTCAAGCAAACTGCTTACTCTACAGACGTTTCCTAGTGGAATGGGTTTAACCACCCTATCAGCTTTATTGTGCTCTCCTGGTCTTTCTGAAGAGCCACCCAGTTGTAAAGCTAGACATCACTGAATAATACTGCTGTGTCATCCTCGTACCATCTCCTCAAAAACATTGAATGAGAAAAACGGACTCCTTAGTTTTAAGATTTTAGGATTCAGAAAATAGCAATGACAGGCATTTAACTCTTATTTCATAATGAGGATATCTTTGAAGAAGAATATATACACAGTTTATCTATGAATTTTCTTTTTTATTCATTTTGCTTTCATTGTCCAAAGACTAATTCATCCCCAAGGTCCCATAAAGTATTATTATTCCTGGTATGAGATCCATTTTAAGTTTAATATGAGAGATGACTATAATGACTAACATTCATTGTGCATTTGCTGTGTGCTCAGCACTGACAGCAAGGAGATCAAACCAGTCCATCCTAAAGGAAATCAGTTCTGAATATTCATTGAAAGGACTGATGTTGAAGCTCAAGCCCCAATACTTTGGCCACCAGATGCGAAGAGCCAACTCATTGGAAAATACCCTGATGCTGGGAAAGATTGAGGACAGGAGGAGAAAGGGATGACAAAGGATGAGATGGTTGGGTGGCATGATCTACTCAATGGACATGAGGTTGAGCAAACTCTAGGAGATAGTGAAGGACAGGGAAGCCTGGCATGTTGCAGTCCATGGGATCTCAAGGAGTCAGGCATGACTTAGTAACTGAAAAACAACAACAGCACTGGACTAAAAGTTTGGCATGAATTATTCTGATTCCTTTCTGCAACCTGCACAGTACATTCTGTTGCAAAGAATTTGATTGTTGATGACAGGCATGAGTGAAACAATTCAACAGCATTGACTTGTCATCAAGACCTGCTTCCAAGTCAGTTATCTGACATCAGGTGCTCTCCCGAGGTTCCCTGTCTGACGGGAGCATCACTTACCTGCACAGGGGCTGGCCGCGAAGCCCACTCTCTTCCGGGCTCTGTCAAAGACCACGTAGAAGCCCTCCATGACGGTAGCACCAATCACCAGTGCGTTGGTGGAAGGCGAGATGCCGAACCGGTAACATTCATAATTCAGGCCAGCCCCCATCATGGGCTGAATGTAAAGCTGTTGAAGAGGAAAGAGCAAGAGAGAAAAAGCCCAGATCAGGCAACATCACAGAACTGTTGAGGTCGCTGTGTGCTCAGACCCTCCAAGGTGCCATCGGAGCTGCAGAGAATGGAGAAGACGATACCAGCCCTGCCATCCAGGACTTGGGACCATGTGCCTGGTGAGGAACCTGCTGAAGTACAGGAGCATGCACAGCACCTCTGACTGTACACAGGTACACCCATCTAGGAGTCATCCATCTGTCCATCCATCCACCTACCACCTATCTGCTCAGGACTTACTGAACACTTCATAAGGCCTGGACACTGTCCTTGGTACCAGCAATACAAAGATGAATAACATGTTCTCCGCATGATCAAAACACGCATGATCAAAGTGACGCATGAGGAAGATGAACGTCGGTGTACTTGCCATGTGCAGCGAAGACAAGAGGGAGGGGGTCTCCAGGCAGGTAGGTGTGCAAGGGCCCAAATGGGTGGTTCTGGGGTCATCACCCACTGGACATCAACCAGCTGCCATGTCCAGGGGGCAGGTACAGCAGTTTTAAACCAGGTACTGATTGCTGTCTATCTGTAAACCCTTCTTCAAGGCAAGGAATCGTCCTATTTTCAACTCTGTTCTTGGCTCCTAGGTATCTCGTATATGTCCTGCACACAGTAGGGCCTCAGTAAGTGTGTGTTAAATGGATGAGCTTGATCAGTGTAATGAAATAGACAACTTCTCCTGAGGGTCAATATAAATTAAGAAAAGGTAGTGGATGTATTTAGCTGCTACTCAAACACTTCTATTTAAGGCCCTGTAAGCAGGTCCTAGAGTACACACACACACACACACACACACATACACTCCTACCTTTGAATAAAATAATTCCATAATAAAAGCCCCTCAAACCACCAAATAAAATGCAACTGATGACACTGACACAAACATGATGCAAACTGAATTTGTATCTTTCACTCTGACCTTTCTGCGTGTGTCCCCATTGATTTCCAGTAAAAACTCCAGACTGTAAATTTTGTAACATGTTGAGAAAGCTCCAGTGTTGCTAGGTCTCAGAGTAAAATGCTTGCCTTCAAACTTAAACAGCACAAAATAGACAATCTGGTGGTATTTAGGTTGAAACTATTTATGTTTTTAGGATTGTATGAAAAAAAATCAGAATTTCCCTGTAGGCCGGGGATGCTTTTTAAAATAAGCCAAATAGGATTTCCTGGTGGCTCAGGTAGTAAAGAATCTGCCTGCAATGGGGGAGACCAGGTTGGATCCCTGGGTTGGGAAGATCCCCTGAAGGAAATGGCCTTGCACTCCAGTATTCTTGCCTGGAGAATCCAATGGGCAGAGAAGTCAGGCAGGCTACAGTCCATGGGGTCTCTAAGAGTTGGACATGACTGAATGACTGAGCACACACACACACAGGATTCAGCCCATGTGGTTTTGGAAAATAGAGCTGGGCACAGGCACTCTGTTTTTTGACATGACTCTTCTGCACTTAGAACCGATCATCGATCTACTGCTGCTGATGCCTGGATGGTCCTGGGTAGGGACCTCATTCTAAGATTTGGGTGACCAGGAGCCTTGATGATTGCTCTGAATGTCAGGAAGGACTTCAATCAGGTAGGGCTGGGAGGGAGGCCCCCAGTGCTGTCCCCAAGGGTGTGTTACTAGAATATGGGGCTCATGAGGTTCTCATCAGGTGATGGTTCCTGACTGTCATCCTTTCCCATCAAGGCAATGGAAAGCAATTGGGATGGGGATGATGAAGAAGAAATCAGGACAACAGGGGAGAGCAGATTTTAAAAGACTGAAAATGTGGACATGTCAAAGTCAACCAAGAGATATCTACAGTCTCATAAGTGAGAATAAAACTGAATTCTTATGCAGAGATGTGCAAATTAAATGCAATACTCCCAGACCTCCTTCATTATCTTTTCACGCTCACCCAGCACTTGGTCCTGAAAGCGGTTGATGGGCCCCAGTGGATCTTCAGCTCAGATGGCTACTGCCTGCTCTGGATGTAATGACAGACCTCACCCTGCAAGCCTGCTTTCCTCCTGCTGCTTAGAGTCCCTGACTGTCGACTCACCCATACGCCATTTATTCTCCAGCTCACATTTACCTCTGTCCTCAAGCTGGGTTTCAAGTTTAGTGACAAACCACACTGGTGAAATAATGTCCACATTTTGCTGGTGGCCTGACCAAAATTTAATCACAAAGAGCACATAATTTTAAAGGTGCTGAAAACATATCATTCTCACATCACCCTACGCAGTGCTGTTCATCCAGGGATATTGCAGTCTTCTGAAAATGTCTTTGGTGGGTATTATTATTTCTCTTTTTATACTTAAAGAGACACACACAGAAAGGGAGAAGTGACCGTTCAGAGTTACAGAGTGAGTCAAGGGCAGTGCTGCGAGTGTAACTCAAGCCTCCGGCTCCGTGTCTGTGTCCTCTGTTGGGCTGTTATTTCTCTTAAAGCTTTCAATCCTAACCCTAACAGCTCTCCATTTTTGGAATGCACTTCTCCATATAAAATTGAGAACAGGGGAAAGGCAATATTTATCATTTCCTTTTTTCTTCTGAAATTATTCCTCCTTTCCTATCCCCCAGTCCCACTCCTTTATCTCAAATTCACCAAACTGCAACAAAGACGCATTCATCTGTCCATTCAACAAACAGTTATTATGCACCACCCCCTCACCAGAGAGCAGTGTTAGAAAAGGAAAGATGATCTCTGAATCTCATCTTCAAGGAATTAATAATTTAATGCGGGAAGAAATATAAGTGTGTGTGCAAATAAAGAAAAAAGAAGTCAAATGAAAAAGGCAACAGCATAAACTCAACCCTGAAGATATGATTCCGGGCCAGATGAGTGGACTAGAAAACATGCATTATAAGTTTGCAAGGCAAGCTCACAAGTGGACCATTCTGCTCGGCAGAGGTTCAACAAAGAAGAGTTGTTTGCGTTGGGTCTTAAAGGATGGGAAGAATGTGGATACACAGAGGGAGTGGGGAGGAGGGGGGCATTTCAGGCAGTGGAGGGGAAGCAAAGTGAGGAGATGGAGCAGGCGCCCAGCACTGGAGGACAGCCACCAAGAGGGGAAGGAAGGTCAAGGGTTCAGCAGGAAACATGCTGGAGAACCACGGCGGGTCCTGTGAGGTCAAGGAAAGCTGCAGTGGCGAGTCTCCAGGATGGCAGTAGTGGGGTGGAGAGCTGCGGCTTAGCAGGAGGAATCTGGCAGTGGTTTGGAAGGAAGAGAGGGTGGGGGTGTGTGGAGGGCACTCTGGTGGGTCCTGAGGTGGGAGTGAGAGGGGATGCGAGTGAGGGCTCTGTGGATGGAGAGAGCAGGGAGAGGTGAGACGGGCGAGGACAGATGCTTAGGATGAAGGAGGAGTCAATGATTGCTTGAATATGGAAAAATGCATAGTTTCATCTCTGAGCATCCAGTTTTAGTTTCTGTTTATAAATAAATTGGAACTAAACATATATTGGTGTTATTGGTACTTATTGCAAAAGTGTCCTCAATTCTTGACCTTTCCTGGTAGGCACACCCTTGTGATACGGCCTTGCAGTTCTTGCCATTGGGAATTGGCATCTCCATCCTCCCCTCGAGAACCTGGGCTGCCCTTGGCCTGGTTTGGGAAATACGGTGCCAGGAGTCCAGTTCTGGGCTGGACTTCTGGAGCCCCTGTGTGTTTGCTTTCTGTCTCACAGAATCCTGCTGCCACCCTGTGAGCCAGGATGGTGAGAGACAATGGTCTTATCTCTCCATCAACCAAGACACCAGATATGCAAGTGAGGCCACCTGAGACCATCCTAAACCGAGGCCAACCTATCCCTCGCCAACTACCAGCTGACCAGGGACATGTGCCTGCAGAGACCAGCAGACCTGCCCAGACTCACGAGCAGGAATAAAAGCCCACTGATGAAAGCTGCTGTGTTTTACGGTTGCTTGTTATGCAGCATTATCATAGCAATCATTACCTAATACACATGTGATATCGAAATGCATATATTATGCATGAAGTGCTTTACTTTTGCATGTTTCATGTTAAAAAGACAAAAGCACAAATCTACATTCGTACCTGAGGCAGGATAGTTATACGGAATGATCTGCTGGAGTTCTCGTCTCTCAGGTAGATGGAGATTTTAGGGAAATAAGACCAAGGTGTTTCAGAATTTGTCCAGCATGCCAGCTGGGAACCAGTCCAGAAACCTTCAGAGAATTCTGGAATCTAGACAAAACAAGATCACATGACAAACAGTGACAAGTCTGGCACATCAACAGGAAGTAGCTCCCAGCTCTCCTCGTCACCTTGCCAGATGCCCACGGCGATAAACTCTGTTTAATTTGGACAGCAAAGCGGAGACATCAGTCCTCTGGAAGAGTGATGGTGATGACAAAAATAAAAATTAGTAAAATTATCCAGGCATGTGGATTATTTACTGATATTAGACCTGCCACAGGCACCTTAGTCCTCAACATCCATATCAGTGCAGTAACAGCTCCCCCTCCACTTTACAGAAGTGGAAACCAGTGCTCAGAGAGGTGAAATAACTCACCCAGAGTCACACTGTGTAGGCAATACCCTTTAGAAGAGAGATCAGATTTTAAACGTGCTCTAAGCCCTTTTGGTCATCACTTTCCCTATACATTCCCCAAGCCCAGTAAGTTTCCTCCTGGTACACAGCCCTATGGTGACCCTCTGCTCTTCTGGAACATCTTTTTTCTCCTCCAGATCTCAACTCCAATTCCACCTTGTCCAGGAAGCCCTCCTTGACTATCCCCCACAGTGCTTGTATCCCACCATGTATCTCTCCTCCTTAGCGCTTCTCTTTATAGCAGTTATAATTTTACATTTATTGGTGTGGTTGGTTAACTTCTGTTTCTTGCAGGAGAACCTGATTCCTCTAAGGATACAGGTCTGCTGTCGGCTCCCCCATCTCCTCTCCATAGTCGTAAAACCTGGCCCACAGGAAAGACACAGGGAATGTTCTTGGAGAGAAAAAAGTGAATGACCAAGAACACAGAATGTTCACTGATGCCTCTCATCAGGGGGCGGAAGGGTAAAGCCGATCACGCTTGTCCACTAGTTGCTGAATCTGTAAGTTAATTACAAATCACTCCTGAGCCCTCTCACCAGATCCAGTGGTCTCTAAGAGCAGACCTGCCCTCTTCCTGCCAGCTCCCAGAGAGAAGGACTGTGTCGGATGGGTTTCTTTCCACACACCCAGTACATTGCCCTACTCAGGTCAGTAGCAGAGGTGCCTGTGATGGGGCAGAGCTAAGAGGACACCTGATGGGGGGCAAATATGAGGGCATGGGACCGGGGTGGAGCTAGGAGGGCATGAGACAGGGGTGGAGCTAGGAGGGCATGGGGCGGGGGATGTGAAGTGGATGTGAGGTGGCGCTAGAAGAGGTTGATTGGAAGGAAGAGGTGTCCAACGAGGTCCCAGAGGAAGAAGTACATGAGCTAAGTTGAGCAGTAGGTGAGTGTCAGGGCGGGCAGAGCACGGAACCTGTCCCACGGGACACCATGAGGCTATGGAGGTTGGTTCTAAGGACAGGAAGGGGCAGGAGTTACAGCTGGGAGGGACCCATGGGCACCATCAGGCGTTTATTAGAGATCAGTTATCAGGGATCTGAGCATGTGAGATGTGATTAAGGCATTCTAGCAGGATTTGTGTAGGTCACTTCTTTGAATCTAATCTCCAGGGAGTCAGCCTGGGCTAGACAGAAGCATTTGAAAGTCAATGACCAATGGGTGGGAAGTGATGGTGTGGCTGTGGATGGGATCACTTAGGAGATGGTACAGGGAGAAGGGAGGGGGTGCAGGACCCACCCTGAGAAACGGGCCAGCAAAGGAGACCCCCATGAAGCAGGGCACAGGGTGGGGAGGAAGTTCTAAGAGGAGGGTGTTGTGGGAGCCGAGAGAACAGATAAGGCAGGTAAGCATGGGTGCTATGGAGGTCAAGGAGGACAGCAACTGAGAAAAACACGGTGTCCCCAGATGAATACACGGTGAGAGCTGCCTGTTCAGGACCATGCAGGGCAGGAGCCGCCTCCTCAGGGCAGACCACCAGGAGGAAGGGCCTGCAGTCTCTTCACCCACTGCAGTGCTGACCTGCAAAGTCTCTAATGCCTTAATGTGTTGGGTTGGCCAACAAGTTCCAATTTTTTGGCCAACCCAATATTTGTGCATTTTATAAAAGTGAAGTCAGTTTGAAATGTGTATCACAGGGACCCCCTGCTGGATGAGTTGAGAGGGGGAGGGGTGGTCACCTTGCTGGGTTTCAGGAAGAGTGAAGGGTGGTGGGGCCTGCATGGGGGGCAAAGGGTTCCAATCTCCAGTTGAAGAGTGAGGCTCAGAGGGGCCAAGTAATCTGCCTAAGGGGCACAGTGCAGGAGTGGGTAGGGGACCGTCTGCCTCCAAAGTGGTGCCTGTGAGTCTGGAAGGCTTCTGAGGGGCCAAGCCTTATATCCTGGGGGAGAGTCTGTACACTCAGATCAGAGAGTTGAAAGTCAAAAGTCAGTTTACAGAAGGTATCATCCTGCTGCTGGATTCTGCAGATGGAGAAGCACTGGGCCTGAGCCAAAAAGGGCATCACAGCTGAACAGGCGGGGAGCCCAGGTCCCCATCGAACACAAAACTCCCTACCAGGCTCATTTAAAAACAGACTAACATATAGCACTGGGAACTGTATTCAATAGCTTGTAATAACCTGTATTGTTGTTCAGTCGCTAAGTCACATTTGATTTTTCGAGACCCCATGGACTGCAGTATGCCAGGCTTCCCTGTCCTACATTATCTCCCAGAGTTTGCTTAAACTCATGTCCATTGAGTCAATGATGCCATCGAACCACCTCATCCTCTGTCGAGCCCCTTCTCCTCCTGCCCTCAATCTTCTCCAGCATCAGGCTCTTTTCTAGTGAGTCAGTTCTTCTCATAAAGTGGCCAAAGTATTGGAGCTTCAGCTTCAGCATCAGTCCTTCCAATGAATATTCAGAGTTGATTTCCTTTAGGATTGACTGGTTTGGTCTCCTTGTTGTCCAATGGACTCTAGACTCTGAAAAAGGATCTATCTGTACATATCTATATCTATGTATATCTGAATTACTTTGCTGTTCACTTGAAACAATACAACATTGTGAATTAACTTCAGTAATTAAAAAGAACTATAGACCTACAAACTATTCATTTCTAAAATCCCATCTAAACAATCCAGGCCCAAAGACAGAGCCCAGCATCTGTACGGTATTTACCTCTCTGAAGCCAGCTCTTTGCTTAACTAAGAAAGAAAACCCAAGTGAAGAGAGCCAGCTGAGATGAACCCAGCAGACAGAAAGCTCAGGCACATCTCTGGTCCATGCACATGAGACAGAGAGCATCCCCCCTTGTTGAGCTTTCCCTGCTCAAGACAAACATCCTCCCGGGCCTCTCCTTCCTGATGCAGGCACTGAAACCAGAGGATAATTTTAGATTAGGCAAACACATTTCGTAATCTCGTTCCTTCCACCTCGTGCTTTTCTTACAAAGTCAGGCACTGCTGAACACACGCTGTGCTGACCTCAGGCATGCTAGCGCCCCTCCGCCACAGCCCCGCTGCTTCTGGCTGAAGTCATGAAACCTGCAGAGGCCCAGGCTGGTCATGGGCTTGCTGGAGTCACATGCTGGTGCTGCCAGTGTGTCCTTGGGATGGTGGGTAAAACCCTGACAGCTCAGAATATTAAATTTGAAGATGTGCATGTTAATTTCACTGAGGACATTTTTTACTCTGAAGAAAAGCAGCATATTGCTCTGTATTTCCAGCAGGGTCTGGTTTTCAGCCAGTTTCCTAAATTTAAGGCACTAAAAACATTGGTTGCCACTTTTTTTCTGATTCAGCAGATATTAGACAAGGTAGAGGTTTGCTCTGGCTTTTTTGTCCGCTGTACTCTTGACCTCGCAGTTCACAAAGGACCTCGATGTTTCTTCTGGTTTTCCCTCTGCGTTCTTTTGATTTGCCTGCTGCATTTCCCATAGCACTTTTATTCAGACTTTTGAAGTTTTGGTCCAGGACAACCAAAAGCCTGCTCTTTCTTCTCTGTTTCTGCTACATCACCTGCGACAAAGTAACCGCTGTGTCTCTTCCATCCATCAGTCTCTGGGTTTGGCCACAGCCCAGTGGAGTCGTGGGACTGTCAGCCCCACTGGAGTCAGAATCAGCAGAAAGACTTTTTTGGGTGACCTTGTAAGAGTGGCCCTGCATGGACAGACGCTTATGAAGATACCCAAGAAGCTGAGAGAAATATTTATGTTGCATCCAAACAAATAGCGGTAGCACCATGGTTTAGATATTAAATAGAAGTACTTCTTGACCAAACACCCACTGTGTTACCCTAAACCCTCACAACAAGCCATGATAAGAACACAGAGGCCCTCAGGGGGCACAAGAGTAGCCCCTGCCCCACAAGGCACTCAGCTAATAAGTGGCAGACACTAGATTAAATTCAAGTCCATCTGCCCCCCAAGGCTGTGGTCCTTGCAATCAATGCTTTGTGGTCCATCCTGGTGCTTGAACGAACTGAATGTTGGGGTCACACTGGGATGACTGTTAACCAGGCCCTCAAGGCATGCTGTCCTTTACCAGGATTTTAATGGTATTTCAAAGCATGGCCATAAAATAATTGCTATATTGGTGGACTGACCTTTGTCTTCTGTGAATCATACTTTGTTACAGAAGTAGGAGTTAAAAATCCCAGCATAGCTTGGATGAAGGCCAAAAAGGGAGCATAATTTTTGGTTTGTTTAAAAAGCTACAAACACATTCCTGGTTTACTATTTAATGTGTTACCAAGTGGTTTATTTTTCCATAGTTTAAAAAAGTGCCATAGCAACTACATTATTTGAAATACTGAAAGGCATTGCATCTTTAGATCCAAGACCTCTGAGATTAAAGTGAAGGAATTATTTGCTGGTTCATATCAAAGAATAAAGTGAAAATCCCTGGTGGCGCAGTGGTAAAGAATCCGCCTACAATGCAGGAGATGCAGATTTGATCCCTGGGTTGGGAAGATCCCCTGGAGAAGGAAATAGCAACCCACTCCATTATTCTTGCCTGGGAAATCCCATGGACAGAGGAGCCTGGCGGGCTACGGGGTTGCAAGAGTCGGACATGACTCAGCGACTAAACACCACCACCATCCAAGAATAAGATCGTGAATTTAAGAAATAATCATTAAAACAGCCTTCCAAACCCTTGGATTGGAATTGTTAGAAAACACAGTGGTACTCCCCAGTATGTGGTCCTGGCCTGGTGTGACCTCAGAGACTCATCGAACATTCTGGGGACTCACCAGAGATGTGCGGGCCACAGCCTCCACCACGGCGTCAAACACCTTCTGGGGCAGGCGCAGCAGCGTGGTGCCACTGTCCACGATGGCCTTGTCCGCATTGTACTAGAACAGGGGAGAAGGCACGTGAGCAACAGGCACCCACATCAATGCACGGTCCAGCCTGCCATCACCTGCTTCTGTGATACACGTATTCAGTAGCCATGGGACCTCCTTGGTGGTTACAGTTCATTTCATATTCTCAGAACTTGGGAACCAAGAACTTCCTCACCCAGTGTTCTCACTATAGATAAAGAAACTGAGGCCAGAAAAGGGCAGTGATATCACCAAAATCAACAGCTTAATTCAGGACTTTTCTCTTATTCAGCAGTGGCTGGATTCCATAGAGGACCACCACCCTCCCCGCCCACCCCCACCCCCGCCTCTGCCAAAGAGGGAAGACCCATTTGTCTTTAGAGGTTGAAATGAAACACTAAATGTTATTTATGTAAATCATGCAAAATCAACTCTGTATTACTTCATTAGCAGAGAAAGAGGAGGAAGGATGGTTTTTCAACAGATACCCAATATTTCATTTAGAATGGCACCAAAGCCCCATTCAATAAGAGAATCTTACAACACAGAGACATTGCCAGCCCTGCCCCCACCTCATTCTTTAGGTGGCTGACTGAAAAGGTGGAGGTCAGTGGGCCAAGACCAAAGAAGTCACCCAGCCTCTAGTGACACAACTGGATGAGCAAGGCTGCCAGGGGATGGAGTGAGCCATGGGCAATTCAATCCTCCTGTTTCCACAGCAAATCCCTGAGTCATATGACCAAATACACCAATCAGGTCAAAAGGAAGTAAGGATTTGTTTAGGCAGCAGGTGGGAGGAGTGAAGAATTGTGAGAAACTGAAATACAGCAACTGATTCATATTCTTTTCAAGTGTAAAGCTCTAATTTAAATACAGTTTTGTCTGTTCACAAAATTATCATGCCTGTGTGTGTAAGGAAAGCTTGTATATTGAAATGTTGGAGTAGGACGATAGCACTTTTATTGTTTTCTCTATTGTGGCAAGGATGGCAGATTGGGAAGGGGGGCAGGAGAGAACGAAGAATATGAGAATCAAACCTCCAAAGGCGCTTAAACTCTCCAATACACACACACACACACACATACACGGAGTTTGTAGTTTATTTTAGGCCAGCCCATCTGATTCTACCATTGGACTCTTCACTGGCAAATAAATGCCTTTTGACAATAAACAGATTTGTAGACTTTGGACAGAAACACCATCCCAGGGGACTGGACCATCCCTTTATCAAGCTTTGATTGTTTCTGCAGAGGCATCTCTATATGAGAACTCACGGTACAATGTGATGGTTTAAGTGAAAGGCAATGATGACAGGTACAAATACAATCAATGCTGATGAAATGCTGGTGGTTTTTAAAAACAATTCTGAAAATGTTGGAGATCATCACAATCATGTCATTATGTGCCACAAATAAGCCAAAATGCAGTGAGAGGTGTGAACGAGGTTAACGAGAGATGCGGTTTCCCAGCTCTGCCTCCTCTTAGCACCATCAGCCACCCACATCTTTAGGTCATAATGTTTCTCTGAGTGAGAACTGTGTCCTGGGGGGGAAATGGGGAATTAGATGTGGATGGAGGATAAAGCTGATGATGAATTTCTGGTTTCATTTTGCTTATTTTTAGTCCCCTTTTACTCTGATAAAAACCTTGCTTACTTTACTCTCTTGAACAGAGTTCAGGGACCATCAAGCCAGGATGATGTGGTTCTATATAACTTTTTTCACTCATCATTTCATGCTAATTCCTCTTTTTCAAGAGAAGGAATTGAAGGGAAGCAATTAGAGGGAGGGTCATTGATATAAAATTATCTACAACAAGGCCCTGTAACTTTTATTGTCATGAGCTTTTGATTTATCTTGCAATGTAACGCACAGTCTGATTTCATATTCAGGTACTAGCTGAATTAAATATGCAAATTTAATGGCCCAGGCACACGCAGACAAGGAGACACAAAGAGATAAGAGTGGAAATACCTCTCTGCAGTCCAGGTTAAGGCTCTGGCCTCCAATTTCCAATTTTAGAATTTCTATCTGATAATACCACTCCTCCTTAATAGGGGTGTACCAGATGTCTCCTTTGTACAAAGTTGGTTCAATTCCACCTAGGACCTGGGAAGGAAAATATTTACGTATTTAAGAGAAAGAAAATATAGCCATATAACAAAGTCACACAGAGAAGTGTGCTTTTTTGCTTTTTAAATTTATTTTTTAATTGGAGGAAAACTGTTTTGCCAATGTGGTGTTGGTTTCTGCTGTACAACAAGGCAAATCAGCCATAATTATACATATATCACCTCCCTCTTGAGCCTCCCTCCCCTCTCCCTACTCCATCCCTCCAGGTCATCACAGAACGCCAGGCTGGGCCCCCTGTGTTATACAGTAACTTCCCACCAGCTATCTGTTTTACACATGATAGTGTATACATGTTGATGCTACTTTTCCCATTCATTCCACGCTTTCCTTCCCTCACCGTGTCCACAAGTCCATGCATTACATCTGTGTCTTCACTCCTTCCCCGCAAATAGGTTCATCAATACTATTTTTTAGATTCCATATATATGTGTTAACATACAATACTTGTTTTTCTGATGAGAAGCATGCTCTTATAAGGCAAAACTTCACTGGAATCAGTACTTCCAATTTAACAGGATGTTATAAACAAATGCATAGGTGTGGAAATCAAACAAGGAACATTCTGGGGCCATGTGTTGGAAGATCAGAGTCCCACTCTAATCAGGATGCTTTGATAATTTCTCTTATGTAGAGGAAATGCATACAGTTCCAGCTTTCTGATACTGAGATCCTCCCCACCCCATTCCAGTCGTGGGCAAAGAAATGCAATAAAATGGTTAACCACACAGACTGACAAAATTTAGTTCCTCGGAAGACAAAGGATGACTTCCTGACCCACATATTTGCATGGAAAGAGGAACAAGAGAGCTTCTCTAATCAAAACTTCGTTTTGGAAATCTGGTAACATCACCCCTCTCCTCTGAAAAGGTGGTAAAAAAACAGGGTGCTGAAAACACGTGCAAGGCTGTTTCTCGCAGGCAGAGAGCACAGGGGTCAGCACCACTGCCCTGGGGGCCCCGCATGCGCATTCTCCCCTTCGTCTCCCACTGTAGACGGCTGGGTGCAGGCCCGTCAGGGAGACACTTGGGATATGGCATGTACCCAGCATCCATTCTGTTTCGCTGTGTGTGTGTGTGTGTAGGTATGTGTGTACATCTGTGCATGTACATGTATGTATGCACGTGCAAGTATGTATTACGTAAATCTCTGTGTAACTGAATATAGTGTGCACATGCATTATGTGTGTATGTATGCACAAGTATGTGTGTATATGTGCATGCTATGCTAAGTCGCTTCAGTCGTGTCCGACTCTGTGCAACCCCATAGACGGCAGCCCACTAGGCTCCCCCGTCCCTGGGATTCTCCAGGCAACAACACTGGAGTGGGTTGCCATTTCCCTCTCCAATGCATGATAGTGAAAAGTGAAAGTGAAGTTGCTCAGTCGTGTCCGACCCTCAGCGACCCCATGAACTGCAGCCTTCCAGGCTCCTCTGTCCATGGGATTTTCCAGGCAAGAGTCCTGGAGTGGGGTGCCATTGCATAGCCATGTGTATATACTTGTGTGTACATGTGTAAGTGTGTGCACTTGTGTAAGCATATGTGTATATGATGTATGCTTGTGTAGTGTGTATATGTGTGCACACATGTGTGCATGTGCATATGTGTATGTGTGCATGCACATGTGTGTAAGTATGTATCAGTTCAGTTCAGTTGCTCAGTCATATCTGACTTTTTGTGACCCCATGGACTGCAGCACGCCGGGCTTCCCTATCCATCACCAACTCCCAGAGCTTGCTCAAACTCATGTCCATAGAGTCAGTGATGCCATCCAACCATCTCATCCTCTGTAGTCCCCTTCTCCTCCTGCCTTCAATCTTTCCTAGCATCAGGGTCTTTTCTGGTGAGTCAGTTCTTCCCATCAGGTAGCCAAAGTATTGGAGTTTCAGCTTCAGCATCAGTCCTTCCAATGAATATTCAGGACTGATTTCCTTTAGATGGACTGGTTGAATCTCCTTGCAGTCCAAGGGACTCTCAAGAGTCTTCTCCAACACCACAGTTCAAAAGCATCATATTCTTTGGTGTTCAGCTTTCTTTATAGTCCAACTCTCACATCCATACATGACTGTTGGAAAAACCATAGCTTTGATTAGGCACACCTTTGTTGGCAAAGTAATGTCTCTGGTTTTTAATATGCTGTCTGGGTTGGTCATAGCTTTTCTTCCAAGGAGCAAGCGTCTTTTAATTTCATGGCTGAAGTCACCATTTGCAGTGATTTTGGAGCCCAAGAAAATAAAGTCTGTCACTGTTTCCATTGTTTCCCCATCTCTTTGCTACTAAGTGATGAAACCAGATGCCATGACATTAGTTTTTTGAATGCTGAGTCTTAAGCCAGCTTTTTCACTCTCCTCTTTCATCAAGAGGCTCTTTAGTTCTTTGCTTTCTGCCATAAGGGTGGTGTCATCTGCATATATGAGGTTATTGATATTTCTCCTGGCAATCTTGATTCCAGCTTGTGCTTCATCCAGTCTGACATTTCACATGATATATTCTGCATATATATTAAATAAGCAGGTGACAATATACAGCCTTGAGGTACTCCTTTCCCAATTTGGAACCAGTCTGTTGTTCCATGTCCAGTTCTAACTGTTGCTTCTTGATCTGCATACAAAGGAGGCAGGTAAGGTAGTCTGGTATTCCTATGTCTTGAAGAATATTCCAGTTTGTTGTGATCCACATAGTCAAAGGCTTTGGCGTAGTCAATAAAACAGAAGTAGATATTTTTCTGGAACTCTCTTGCTTTTTTGATGATCCAATGAATGTTGGCAATTTGATCTCTGGTTCCTCTGCCTTTTCTAAATCCAGCTTGAACATCTGGAAGTTCATGGTTCAGGTACTGTTAAAGCCTCACTTGGAGAATTTTGAGCATTACTTTGCTAGCGTGTGAGATGAGTGCAATTGTGTGGTAGTCTAAGCATTCTTTGGCATTGCCTTTCTTTGGGGTTGGAATGAAAACTGACCTTTTCCAGTCCTGTGGCCACTGCTGAGTTTTCCAGATTTGCTGGCATACTGAGTGCAGCCCTTTAACAGCATAATCTTTTAGGATTTTGACTAGATCAGCTGGAAGTCCATCACCTACACTAGCTTTGTTTGTAGTGAGGCTTCCTAAGGCTCACTTGACTTCAGACTACAGGATGTCTGGCTCTAGGTCAGTGATCACACCATTATGGTTATCTGGTTCATTAAGATCTTTCCTGTATAGTTCTTCCATGTATTCTTGCCACCTTTTCTTAATAACTTCTGCTTCTGTTAGGTCCATACTCTTTTTGTCCTTTTTTGTGCCCATCTTTGCATGAAATGTTCCTTTGATATCTGATTTTCTTGAAGAGATCTCTAGTCTTTCCCATTCTACTGTTTTCCTCTCTTTCTTTGTATTGATCACTTAGGAAGGCTTTCTTATCTCTCTGTGCTCTTCCTCAGAACTCAAGATGGGTATAGTGTATGTATAAGACGTGTAACATGTGTGTATATGCATGTGTATGTACTTCTGTGCATAAGGTGCTCCTGTCTCTCCAACAAATTTATGAAATCCCAGGCCCCACTCCCCAGAGCACAGCCGACCTACCACCTTGCCCTACAGGTCCTCATATGCCCCTCCCTCCAACACCCAACAAAATCAGTTACCTTTCAAAGGAACATTAAAAAAAAAAAGCTTTAAAGGAATTTGGGGAAGCAATGAGAATCATTTTATTAGATAACAGGATGCTTAGGAAAGATTAAAAACCTAATTTTATCCATTTTTAAGGCTATAAAACAAGGATTATCAAAACTTTCACAGCACCCATGTATCTCTATGTGTCTAATATTTCTATCAGAGTCTTAATAAAGCAGGAAGAATAGCCCCACTGGTTTTTGATTTTTTCCCCCCTTTAAGACTAAAAGATACCCACAAGACTACCTCCGTTGGTACCAGATCCAGCTACTGGCAGTCCGGCCCCACACATCTGCATGGAGAAGATGTTGGGGATTTTTGCTTGTGCCACGAGGGAATCAAAGAAGGTCTCCAGAGAACTTGAAGGCTGCAGAAGGAGCAGGGAAACAAGGCAGCTGATTAAGGACTCCAGGGTAGACAAGGGGTCCCCCTGTGCAGGGGCCAGGCATGGTGTACAATATGGCGTTTCTATTTAATATTTTCAAGGTTAAGAAATAAACAAGCTCATGATTAAGTCCACTAATTCGGAAACCTCCAACAGAACTCCCTGTGACTTGGTATTTTTCCTTTTGGGGCAGTGTCTCTGCTGGGAAGATAAGATAGTATTTCCTGAAGCTGTGAAGTGGCTGCCCCATTTATCATCTGACCACCTCGTGAAGCCAGCGTGAGAAGATGCAGAAATGGGTTACCTAGGTAGGTGGTGGAATCTAATCTTAGACATTTTGGAGTAAGGAGAGAACAGGGTCTCCAGGAGCTGCCTTTGCAGCTTCAGAAAAAGGTTGTTTTTTTTTTTTCCTACCCCTTTCAGTCATAGTCGTCCATCATGCAAATGACAGGTGCCTGACCCAAGGGAACAGTTCACATCCCAGACCCCTGGGAGGAGGCTTAGCTCTGCCGGCTGTCTGCTGAACTCTGGTGACCAGCAAAGGAATAATGCTACTGTTGTGATCAGAAAAGGAATGATGCTATTGTCCTGCAGTTTAAAAAGCCCATCACTCCTCATTGCCATATGTCAGTAACATCCTCTGTGCCTCTTTACATGTAACCATGCCTTCAGAGAGCAACCCCATTTCTCTAGAACTGAAAAGGAAGGATGGTCTGTGAACAGGTCTTAGCTGCGGGACTGGAGGGGGGTCATAGGTGCTGGTGGTGAGGAAAGAATGTCATAGATCCATGTCTCCATTTTGGCTTTGACAACTGGGAGAGATTAGAGTTTGTTACTATGAATGGTTTGTTCTTGATGAAAACTCAACAATTGTAGCAGCTTAGATGCTCCAGGCATCTTCTGGCCATCCACAGTAAATATAGGGAAGGATTATTTATAATCTGTAGGAACTGAAACTAATTCTGGAGGCGTTGACAGCAGTGTGATCAGGCAGACACCTTCCTATTTATTTAGCTGCTTCATATCTGGCCTCCTATCACTTCTTTCCCAGCCTCTGTGGATTCTGGCAGAATTTGCCCCAATCCCTATGTGTAATTGTAGCCTAAACACTTTGTGTTTGGGTCAAGGAAGGAGACAAAGCCCCCTCTAGAAACCAGGTTGGGTCTGGTGATGACCCAGCCTGTGTCTGCCTTCATGAGAAGCAGCCAGGTAAACACTGCCTGGAATTGAATCCTGGCTCCACCCCTGATCTGCAAACTGTGTGACTTGTCCTTTTGTTTCCTTATCTGTAAAATGGGGATCACAGTCACATCCCAGAGCTCTTCTGGGGCTTAAATGGGTCAGTACATACAGAGTGCTTGGAAAAGTGCCCGGTACATGCGACAGGATCTATTATTATTGCACCAAGTCATTCTTCAGCAGGACTTAGGATCCCTTTAAGGTTTAAAAGCACACAGTTGCCCAGGTCCAGTAGAGAACCTGATTCAGCAGGTTGAGACCCTGCAGGTGGCCATAACCACATCTTTGGTGGGGGAGCAGATAGCATCAGCTGGGGGCCCCTGCACACTCTGACACCCCCACTGGGTGCTCATGGAACCTATTTCAGAAATGACTTTGGGCCACCAACCCAGACCGCCCTGCCAGTCCTGTTTCTAGCCATGTTCCACTTCCTGTAAATCCTGCTTTGGTCTCCCCTAACCTAGGAACATGAAGCCAATTGTTGGCCATCTTGAAATCTCATAGATGAAAAGATAAAAAGTCTTGTGGGGAGTCTGGACATCCCAAAAAACCCGAAGCAGTCTATTCTTGAGGAAGTTTCATGTATTATTAATTCCAGATAATTTAGCTTTAAGGTACCATCTCCCAAATAATCATCAAGTCAATCATATATCTTTTATTTTTGAAGTCACAAGAAGAAACATGTAGTCAACTGTCAGTGAAAAGTATTTAGAAATGGAAGTTGTTACAAGTCTGGGAACTCATATTAAACTTTTCTTATGGTTGTTGTTCAGTCGCTAAGTCATGTCCGACACTTTGTGACCCCATAGACTACAGCCTGCCAGGCTCCTCTGTCCGTGGGATTTCCAGGCAAGAATACTGGAGTGGGTTGCTTCTCTAGGGAATCTTCCAGACTCAGGGATTGAACCTGCATCTCTTGCATTTTAGGCAAATTCTTTACTGCTGAGCCACCTGGAAAGCCCAATGGTGCTGAGCTCTAAAGTCCATCTGGGCTCTTCAGACAGGACTCTGTGCTCCAATAGTCCTCGGCAAGGAGTAAACCTCTCTAACCCTCTGTCCACACATGACTAATGTGAGCCTATGAAGTCTGCCTTCTGGGGAGGTCCTGAGACTCCACGGAAGGACATCTTGTAATGGTCTCGGTCCAGGGGTCACGGGTTGTTCTTTCTCCTTAAGAAACTACAGTGTGGGAAACACCCCCGTGTCCCCCCACCTCATTGCCTGCATCACTTGCTAGTAAACTCGAGCTGGAGCAAACATCCTTCCAAAGAGAAAACAGGAGTTTCTACCCCCACAATTCTTTGTTTCACACTTAGCGCTGGCTCAAAGTCTGTCTGAACAAGGAGAAGCCAAGCCAGGGTGCCTGGTTACAGGCCAGGAGGGGTGACCTCTCCTCACGTGTACACTGACCTACCCTGGCCTCTCGGGGCCCAGGGGCCACATCGGGTTGTCGGATCTGCCTGCCCCTGGCATCCTTTCCTTCCCAGCCCACCCCCCTCCTCCCACATGTGATCATTGCTTCCTTTGGGTGGACCAAGGACAGAGAATTGTGCTGTCTTTCCCTGTTTAGTGATGGTCCTGATGCTGATGAGGGTGAGGTTTCACCGTCTCTCCTAGAAGCACCGCTGCTTCGACTGGCTGGCGATCCGCAGGGTATGCCTGCAGGTGTCTGGGCCCCAGTTCCAGAGTGAGGGGAAAGCAGTGTCATGCTCCGTGCCTGGCGGGACACCTCTTCCTGCGGAGTTTCCACCATCACCCTGAGGCTTCTTCTTTGTGAATATTATTTTTTAAAGACTTTTTTTGGCCATGCTGTGCAGTGTATGGGATCCTAGTTGCCTGACCAGGGATCGTACCTTCATCCCTTGCATTGGAAGTCCCCTTTATGAATTTAATAAATGTATTTTCTCTTAATCCTGCCCTAATAAAAACTCCTAAACAAGCACCACCATCAAAGGGATTCAGACTCTGTTAACATTTATCAACTACACAAGTAAAATAAACAGAAAAAGACAAATGAAAAAAGCCATGCCATGGGAATATCTTATGGGAAGGCTCAAAGAATCTTGCCATTTACCTTAAATTTTCAAAATGCTTAGAGGTCTAATCAATTCTGTGAACACTGGTCTTTTAACCATGTGATTCTCACTGACTGTCTTGGACAGCCTGGACCCCTCTGCTGGCCCCTCCAGTGATTGGTTGCAGAATCTTGTTCCATCATTTGATGTTTGTAGACCCACCCATCATTCTTACCTTGGCCAGGGTAGCATAAGCCAGTCCAAGTATCCCATTCCATCTAATCCCAGGCAGAAAGAAATTCTCTGACTCAAATATGGTGGCGATGTTGACAAGAAAAGAACTGTTGAAGCCTTTGGAGATGGTGACCACGTCCTCCCCAACGAAGCCGGTCCAACTCCCCTGCGTGTACTTCACAGTGACATCAAAACCCTTGGGGCGGTATGTGCTGGACCTGGAGAAAGAGAAGAGGCCTTATGTCCTGTGCTCTGTCCACCTGCTGTTGTTCTGACAACATGGCCGTCAAGACAGCTGCTTTAAGCGAGGAAGGTGTGCATCAGCAATTCTTCCCGAGGAAGAGTCCTCGTGCTCACAAGGCATGATTTCCCACAACATAATCACTGACATTTGGGCACTGACCTTTTCTGTGCCACCTGTGAGGGAGTACTGGGGTCTACATGTAACCCGAGTTTAACTCCTTGCTGAGCCCACGTATCCCCCGTAAGTCCGGTGTTGTACTTAACTGGAACGCCACAACCAAGTGTGGGTCCGCCTGTCCCTCCGGCTCTGGGGGACCCTGCACTCCTGCTCTGTGACACAGGGAGGGGCCACCAGCCCCAGAAGGAGGGCCAGTAGCTTGTGCCCAAAGTGGCTGCAGACTCAAATTCATACAAACGGCCAGTGTGATGAATAAAAGTCAAGTCACACCCCCCAACACCAGGGCCAGCCTTCCTCATGGCCCCTATGACCTCTTGGCATCACAGGTTCCTTCTCAAGGCCATCCATCTGTCCCCAAGCTGATTATCCCCATATCAGAAGGGTGACCTTAATGACAAGCTGGGATACAAGTCACTGTAACAACCGCACAACACCTAAAGGTAAGAGATACTGAGACAGAACAACACGAACAAGACCAGACTATGGATGGGGCAAATGGAAGCTCCGCACTTGGGATTTCAGAGACAGACAGTAAACAAATGAACACCTAGAGTTCCAAGCAATGATAGAGTAATGAGAGCCACCCAGGGAAGAGAGCGGGTGAGGGGTGGAAGAGAGACGTGGTAGTCACAGAGGCTGCTCTGAGAGTGACATTTATGTAAGACCTGCATGAAGACAATAAGCTATGGGACTTTCTGCAGGGGGATGTCCTGGAGAGAGAGAGCAGCAGGTGTCAAGGCCCTGGGGTGTCCAGTCCTGTAAGGTCATTCTTACCCAGCTGAGCTTGACAACGCTGTTGGACTACAGGCCAAGGGACATCTCCAAGCAAATATCTGTGTTCAAACCACGGTTCCCTTAGGAAAACAATCACACTCCTAAGAGAAGTGTCCAACCACCAGTGGGATCATTGTAAATGTACCTGTTTGTCTACAGATTTCACTTTAACATTCAATCTCTGAACACTAACCCATGATAATAAGTCTTTGCTGTAGGGTTATATGACCTAGTATGGTACTGTTGGGAGACAGAGAGGAAGTTAAGTCACAGATGATATGAATTTTGGGGGGTTCATGTTATAAACTTTAAAAATGTTCAGTTCAGTTCAGTCGCTCAGTCATGTCCGACTCTTTGCAACCCCATGAATCGCAGCATGCCAGGCCTCCCTGTCCATCACCAACTCCCGGAGTTCACTCAGACTCACGTCCATTGAGTCCGTGATGCCATTCAGCCATCTCATCCTCTGTCGTCCCCTTCTCCTCCTGCCCCCAATCCCTCCCAGCATCAGAGTCTTTTCCAATGAGTCAACTCTTCACATGAGGTGGCCAAAGTACTGGGGTTTCAGCTTCAGCATCATTCCTTCCAAAGAAATCCCAGAGGTGATCTCCTTCAGAATGGACTGGTTGGATCTCCTTGCAGTCCAAGGGACTCTCAAGAGTCTTCTCCAACACCACAGTTCAAAAGCATCAATTCTTTGGCGCTCAGCCTTCTTCACAGTCCAACTCTCACATCCATACATGACCACTGGAAAAACCATAGCCTTGACTAGACGAACCTTTGTTGGCAAAGTAATGTCTCTGCTTTTCAATATGCTATCTAGGTTGGTCATATTAGGTCTATTTAATTCAATAACTGCACTTCTGAGAATCTGACCCTAAAGAAACACCCATGATGCAAATAGAGATTCATTAACAAAGACAGTTATTATGTTTTATTTATAGTAGCAAACAGCTGGAAACAACCTAAATGCCCAGTAAAAAAGGAAACAGTTTAGTAAATTATGGTACACAAATATGAATGGAATATTATGTAGTATTGGAAAATGATGTTGACTAAGACATTTTCAATGACAGAGAAAAATTAAGATAAAAGAAACCTTTGTGTATGTGGCAGAATCTTCTTCAAAAAAATTATTACACTCAGATACTAAGAGGGCTACCTCTGGGTGGTGGGGTTTTGTTGCGGGGGAACTCTCATTCTTGTGGTTAGGTCCTTCCATATTTTCTGCATATATAACTTTTATAATCAGGAGGAAAAAGGTATTTTTAAAATGTCTGGCAGACACATTTTAGAGAAATTTAATTTATTCTAACTCCATAATGGGATACGAAATACAAAGGATGTTTAATTTTAATGTTTTCTGACTATTTTAGCTAACTCCACCACAATCTTAAAGAGGGAGCAGCACTGAGTGAACATTTTGTGTACACATGTCTTCTGACAACAGCAAGCACAGGCAGAAAAGTAAGCGTGAATGGACCCCAGGTACATGGAGTGCTAAGGGACCCATCAGAAATCACTTACAGAAAGCACATCGTCAGACCACTGAAATGCAGGCACTTGAGGACTAGTGTTTTCGTGCCAGGGCTGAGTGCCCGCACCAATTCAGTGATGCTTGGCACACAGCAGGGGCTGCACACATTAGGTTGAAAAGCAATGAAAATACTGAAATGTCAATCCTTTCTGATAATTTAGGGTCATTCTTCAAGTTCAAAACATTAGCACTATAGCTAACAGAAGAGGCTAGTTATTCTGAAAGGCCTAGAGAATATGGTCCACCGCAGGGCTGGTGAGCTTCTTCTATAAAGGGCCAGAAAATAAATGTTTCAGCTTTTGTGGGCCACATGATCTCCATTTCACCTACTCTGTTCTGCTAGGGAAGAAGCAACCACAGGTGACATATTAAACAAACATGTGTAGCCATGTTCCAACAAAACTTTACTTAGGAAAACAGGCGGCAGGCTGGAGGTAGCCTGCCAGCCCTAATTTACCAATTCTTCATCTAGAAGATCAGTTATCCCCACCAAACAGTCTATAGTGCCATGACTTTCTTTTGAGAAGTTGTTTGTTTTTAATTTGTTGTGCTTAGTCGCTCAGTCATGTTCGACTCTTTGCAACCCCATGGACTGTAGCCGGCCAGGCTCCTCTGTCCATGGGGATTCTCCAGGCAAGAACACTGGAGTGGGTTGCCATGCCCTCCTCCAGGGGATCTTCCCAACCCAGAGATTGAATCCAGGTCTCCTGTATTGCAGGCAGGTCCTTTACCATCTGAGCCACCAGGGAAGCCTGGTGAGCCTACAGAAAACTCATTAGAATCTGCTGAGGTCACTGAGAAGAGCATGAACCAGGCTGCCCTTCTAACCAGGCTACCCTTCTAGGCAGAATGTCCTCTGCAGTGTACTGACCAGTTTGCTATTTCCCTCATGGGTGAACATTCTGGATACTCTGGTGCCACTTACAAAGATGTGGGAGGCAGCTGGGGTTACGCTGTCTGGGGTCAAGTAGCACTTCAACCACTTAGGAGCTGTGTGTGACTCTAGGCTAAGGTATTTAACTTCTCTATACCTCAGTTTCCTCCACCGAAAAGTAGGGACAATATAGCACCACACTTCACAGGGTTAATTCTAAGGATTAAAAGAGTTAATACTATAAACCATTTATTATTTGAATGAATATATTATCATTATTTAAGGTATTTTATTTTCAAACTTTAAATTTTTATTTTCTATTGGAGTTGATTAACAATGTTTTGGCAGTTTCACATGAACAGCAAAGGGACTCAGCCATACATATATACATCTCCATTCTCCCCCACGGGCTTCCCTGGTGGCTCAGATGGTAAGAAATCTGCCTGCAATGCAGGAGACCTGGGTTTGATCCCTGGGTCAGGAAGATTCCTTGGAGAAGACAATGGCAATGCACTCCAGTATTCTTGCCTGGAGAATTCCATAGATAGAGGAGCCTGGTGGGCTTAAGTCCATGGGGTCGCAAACTAAGCAACTAACACACACACACACACACACACATTCTCTCCCCAAACCCCGCTCCCATCCAAGCTGGCACATAACACTGAGCAGAGTTCCCTGTGCTATACAGTAGGTCCTTGCTGGTTATCCATTTTGAATATAGCAGTGTGTACATGACCTTCCCAAACTCCCTTAACTATCCCTTCCTCCCGGCAACCGTAAGTTCATTTGCTAGGTCTGTGAGTCTCTTTGTAAACTATTTAGAACAAAACCCCAGAACACAGCAGGTACACAACAAAAGTAGCTGCTATTATTATAATTATCTAATCACTTGCTACCTTTATTCAATCTACGAGCTGCTATTAGAAAATGTAAGCTTTTTTTCCTAGAAAATTGTTCCTATAATCTTTCTGAATATCCAAAACTGTTTCACTGTGAAGTCCAGCAACCTCCAGGAAAAGGGGCAAGTCTCAGGTAAGACTTGGCTGAAATGGTGCAGGGAGGGGAAGAGCCTTCCAGGTTTCTAAAAGATGGAGTTCTTCTGTGTTCTGGACCAAGGCTGTCCAATAGAGCTTGTGCAATGACAGGAATATTCTCTATTTATGCTTCCAATACAGTAGCCACAGGTGGCTACAAAGCACCTGAAATGTGATTGTAGATCTTCCCCAATGGGGTTACATCCTGATACACCTATTGCAAGTTGAAATTATCATTAGGTTGAAAATGCATTTAATGGACTGAACCTTCTGAACATCTTAAGCTCAGCCCAGCCTACCTTAATGGTGCTCAGAACACCTACGTTAGCCTACAGTTGGGCAAACTCATCTATCACAAAGCCTAGCTTA
Source organism: Bubalus kerabau (assembly GCF_029407905.1). Classification (NCBI taxonomy): domain Eukaryota; kingdom Metazoa; phylum Chordata; class Mammalia; order Artiodactyla; family Bovidae; genus Bubalus; species Bubalus kerabau. The sequence continues at coordinate 187,728,837 of NC_073625.1, read as the reverse complement.
TGATAAAATGTTGAATATCTCCTCTAATTTACTGATTACTAAATTGAAAGTGAACAAAGCGGAATGTCTGTCTGGGTCCTCACGGCTGTCAATATATCAGTTGCTTACCCTCATGATCACAGGGCTGACAGGGAACTTTGGCTGCTGTTTCCCAGCATCACGAGACAGGATTGTCCCCTCCTGCCAGCTTTGGCAGAAGCAAAATTCAAAATGCAAACACTTCTGACTAATGCTATGTAGGAAGAGTCACTAGGGAGGGCATTCCTTCTCAGTAAAAAGATGGCCACTTTAGGAGGAATGTTCTTGCCTCTTGTTACTTGTTAGCCTCCTATCTTCATGCTGGAAATGTATATGTGATATCTGGAGGGGCATCAGCCATCTTACCACCATGAGTACAAAAGTTTCCATAGAATTGGTGGAACAAGTCCATTGAAAGTGAGATAAAAAGCACCAAACTTGGATTTTAATGTTGCATTGTCCAATGACTGAACTTGGATTTAGCTTCTACGACAGTGATTACCAACTAGAGGCTATTTTGCCTTCCGGGTGACATTTGGTAACGTCTGGAAACATTTTTGGTTGTCACAGCTGTGTGAGAGGCATCAAATGGAACAGAAACCAGGATGCTGTAAACATTCTCAAATGCACGAGACAGCCCCCGACAATAAAGAATCACCCAGCCCAAAATGTCAGTAGTGCTGAGATTAAGAAACTCTGGTCCATAGGTCTCAATTTCCTTAATGTTAAATAAAAGAATTAAAAACAAATTCAAAATTCAAAGTACAGGTTCTACTGAATGTGTATTGCTTTTGCACCATTGTAAAGTTGAAAGCTAATTCAAACCATTGAAGTCAGGGACCATCTGGATAGTTTGACTAAAGAATGAGCCTGTATTTAACATTAATTAATTTAAATTTAAATAGCCACTTGTGTCTAGTAGCTACCCTTGTAGAAAGCACAGTTCTAGATAATGAGAGAAAAAAGTAATTCTTAGCTCATATTCCCTGGGCTCCTCGAACTCAAAGAGCAAAAACCCCAGAGATGAATTGCAAGCAGCTCTGAATGTTATTAACGCGTAGGTTTCAGCACTAGACCTAAAAACTACGCATTTCTCCATGTTTATGTCCTAACATCCCACCTCTTGGCACTAAAATGCTTTGGCTCTCAGCTGCTTTGGACATTAATTAACTATATTGAGAGTGAACCCCAGACATGCTGCTTTTTTGCAGCATCCATTCTGGGTGCGTATAAACAGCCATTCATCAAGGATGTGAGTAGCTAGGAAAGAGTCCACCCACAGCCACAGAATCACTTCGAACCAAATTCAGGAGACTTTCTGCCTCTGATACAAGTCTGAAGGGAATGCAGGCTTGAAAAGTGAAATCAATCAAACTGAGAAGAGAAGAACCACAGAACATTTTATTAATTTAAAGAAACCCACTTTGTTTTCAGAACATATACAGGGAGGAGGTGGGAGGGCAGAGATCAAAAGAGTTGAATCCTTCAGTTGACTCTGGCTCCCCCAAACCACCAGCCCCCAAGAGAATGTTCAGTCGCCTGGAAAATTCTGCCTGAGACCTCCCCGGGGGCCTTCTGCACATTTCAGAATTTGGACTCTACCTCAGGGATAAGGGGCTTGGACCAGGTGACCAGATACCTGTCTTATTCTTCCAAGGTCTGGAAGTGACCATGTCAGAGTCAGTGGGGCCACTCACCAGCCCAGGGGCTTCTGCTCACGCTGGAGGGTCATCAACATACTCAACAATGGCAAATGCTTCAGGGCCCCAATATGGCAAGACCCATCCTGGACAAACTTAAGAAATTATCTAAATAATCAAGAAAAATGTGTGTCATCAACAGATGGAAAGATGTAGCATGAGATCTCAAGGGCCCGGGTCAGCCTCCTTAAGGAAACAACCTGCATAATTTTCTAATATCCCAACTCTACTCATAAGCATCAGTTGAAGACAAGAAATTGTTCTTTTGCCAGAACTACTCTGTGAACTGCACCCCAGATGGAATATAGGAGGGGGAGACATTTTAGTGAAAATATAGTTAATTTCTGAATAGATTAGTATAAGGTCAGGGGGATGAGTATACTGAATCTCTCATCAAGCCACTTGGATGGAGACTATTTTACTGGCTAAAAAAGAAGTACACCTAAAAAGATTCATGATTGCCTTTTTGCTGTATAGTAATTCATTGGAACATTCACCACCAGGAAAAGAGTGCTTCTGATGGGACAAAGCTGCACAGATGGCTGATGGTAGCCTGATGTCTGATTCCATAAATCAAAGAGATCTTGTCAAAGAACCCCAAGTCAAATCTCCAATTACTGGGACATGTTTCAGGAAGCGTTAAACCTGAATATCCAGAGACTGGGGGACTTGAATCAGAGGCTGACAAACCCAACCAGAAACCTTATTATAACTAAGAGAGATCAGAGGGACAAGCAAATACAGAAACATCACAAGGCAGCAAGCTACATCTCAGAAAAGAAACCTTTGTCAAAAATTGAGAGAGGAAGTAGAACTTTCTCTCGGCTTCCATCAAATACCATGGTGGAAGGTGTAGCTTAGGCCAACTGTAAAGTGAGCTGAAAGCATCAGGCAACTTAATTGTATATAATTTACTATATAAATTATGTTCATAGTTCATATCTTAACAATAATGCATCTGTGTTGACATAAACCTATGAGAACTATTTAGGAAAAACAGAACAAAGGAGAGAAAGGTTAGCATAAATCAAAGCAAGGATTGAACCTGCAAAGCACGTGTGTTTGTATTGGTGACAAATGCAGGTGACTGAATAGAACTTGCCTAAAACTCAAAATGTGATGTTTCACATTTGATTTGGTTAAGAAGCAGCCCAGGTGAAGAATGAATGCATGCTCAGTTGCTCAGTCATGTCTAACTCTTTGCAATCCCATGGACTGTAGCCCATCAGGCTCCTCTGTCCATGGGATTTCCCAGGCAAAAATACTGGAGTGGGTTGTCATTTCCTTCTCCAGGGTTCCACATGACCCAGAATCAAACCCATGTCTCCTGCACTGGTAGGAGGAGAATAGATCTCTTTATAAGAAAGGCAGTATCAGGGCTAGAAGGCCAGAGCAGGTCATGTTTTAAGGTACTAAATAAATTTCAACAATACTTGCAAATGAGAAGGCAGGCTGAAGTCTGAATAATGGAGGTGCCAGTGGGGGCGGCACTGACAAAGCAGGGGAGTCTGGGGCCTCCCCTGCATGTTGGCAGGTTCTGCTAGTTCTCTGTTTGCTCACAAAGGAGAAATATCTAGATGAGACCCTCAGGTGCTCAGAAAGCTAGGAGGGAGCTCCGAATTCTCCTGTGTGGTTAGCAGGATGGCAGGGCTAGCCATCATGGGAGTCACGAATGTTCCCAGGAGTCTTCACATTAAATCAGGTGCAAAGGAGGCAGAGGAGCTCAATCTTTAAGCATGAAAGACAGGAGCCACCTGAAACCTGAACTCAAACCTGGCTAATAGGAAAGTTAGAAGGCTGTGTCCTACTAAGGCTGAGAAAATTATGGTTCAAGCCAGCAATGAACAAAGTCAAAGGCAAATGAGAAAGAAGCCAGTTGTCTACCGTTGATTAAATATTGTACACATATTAAATGGCACTGAACCCAGTATTTGGAATGTTGACTAGTGTTTACCCTTGAATGCTTCCATATCTGCATCTGCATAGCAAACTGTGTGGTTAGTCAGGTACTGTTTGTGACAACCCTTTGGCCTGCAGCCCACCAGGCTCCTCTGTCCATGGGACCTTTCAGGCAAGAACACCGGAGCAGGTTGCCATTCCCTTCTACAGAGATTCTTCCTGACCCAGGGATCAAACCTGCATCTCCTGTGTCTCCTGCATTGCAGGTGGATTCTTTACCTGCAATCAAGGAAACCCAGCAAAAGGGTAACTGCGTTGCAAGCACACTCTGATTTGTACTGACCACTGGCTGTGCTGTTTACCTGCTTATGAGCCCCTGGCTACCTTTTCCCACTCAAACTGTGGTTTGTCCAAATCCTCTGCCCCAAACAACCCCCTCCCCTCAACCACTTTATCATGGAACAGATTCTGGAGTCAGTCCAAACCTCTCATTTTTATTCATGTAGCATAGGAGGTCTGGGAACCAAGAAAATATCCACCCATGGTGTTAGATTTGCACATTTCAATCTAAAAGGTAGATATACACATTACTTGAACTTGACTTTACTATGCTGTACTATTATTTTCTTCTATTGTATCATATGTCTACAGATCTGTGATGGAAAACAAAACTGCTCTGGGGAGGAAACCTGTTAAAGATGTATCTGAGCTCCAAGGATGTCCGCTCTGTCTTATGGCAGGCAGAACCCCAGTAGGCATGGAGAAACTTGGAGAATGTATGGACCAGGAAGAATCTTGTAGTGGAAAAAATGGGGCTAGGATTGCCTCACCACCAAGATCAACATCTCCTACACAGTTTAATATACTTTGCATTTTCTAGGTATGCAGCTACTATGTAGATTGAAGAAGGTAATCCTGTGGGGGAACTATACCAAGATTCTTCACTGATCTGGAAAACTGACATGACTAAACCAAGCTGTTCTGGGTGTCTGATTCTATTTTAATTCAGTTTGTCAGTCTGCACAGGGCACTGCATGGCCAGAGGGATGCTCACAGCCTCCTGCACCACCCAGCTTCATGTGACCGTGTTTACATATTGTGGTGCTGATCACTGCAATAAATTAATTCCTTTTACTCACCCCCAATCCCTGCAGATTGTGTCAGGGCATTTAGAATTACACGTGAAGATAAGTTTTATTACATTTGCATTTTGGTTCAGAGCGAACACAACACTTACTATAAAGAGGTGCTCCCAGGGCTGAAGTTTGCAGACCTCTTGTCCCAGAAGCCTGAACCTGGGCCACTTTCTTGGTTCCCAGACCTCCTGTGCTATGTGAATAAAAATGACAGGTTTGGACTGACTCCAAAATCTGTCACATGATGGAGTAGTTGAGGGGAGGGGGCTGTTTGGGGCAGAGGATTTGGATGGATCACAGTTTGAGTGGGGAAAGGCCAAAGGGTAGCTGGGGACTCATCAGCCAGCCTTTGTTCCCTGGCTGCACAGCCCATGCCCCACTTCACAAGCATCTGAAGTCCCAAGAACAGCTCCAGGGCTCACATCTGTCTTTACAAAGCATCATGAGCCTGGAGGTGCACCTGGAATTTCAGTGATCTATGGTTATCAACACACTGAGTCATAACCTAAGCTCCAAGTTCCTTGAAGGAGGAGTCCATGAAGCACCAGCCATCCCTCCCTCCAGCTGGACATACAGGTGGCCTCTTTGTCCCACCAAAACAAAGACCAAGATGCATGGGGGAAGAGATGGGCACTCCTGCCTTATTAATGCTGCTGGGGATTTGTTGAACCTCCCCAGTTGTTACTTTCTCTCCTGTGTTTCCTTTCTTTTTTTTCCCCTCAAAAAAGATGGGTTTTATTCCCTGAAACAAAAGACTATGGGAAAAGAAAGTGGGAAAGGAAAGACACAGAGAGCACTGGTAGCAAGGAAATGTGACACGCTTGTTCACGAGCCTAAACAGCTAACCACGTGGCAGCTTACTGGTTTTATCTGTTGGGTCTAAATTTTACGGTCACAAAAAATGGATATGAAATTAAAACGTGCATACATTTAGGGCAGCAACAAGTATCTGGGGCAGAGTGACTCTGACCCCATGGGCTCCTCCAGAGATGAACAGTGACACACATCAGGACCGCCCGAAGCTTCCTAGGGCTGAGTCTAGGGACCTGGACACACAGAGCTGGCCTGGATCCAGACCTCCATCCAGGCTCTGCTCCTTCTCACAGCCCCGCCCACAGCTGCCAGCTCAGAGCCCTGTCTTGGGCCTGAGTGCTCTGAGCTCACAGTGTGTTCTTTCCAAGTGAGTCATGGATTTCTCTCACCACAAACACCTCCCAGCACAGAAATGGTTTCAGCGAACCACACCTTGACTGATGCCACCAAACTTCAGGTGACACAAAGGTGGCTTTCCAAGCAATGCCAGGCTACTGCCCGGAACAGTTTCACACTCAGATCTCACACTCAGAGCCCTGCCCTGCTCAGGCCACCTCCTCGAGAGGATTAGGGGGGCTCAACAAATGTCAAAGGGTCATGAGCTTTCTGCAATTCAGGTCTGACCACAAAACATTCAAGTTTGACTTGAATGTCTATAAAGCAGAGCTCATGAGAACATACCAAGGCTGTTAGGAGAATCCTGCAATGGATTCATTTGGAGTGGATGCACACACTCAGTGCATCATGCCGCACATGCACACCACACACAAATGTAAATACCACAGTGTGCATGTGCATACAGATACGCACACGTACACAGATGTGTACCTGTATACACGAATATACACACCACATGTGCATGTACACAGATACCCACACTTACACAGATATGTACCCATATACACAAATATACACACCACTGTGTATCATATGCATGCTGCTGCTAAGTTGCTTCAGTCGTGTCCAACTTTGTACGACCCCATAGACGGCAGCCCATCAGGCTCCCCTGTCCCTGGGATTCTCCAGGCAAGGACACTGGGGTGGGTTGCCATTTTCTTCTCCAATGCATGAAAGTGAAAAGTGAAAGTGAAGTCGCTCAGTCGTGTCCGACTCTTAGCAACCCCATGGACTGCAGCCTACCAGGTTCCTCCATCCATGGGATTTTCCAGGCAAGAGTACTGGAGTGGGGTGCCATTGCCTTCTCCAATCATATGCATACTAAGCGTGAAATCATATGCATATACACAGATACCTACACTTACACAGATATATGCATCTATACACAAATATACACACCCCCATGTGCACGTACACACAGATACTTACACATACACAAAAATATACATATATTCATAAATATACACACCACTAAGTGCAAAGAAATAGAGGAAAACAACAGAATGGGAAAGACTAGAGATCTCTTCAAGAAAATCAGAGATACCAAAGGAACATTTCATGCAAAGATGAGCTCGATAAAGGAGAGAAATGGTATGGACCTAACAGAAGCAGAAGATATTAAGAAGAGATGGCAAGAATACACAGAAGAACTGTACAAAAAAGATCTTCATGACCCAGATAATCACGATGGTGTGATCACTAACCTAGAGCCAGACATCCTGGAATGTGAAGTCAAGTGAGCCTTAGAAAGCATCACTATGAACAAAGCTAGAGGAGGTGATGGAATTCCAGTTGAGCTATTTCAAATCCTGAAAGATGATGCTGTGAAAGTGCTGCACTCAATATGCTAGCAAATTTGGAAAACTCAGCAGTGGCCACAGGACTGGAAAAGATCAGTTTTCATTCCAATCCCAAAGAAAGGCAATGCCAAAGAATGCTCAAACTATTGCACAACTGCACTCATCTCACACGCTAGTAAAGTAATGCTCAAAATTCTCCAAGCCAGGCTTCAGCAATATGTGAACCGTGAACTTCCTGATGTTCAAGCTGGTTTTAGAAAATGCAGAGGAACCAGAGATCAAATTGCCAACATCCGCTGGATCATCAAAAAAGCAAGAGAGTTCCAGAAAAAAAACTATTTATGCTTTATTGACTATGCCAAAGCCTTTGACGTGTGGATCACAATAAACTGTGCAAAATTCTGAAAGAGATGGGAATACCAGACCACCTGATCTGCCTCTTGAGAAATTTGTATGCAGGTCAGGAAGCAACAGTTAGAACTGGACATGGAACAACAGACTGGTTCCAAATCGGAAAAGGAGTTCGTCAAGGCTGTATATTGTCACCCTGTTTATTTAACTTATATGCAGAGTACATCATGAGAAATGCTGGACTGGAAGAAACACAAGCTAGAATCAAGATTGCCAGGAGAAATATCAATAACCTCAGATATGCAGATGACACCACCCTTATGGCAGAAAGTGAAGAGGAACTCAAAAGCCTCTTGATGAAAGTGAAAGTGGAGAGTGAAAAAGTTGGCTTAAAACTCAACATTCAGAAAACTAAGATCATGGCATCCGGTCCCACCACTTCAGGGGAAATAGATGGGGAAATAGTGGAAACAGTGTCAGACTTTATTTTTCTGGGCTCCAAAATCACTATAGATGGTGACTGCAGCCATGAAATTAAAAGACGCTTACTCCTTGGAAGGAAAGTTATGACCAACCTAGACAGCATATTCAAAAGCAGAGACATTACTTGGCCAACAAAGGTTCGTCTAGTCAAGGCTATGGTTTTTCCTGTGGTCATGTATGGATGTGAGAGGTGGACTGTGAAGAAGGCTGAGCACCGAAGAATTGATGCTTTTGAACTGTGGTGTTGGAGAAGACTCTTGAGAGACCCTTGGACTGCAAGGAGATCCAACCAGTCCATTCTGAAGGAGATCAGCCCTGGGATTTCTTTGGAAGGAATGATGCTAAAGCTGAAACTCCAGTACTTTGGCCACCTCATGGGAAGAGTTGACTCATTGGAAAAGACTCTGATGCTGGGAGGGATTGGGGGCAGGAGGAGAAGGGGACGACAGAGGATGAGATGGCTGGATGGCATCACTGACTCGATGGACGTGAGTCTGAGTGAACTCCGGGAGTTGGTGATGGACGGGGAGGCCTGGTGTGCTGCGATTCATGGGGTCACAAAGAGTCGGACACGACTGAGCAACTGATCTGATCTGATCTAAAGTGCATCACGATGGTGTGGCCAGACATCCTGGAATGTGAAGTCAAGTGAGCTTTAGGAAGCATTACTATGAAATAAGCTAGTGGAGGTGATGGAATTCCAGTTGAACTATTTCAAATCCTAAAAGATGCTGCTGCTAAAGAGCTGCATTCAATATGCCAACAAATTTGGAAAACTCAGCAGTGGCCACAGTACTGGAAAAGTCCATTTTCATTCCAATCCAAAAGAAAAACAATGCCAAAGAATGTTCAAACTACTGTACAATTGTGCTTATTTCTCATTCTAGCAAGGTTATGCTCAAAATCCTTCAAGCTAGACTTCAGCAGTACATGAATCAAGAACTTCCAGATGTACAAGCAGGGTTTTGAAGAGGCAGGGGAACCAGAGATCAAATTGTCAACATTCATTGGCTCATGGAGAAAGCAAGGGAGTTCCAGGAAAACATCTGCTTCATTGACTATGCTGATGCCTTTGACTGTGTGGATCACAGCAAACTGTGGGGAATTCTTAAAGAGATGGAAGTAGCAGATCACCTGACCTGCCTCTTGAGAAGTCTGTATGCAGGTCAAGAAGCAACAGTTTGAACTCGACATGGAACAACAGACTGGTTCCAAATCAGGAAAGGAGTACATCAAGGCTGTATATTGTCACCCTGGTTATTTAACTTATATGCAGAGTACATAATGCAAAATGCCAGGCTGGATGAAGCACAAGCTGGAATCAAGATTGCCAGGAGAAATATCAATAACCTCAGATATGCAGATGACACAAACCTTATGGCAGAAAGTGAAGAAGAACTAAAGAGCCTCTTGATGAAAGTGAAAGACAAGAGTGAAAAAGCTGGCTTAAAACTCAACATTCAAAAAACTAAGATCATGGCATCCGGTCCTATCACTTCATCGCAAATAGATGGGGAAACAATGGAAACAGTGAAAGACTATTTTTCTGGGCTCCAAAATCACTGCAGATGGTGACTGAAGGCATGAAATTAAAAGACACTCGCTCCTTGGAAGAAAAGCTATGACCAACCTAGACAGCATATTAAGAAGCAGAGACATTACTTTGCCAACAAAGGTCCATCTAGTCAAGGCTATGGTTTTTCCAGTGGTCATGTATGGATGTGAGAGTTGGACTATAAAGAGAGCTGAGCACCAAAGTATTGATGCTTTTGAACTGGTGTGTTGGAGAAGACTCTTAAGTGTCTCTTGGACGGCAAGAAGCCCCAACCAGTCCATCCTAAAGGAAATCAATCCTGAATATTCAGTGGAAGGACTGATGCTGAAGCTGAAACTCCAATACTTTGGCTACCTGATGCAAAGAACTGATTCATTGGAAAAGACCCTGATGCTGGGAAAGACTGAAGGCAGGAGAAGTAGGCGACAGAGGATGAGATGGTTGGATGGCATCACTGACTTTATGGACAAGAGTTTGAGTAAGCTCTGGGAGTTGGTGATGGACAGGGAAGCCTGGCATGCTGCAGTCCATGGGGTTGCAAAAAGTCGGACACGACTGAGTGACTGAGCTGAATTGAAAGCACACCATGCGAAATACTGGGCTGGATGAATCACAAGCTGGAATCAAGATTACTGGGAGAAATACCAACAACCACAGATACAGATGATACCATTCTAATAGCCGAAAGTGAAAAGGAACTGAAGAGCCTCTTGATGAGTGTGAAAGGGGATAGGGAAAAAGCTTACTTGAAACTCCACAGTCAAAAACTAAGATTATGGCATCTGGTCCCATTGCTTCATGGCAAATAGGAGGGAAAAAAAGTGGAAATAGTGACAGATTTTATTTTCTTGGGCTCCAAAGTCACTGTGGATGATGACTGCAGCCATGAAATTAAAAGACGCTTGCTCTGTGGAAGAAGAGCTATGACAGCGCAGACAGCATATTAAAAAGCAGAGACATCCCTTTGCTGACAAAGGTCTGCATAGTCAAAGCTACAGTTTTTCCAGGAGTGACGTATGGATGTGAGAGTTGGATCATAAAGAAGTCTGAATGCCGAAGAACAGATGCTTTCAAATTGTGGTGCTGGAGAAGACTCTTGAGAGTCCACTGGACTGCAAGAAGATCAAACCAGTCAATCCTAAAGGAAATCAACCCTGGATATTCACTGAAGGACTGTTGCTGAAGTTCCAATACTTTGGCTACCTGATGTGAAGAGCCAACTCATTGGAAAAGACCCTGATGCTGGGAAAGATTGAAAGCAATAGGAGAAGAGGGTGGCAGAGGATGAGATGGTTAGATAGCATCAGTGACCCAATGCACATGAATTTGAACAACATCTGGGAGATAATGAAGGAAGAGGAAACTGGTGCTGTGCTACAGTACATGAGGTCGGAGAGTCAGACATGACAACAACTGAACAACAACAAATGTGCTCGTACTCACAGATATCTACATATACACAAACACACACACATATATACACAAATATACATACCACCATATGCATGTACACATGGATACCCACACATACACTTATGCATACATACATACACAAATATACACACCACTATATGCACATACACACAGATACTTGTACATACACATACATACACAGATATATACATGAACATGTCCTCCCTAAAATGAAACAGCTTTCGGCTGCATCTCCCAGTGTATTTTGAAGCATCCATCTGGTGCCCCCAAGCCCGCCCCCCACCAGGCACAGACCCATCACTCACCTATCTGCGTCAAAGTAAGAGTCGATATAGGGATGTGGGGCCCCAGCCACGGCAAAGTTGCTGCTTCCGGTGTCAACGAGTATCTGCAGCTTTTATTTTTAAGGGAAAAACAGAGAAACCATTAGGTTACTTGCTTAGGGCAACACTCTTGAATACTTCTCTTAAACCTTAAGTGCTGAGAACAATTTGTTAATTGGAGAAATCATATGGATTAGAAATATTTTTAAAAAGCTGCTAGAAAAATTGAATTCCAAACACAGTCCATTGTGAAGCTTGCAAGGGCAGAGATGAGTTTAACTTCAGATACACACCAAACCTTAAAAGAAGATAAACTCAGTGGAATAAGTGGGGTTTCGTTTTCCAGCCAGCAGTACTTGGTAACCAGGCAGAGCCCTTTCTCACCCTGGACTGTCGGCTGGTTTGTCACTTGGCTGGGCAGCCCTCCTCCTGCCTTTCCAATCTCACCTGAAAATCCTCATTTACCTCCACCTCCACCCCACGCACCCAGCACACCTCCCCAGACACCTTCTGGCAGTGGGTATTCCCTCATCTCTGCTGCACAGGACCTGGAAACAACTGTCAGAGGCATCTCTTTTTTTTTTTTTTTTTTAAGTTTTAATGAATTATCATTTACATACAATAAAAATGAAAGATCTTGGATTTTCCACTGGTGAGTTCTGACATGGTGTTCTCCCAAACCAAGATACAGAAATTCCTGTTATTCCCCAAAGCCCCCTCTATGCCCCTTTCTAGTCAATCCCCATTGTTTCTCAGAAGCAACCACTCTCTGATGCCTATTACCATGGACAAGTTTCACTGGTTCCTGGACATTATATAAATGGCATCATGTGGGATTTTTGGCAGGAGGTTCTGGCTTCTTCTCCTCAACATGTTTTTGGGCTTCTCATACTGAATTGAGAGACAGTAAATACCCGTTTATGCACTGCGACTTTAGGAAATGAATTCTCTTAATTCCATTTATGAACACATAGTCACTATAAAAGTTGAAGGTTCTCACTACATAGGTGTTTGCATTGATTTCAGACAGAACACAATTAAAAGTATATAGGAGAAGGAAATGGCAACCCACTCCTACATTTTAGCCTGGGAAATCCCATGGACAGATGAGCCTGGTGGGCTATAGTCCATGGGGTTGCAAAGAGTTGGACACAACTAAACAGAACATGAAGTAACTGAACACGCATTTGTTGGGTTGATTGATTAAATCATGAGCCACTGATGACTGATTCAACCTTCAACTCTTCTCCCTTCCCTGGAAATGAGGCTGAAAGTTCCAGCTCTCTACTCTCAGGGTTGGCTCCCCATCCTTTGGGACTTTCCAAAAGCCATCTCATTGACACACCTCAGGTATGGTTGAAAGGGACTTGTTATAGAAAACAAAGGCACCTTTATCACCCTTATTATTGAGGAAGTTCCAAGGGTGCCCTGTGCCAGGAACTGAGACAAAGACCAAATACATATTTCTCTGTATAAATATGTATTTCTTCACATAAATCATAATATCACATATGGGCAGTCAGCAAGGTCCAGAATCTCACCCTTCATTGGACTGAAGCCCATTGTCCTGATGGCAGACAGTCCAAGTTGACTTAATAATACATGTAACCCACATGGCCTATGTTCTCAGCTCTGATTTCACATCCTGGATTTAAATGGTTCCTGAAGGCAGGATGAACTTTTAATTTGCTTAGGTGAAACTAGTAGAGAGATGAACAAGAAAGAAAAAAACAAAAACAAACCCAGAATTCCAGGCTCACGACAACTCATGAAAGCATGCCATTTTTACAAGTCTTTCCTGGGTCTCTCTGAAAAACACACACCCAAAAGCCCAGCAGGACGTGTGTGGAAAGACCAGCTGCCTGGAAGCCCAGGTTCCCAGGCTGGCATCCCACATCCACACCAATGCTCCTACATAGCCAGCCACAGGCAGAGCAGACCCAGGACTACTCTCCTGGGCATAATGGCCCCAGTGACCAGGGACGTGCTCTACAGACATTTCACTCTGCTTTGCCGGGTATGGAATTCCACCCGCCGCCTCTGCATCACATTAGAAGCACGTCCTTTCCACACACCCCCGTCCTTACTTCTGCCTCGCAGCACATGGTCCCCCCTTGCAGAGGCGGGCGACACAAAACAGAGAAAGTCACAGCAAAACACAGACAGCATTATCTTACACAGATGACTTCTAACTGCCCAGGCGTTGGGCACAGTCATACTCCCCAGCTGCGTCAGCACAAGCCAGACTTCAAGAAAATTCAGTTTGGAGTCACAGCTCGGCCAAGTTGGTCATCACTTTGGCTGCTGTTAGAGGACAGGATTTGAGGAGAGTAAACAAGGCAGCCACAGAGTCAGGCAAGGAATGGATTTCTAGGGAGCAGTAAACACTTTGAGTGGGGCTTCAAGTAATGTTTCTGAGCCGCCAACACCTTTTTCTGTGTGATGACCTGGAAATAGACATTTTTCACGTTGAATTCTTGCCAGGACCATGACTTTCTCTTTGTAACTCCTAGTCTTAATCACAAAGGAAAAAAAATACAGTCACTTGTCCTCTAAATTTTATAGGATCCACCCTGAAAGCATGGACAGTCAAAGGCTTAGTGCACCATTCCCCCGAACGCCTTGCCCCACTTCACACACACAACATCCCCTGCTGTGTCCTTATCTGCAGAACTTCCAGCATCACCTCCGGTCTCCTTGGGTTCAACTCAAACTGCAAATATAGTCTTACCCCAGAGGACATTATTCAACCCCATAAATGGATGCAGAAAACACACACAAATATGGGAAATGCACTGCACTTTCGAAGCACAACTGAAAATGAATCAGAAGCGTGTATGAACCATCATCCCTGCTTTAGAAGAAATGCTGCTGAGAGCTGGAAGTCCCCAGCTCCTTCCCTATACCAAGCAGCCTCCTATAGAACCACATTCCACTTCTTCCAGAATATAGCAACGAGGACAAAAATCTGCCTTCTCAAAGAGCAAGGGTCTAGCATTCTGACAGTCGCTGGCTTTTCACTGCTCCAATCTCTTTGCCAACATTGGGGTTCCAGGGGCTCTTTCACGGAGGAAGCAGGTCCCCACTGTGCATCTTTTACACACTCCAGTATATCTTCTCCAGAGAGCGTCCAAGCATGGGGCACCCCCATGAGAGTGAGCCAACCACAGGGGCCCCCCTGTGGTTCATCATCTTTCATGCATCCAGCACCTTGGACAGTGCCCAGCGTTTCCTAGATGCTCAGTGAACAGTTGTTGAATAAATGAAAAAGTCAGGGACTCAGAGATTTTCACTGGCAGATGTGTGTGTGTGTGCACGCGTGCCCAGTTATGTCTGACTCTTTTGTGATCCCACGGACTGTAGTCTGCCAGGCTCCTCTGTTCATGGAATTTTACAGGCAAGAATTGGAGTAGGTTGCTATTCCTCCTTCAGGGGATCTTCCTGACCCAGGGATCAAACCCAGGTCTCCTGCATTGCAGGTAGATTCTTTTTAGTCTGAGCCATACCTTTCACTGCTGCTAAGTCGCTTCAGTCGTGTCCAACTCTGTGCAACCCCATAGATGGCAGCCTACCAGGCTCTGCTGTCCCTGGGATTCTCCAGGCAAGAACACTGGAGTGGGTTGCCATTTTCTTCTCCAATGCATGAAAGTGAAAAGTGAAAGTGAAGTCGCTCAGTCGTGTCCGACTCTTAGTGACCCCATGAACCGTAGCCCACCAGGCTCCTCCATCCATGGGATTTTCAAGGCAAGAGTACTGGAGTGGGGTGCCATCGCCTTCTCCAATACCTTTGACTAATAACACCCATATTGCCTCCTTCCACCCTTCTGGAGACCACCATTCTACTCTGAGCCTTAAAAAAAGAAGGAAATCTTACCATATGTACCCAAATAAATGAACCTGGAGAACATTATGCAGAGTAAAATAAGCCAGACGCAGAAGGACAAATCTTACACGATCTCATATGAAGACTCTAAAATAGTCAAACTACCTGTTTTTAGGCTTCCCTGGTGGCTCAGATGGTAAAGAATCTGCCTACAGTATAGGAGATGAGGGTTCAATCACTGGGTCAGGAAGATTCCCCAGAGAAGAAAATGGCAACCCAGTATTCTTGCCTGGAAAATTCCATGGACAGAGGAGGCTGGTGGGCCGCAGCCATGGGGTCACAGAAAGTTGGACATGACTGAACACACATGGTAATTATACACACAACTTTCAACAGGAGGTGGGGAGTCAGGTCAGTCACTGGTGGCCACTGACACAAACCCTGTGATATCCCAAGGAACTGCCGGCCGAGGGCTGGTCCTGGAGCACTTTGAAGCCAACAGACTCTCCAGGAAGATTCCTTTAGGGACGTTCTTGGGGACAGTCAGGACTTTATCCCCATGCCTTGTTGTGCCTAGACAATGCTTTCTTGTTTTTAAAAAGGCATATCTTGTGGGATTTTACTTTCCTCCATTTTGTTCTGACACAATAATATGCCACCTCTCACACTCTCTGCCAGCTGGCAGAATTCAACCACAATCCACACACAGGGCTGCCTTTGAGACCCAGGCAGTCCTGCATCCTCTGAAAGGTCTTTCAGTGCCAGCCCTGATCCATCCCTCTCCCCTCTGACCACTGGGCCCTGAGTTTTGGCCCCTCACTCTTCTGATGCCTTCTACTGGCCTCTGATTTCTCCCAGGCCCACGTCTTTTCTCTCAGGGAGCTTGTAAGTTGCTTGAGGGCAGACCCCTTTTCCTTAGTCTCTGGAGTCATCTCCATAATGGGAATTTGCTAATCACCTGGTCCATAGGATGGGGAGGGGACTCACACGAGCTCCACCTAGAAGTGGAAAGCTGATGAAAAAGGGGAGACTGCCAAGGAGCTGGAGAGAGTTTGCCAGGCCAAACTCCTGATACGTCTGTGCACAGACTTCACTGAGCTTTTCCTAGAACTGGCAAAGGTGGCTAACTTGACTTCCCAGTTGATATATGATGAATCATAAGCTGAAATCAAGATCACTGAAAGAAATATCAATAAACTCAGAAATGCAGATGACACCACCCTTATGGCAGAAAGTGAAGACGAACTAAAGAACCTCTTGACGAAGGTGAAAGAGAAGAGCAAAAAAGCTGGCTTAAAACTCAACATTCAAGAAACTAAGATCATGACATCCAGTCCCATCACTTCATGGAAAATAGGTGGGGCAAAAATGGAAACAGTTACAAACTTTTATTTTCTTGGGCTCCAAAATCACTGGGGATGGAGACTGTAGCCACGAACTTAAAAGACACTTGCTCTTTGGTAGGAAAGCTGTGACAAACCTAGACAGCCTATTAAAAAGCAGAGATATCACTTTGAGAACAAAGGTCCATCTAGTCAAAGGTATGGGTTTTCCAGTAGTCATGTATGGATATGAGAGTTGGACTGTAAAGAAGGCTGAGCACCAAAGAATTGATGCTTTTTAACTCTGGTGCAGGAGAAGACTCTTGAGAGTCTCTTGGACTGCAAGATCAAACTAGTCAATCTGAAGGGAAATCAGTTCTGAATATTCACTGGAAGAACAGATGCTGAAGCTGAAGCTCCAACACTTTGGCCACCTGATGCAAAGAACTGACTCATTGGAAAAGACCCTGATGTTGGGAAAGACTGCGGACAGGAGGAGATGGGGAAGACACAGGATAAGACGTTTGGATGGCATCATCAACTCAATGGCCATGAGTTTGAGTAAACTGCAGGAGATAGTGAAGGACAGGGAAGCCTGGCATGCTGTAGTCCATGGGGTCACAAAGAGTCAGACATGAGTGAGCAACTGATCAACAACAATATAAAATAATCACACGTTTCCTTTTAAATACCCAAGACTAGCCAGAGTTAGGAATGAGATGGTGGCCAAGGGCAGGGGGTGGTGGGTATGGTGGTGGTGTTGGCACTCTCTGTGTGCCCCAACACTCACTTCAGCTGCTGGGGCTCTTCCAACATCCAGGGTACAGTGTGGGTCCTTTTCCTTTACTGAGAAGGACCCAGGAAAGCCTTAATTGTACCCACCCTCCCCCAAAAAGCTCTCCAGCTTCCAGGAGAGATCTGAAATACAAGAATGAGCGCTCACTCCTGGGAGCAGCCCTGAACCCAAACACACAACAGCTGATGAAGGTTCCACTTCCTTGCTCCCCAGGTGGACAGCTCTGAGTGCGCCCTGTGCCTCGGGGAGTCCCTGTGGGTCTGCTCTGTATTACTAGTCTTCTCCTCCTTCCTGCCTCAATGCTCTGCTCCCACTGGTGTCTGGGGTAGAGAGACACAGGGAAGGCTGGCTCACACAAACATTGCCTCACGTACCCCAGAGACCAAATATCTCCACTTGTGAAAACATGTAGACTGTGCGTGTCTTCCCAATGTCCCTTCTCAATCTTCGGCTGATGCTCTGGGCAATAACCCCCCAGAAAGCCATCTGCTAATTGCTGTAATAAGGTGAAAGGTTGCATTAAAGTGAAGAATGGGCTCTTCATCTAGTTAGTGATTAGCAGCCTGAGATTCCTCAGATACCACTGCCTCTTTTTCAGCAGGTTAATAGATAGGAAAATTAGCAGATAATTTAAATAATGGCTCATTTCACACAACGATTCCTAATTACATTAGCAGCCCATCTGCTGAAGTCTGTCGGCAAGCAGAACCCACAGCAGTGGGGTCCTCCCGTCCCGGCTCCGCAGGGCTGTTTGCCCACAGTTATTACACGTGATTGTGGGTGCCGATCTTGCTAATCAGGTTCTTTCAGGGCTTCAATTCTGGAAATGAAGCTCATTTACTGAAACACGTCTTGTTGAAGGAAGCAAAAATAATTGCCACTCACCATTTCTCCATGTTCTAAAATTAAGGTTGCCTTTATAGAGAAGGGGAAAAAAATCATTTTCAAAGGGATCCACTTAACACAAACAGATGTTATAGAAGCTACGAGGGACTTGATAATCAACCTATTCAGGCTCTGTGTGTGAGTGCACACGCATGCACGTGTATGTGTGTTTGCTTCCCTCCTGCAGACGGGGCTCTTCCTAGACAAACACAGTCCAGAGTCCTGTGGATGGATTCCCTGGCTCCTTTTGGGAAACTCTTAACTTCCAAGGGAATGCTGGGGGAGGGACAGGGCATCACCTGCGCTGATTTGAATAGAGCAGCACTTTTTCACTGACTGCATCGGGCTTGGCAGGCTGAGACTGGCAGAGGAAGTGGTAGGATGAAGGGAGCTTGGTGTGAGGGTCCCTGTTTTAGGAAACGAAAAGTCACCCCCAGATCAGAATCCTCCTGGAAGCGGGAGCTGCCACTACCTCTGCAGCTGAAATCTGTCGCTGAGGAAATGTGGCAGTTCCTAGAGGGAGGGCCTCCTCTGTGATTGAATTTTTTAACTTTTTGAACAACCCATCCCTGTTAGGATGAGTGGAAAGGCTGGATTTCTCAGGTTGGGGGAGATTTCATCACACACCCATAGCAGATGCCCTTAAATATGCTGCAATTATGCCCACTCACAGGAGGAGGGCTTCCAGTTCACTTCTGACCTGTGGTCCCAGGAAACACCCTACATGTTCTCTAAAGGAGAATAACATGAAAAATATCAGCTTTAGCTTCTGGTAGACCTGGATCTGAACCCTAGATTAGCCTCCTATGAGTGAAAACTATTGCCTGTCACATCAGGAGGCCTTTCTACGTGGTGCTAGTGGTAAAGACCCCACCTGCCAGTGCAGGAGACATAAGAGATGCGAGTTCCATCCCTGGGCCAGGAAGATCCCCTGGAGAAGGAAATGGCAACTCATTTCAGTTTTCTTGCCTGGGAAATCCCATGGGCAGAGGAGCTATGGGGTCACAAAGAGTAGGACACAATTGAAATGATTTATCACGCATGCATACTATATCAGTAAACAAATGATGCTGTGGCCATCAGATCATCATGTTATAGCCACCCCACCAGTGAGCCCTGAGGGAACTCATGATGGAAGATGGTGCCCGTGATCAAGCCAACAACTGTGGCAGCTGACCCTGCAGTGTTCCCTGAGGTGACTCAGGATGAGAGAAGACCAGATCCTGACCTCAGGTAGCTGGTGGTTTAGTCGCTAAGTCATGTCTGACTCTTGCAACCCCATGGACTGTATCCTGCCAGGCTCCTCTGTCCATTGGATTCTCCAGGGATGCCATTTCCTTCTCCAGGGGATCTTCCCAATCCAGGGTTAAAATCCGGGTCTCCTGCATTGCAGACAGATTCTTTACTGATTGAGTTATGAAGGAAGCCCAGATAGCTGAGGTGCATATCAAAGCAATGATTTCCATGAGCCCAGACTCTTACACCTTCCCATATATAGAAAAGTGCTCAATTCTTTAACTTGAGATACCTGGTTTTCTTTAATTAACAATAATCTTTTGATGTCCTGACAATCTGGTCTTTGTTGTAAATACTCCTATTTATCCTGACTCCCCCACACCCTTGCCGCTTCGGAGCAGTCCCTCAGAGTGACATCAGATGCTCTGTCCCAGGCTTTGTTGTTGTTCAGTCGCTAAGTCATGTCTGACTCTTTGTGACCCCATGGACTGAAGCATGCCAGGCTTCCCTGTCCTTCGCCATCTCACAGGGCTTGCTCAAATTCATGTCCATTGAGTCGGTGATACCATCCAACCACCTCATCCTCTGTTGTCCCCTTCTCTTCCTGCCCTCAGTCTTTCCCAACATCAGGGTCTTTACCAATGAGTCAGCTCTTTGCATCAGGTGTCCAAAGTATTGGAGCTTTAGCTTCAGCATCAGTCCTTCCAATGAATATTCAGGGTTGATTTCCTTTAGGATTGACTGGTTTAATCTCCTTGCTGTCCAAGGGACTTTCAAGAGTCTTCTCCAGAACTTAAGTCCCCAGTTTTGTCTGCTGAATAAAACATAACTCTCAATGTATACATTGTGCTTTTTTTCAGCTCACACACCTGTTGGCTGCAGAATCTTAAGTAAACCACCTAACCTCTGACCCTTGGTGTCCTCATCCAAGGACAGATGATATCCAAGGTAAGATGAAAAGGTGTGGCTATGAGGAGCACACGAGATGCCCCTCATACATATGTGATGCATCCAAAATAGTGGCTGGCACATAGGGGTGTTTCAGTTTCTCAAAGAAGGGTGGCCTGATGCTGTTTTTCTCTTGCTACAGGGCTGACTTCTCAAATACACCACTGTGCCAAACATGACAGGCATCCAGTTCCTCACCAGGCTTTCTCTCCACGTCTCTGCACTGCAGTGAGTCTGGATGTGGCCCAGAAGTGATAAGCACAAGCTGCAGAACCCCCACGCACAGCGCTGGTCCTGCAGCAGGTGATGCTGACACGCACATAACCCAAAACATCTGGGGGTGCTTGGTGTGTGTAGCACCTGCCCTCAGCTGGAACAAGGCAGAGATACACCCAGGAACGCCCTAATCCCAGGGCCAGGAGTGTGGTTTTCTCTCACCCTGCCTTTTCTGCCCCACCCTGGCGAGCGGCCACTCCATCACCTGAGTGCACAGGCTCCACCTTTCCCTCCTGCCTCCACTTCCAGGAGCCTGGGTGTCTTCTCTATTCTACTTCCAGAATGTTCCTAAAACTGATCATGTTCCTCTCTCCCCTTCCTCCGGCCCGCTCACTCCTAGCTTTGTGTCCCGAGTTCTGAGACCTGGCACACAGTAAGTGCTCAACAGAGGGTGCTGAAGGCATGAATGATGCCCAAGCATCACTGAGGCCATCCTGTCCCAAAAGACTTAAGTGAGGTTAGCTTCTGCTTTCTGATCTGGGTTGTCTTGCGGTCCAAGTCCCCCTCAAGGGGTTTTAGTGAGTTCTGGGTCTCCCAGTCACACCATCTCCCAGGTTCCAAGGACAAATTTTAACAGTGGTGTAGTGGCAGCAGTAAGGTACATTTGAGAAAGGAGAGAAGACCATCTTCTAAGCCTGCTTCCCTAACAAAGCTGCATCTGGGGGTCTCCCTTTCTGGGTTCCATCCTGAGAAGTGGAATACTTCTTGCCATATCAGCAAACAAGGATGTTACAGTCATCAGCTATTGCAGCCCTCCAATGTGAGCTGGTGAGCCCAGAGGGCACTCAAGAAGGAGAAGAATAACTGTGAATCAGCAGCCACCAGGCTGTAGCCACTCCCTATGGGGAGCCCCAAGGGAGCTCAGGATGTGAAAAATACAGGATTCTGGCCTGGGATAGCTGAGATGCAGAAGAAAGGAAAGATTTCAGTGAGCCTAGACTCTTGTATCTTGTCATACAGAGGTGTGTGCATGAATGCTCAGTCCTGTCAGACTCTTGGCGACCCCATGGACTGTAGCCCACCAGGCTCCTCTGTCCATGAGATTTTTCAGGCAAGAATACTGGAGTCAGTAGCCATTTCCTCCTCTAGGGGATCTTCCCAACATAGAAAAGCACTAAATTCCTTAACTTGGGCTATCTGATCTTCTTTAATTAACAATAATCTTTTGATGTTCAGAATACTTGCTCTTTGATGCAAAACTTCTATATAACCTGGCTCTTCCCCTCACCTCCACAGAGCAATTATATTAGGGCTCCTTGAGATGCTGTCTCCTGGGCTTGAAGTTCTAAACATTCCCACTGAATAAATCATAACTCTTGACTTTTAGGTTGTGAATATTTTTTAAGTTGATAATCTTTACACGTGAGTGTTAACCCTGGGTTTGTTTCGTTAGGGGAAGCACACTGAGTAAAACCATCCTCCTGGGAACCATTGCAACCATCCGTGTGAGTTATTTGACATCAGGAGGTCCTGGCAAAGAGCTTGGAACTAACAAGCCACAACAAAACTGAAGAATTTGGGAAAGGTCAAAAGGAGACACCACACGTCCGACTACCTCTCAGAATCCTTCTCCCTGGCATCCATCTTGGCTGAGCAACGTGGGTGCTACCAGAAAGAACTCTGAGTCATGATCGGCCAAAGACAGCCCAGAAACTAATCCTATCACCATGAAACCCAAGACTGTGGGCCTTGTGGCAGAGCCATTCTCCTGGGCTCCCTTACTCTACTGCTCTCCACCCGGGTGCCCTTCCCAATAAAACCTCTTGCTTTGTCAGCTCGTGTGTCTCCTTCAACAATTCATTTCTGAGTGTTAGATAAGAGCCCACTCTTGGGCCCTGGAAGGGGTCGCCCTTCCTGAAACCATTTCACTTAATATCCCAAGGCTCCAGCCTCCATTTATGCTGCTGAGAATCGAGACAACATATGCACATGAGTCGAGGCGTGATTACACACCCAAGGCTGCCCCTGGTCCACAGAGTCAGGGCCAGAACCCAGAGCCACTTCGCCCCTGGGCTCAGAGTTATTGGAGTAGCTCGTGTCATACCTCAAGAAGGCACTTGATTGTCTGCTGAGAGGCTATACATGGTGGCACTGTCTCTGATGGTCAAAACAGCCAGCTCCTGATTCTTTGCCTCCTGGACAGAGAACCTGGACCACAAGGGGAGGGGCTGCAAGCAGCCTCATGTCCACTAAGCTTCTGGAAGTAGGAGCCAGAAGCCAGAAAGTGCTTATATGTTTGCAAGAGGATATTCAGAGATGGGTGCTTCCCAGGTGGCTCAGCGGTAAAGAATCCGCCTGTCACGAAAGAGACACGAGTTCGGTCCCTGGGTCAGGAAGATCCCCTGGAATAGGAAATGGCAACCCACTCCAGTATTCTTGCCTGGAGAATCCCATGGACAGAGGAGCCTGGCAGGCCACAGTTCACAGGGTGATAGAGTCCAACATTAGTTAGGACTGAGAATGCACTCTCACTCAAGAGACAGGTAGGCTGGATACTTCCAGCTGCTTGGCCAGCCCCTCCCTCTTGGCAGGCAAACCCAAGACGGGGCTAGGAAGGCAGAGAAAGAACAGAGGGGGCCCCTTTTCTACGGAGATGTTGTGGCCCCAGGGAACTCCCTGGGCTGTGGAGTTTCCCTCAGCCTCTGAGGTCACACAAGGATGCAATCCCAGTGATTGAACACCGAAGGAGGATGTTTAGACAGACATAGATGAGAGTCACAAGGCTGGATGGAACTCATTCACTGACGCCAACAAACATAATGATCCTTTTTCCCACAGAAAGGAAAATTCATGCAGAACGGTTTCTCAGAAAGCACTATTAAAAAGGACAAAAGCAGATCTGTCTCCATATTTTGGTGATTGTGGGGGGAGGGGCCAAGAAGGGAAGCTACTAATAATGGGTGAGTTAATCCTTTTTCCTCAAGTTCAATTCAGTTCAGTCTCTCAGTCGTGTCTGACTTTTTGAGACCCCATGGACTGTGGCACGCCAGACTTCCCTGTCCATCACCAATTCCCAGAGCTTGCTCAAACTCATGTGCATCAAATTGGTGATGCCATCCAACCATCTCATCCTCTGTCGTCCCCTTCTCCTCCTGCCTTCAATAACTAAAGCCATCCCCTCAACCCATTATACATTGCTAAGGATTTTAGGAGACATCATTTTAGCTAAAAGTTGGTTCTTTCTGCACATTTTCCAAAGAAGTTTAAACTGATTCTCATCAAAGGTGTAATGTCTTAACTCTTAAAACACTTTTGGAGTTTCACTAAATTTTCACTTTTGCTCAAGAGTTGATAACTGCAAATAGAAAGACATTTCAAAAAAAAAAAAAAAAAGAAAGAAAGACATTTCAGATCTGAACTTTCAGGAAAAAAGAAAAAGGATTAACTTCCTTCTGATTCCTGACATTCAAATATTGTTACAATTTTCAGTAAATGTGAAAAAATAAAGCATGTATACTCACTGCAGCAACAGGCAAGATTTTCAAGTTACTATTATTATAAAGTGGTTAGCACTCACTATTATTCTAGGCATTTAGATTAATTTTTTAAATTGCAAAGTACATATAATATGAAATTTACCATCTTAACCACTTTTAAAAGTACGGTTCAGCATTCACATCGCTGTGCAGCCATAACTACCATCCATCTCGAGAACTTTTCCTCATCTCAAACAGAAACTCTGTTCCCACTAGGGACTTTCCTGGTGGTCCCGAGGTTAAGACTGTCCTTCCACTGCAGGGGGCATCAGTTCAGTCCCTGGTCAGGGAACTAAAATCCTGTATGCTAAGTGGTATGGTCAAAAACAAATAAATAAAAAATTTAAAAAAAAAAAAAAGAAAGAAACTCCGTGCCCACTAAACAACTAACTCGCTAGTCCCCATTCTCCAGTCCCTGGCAACCACCACTCAACTTTCTGTGTCTATACATTGGACTACTCTAGGGACCTCGTGTAAATAGAATTCAGTATTTATTCTGTTGCTACTGCCTTACTTCACTCAGCATAATGTCCTCAAGGTTCAGTCACATGGCAGCAAGTGTCAGAATCTCCTTCCCCTTTCAGTTCAGTTCAGTCACTCAGTCGTGTCCAACTCTTTGCGACCCCATGAATCTCAGCGTGCCAGGCCTCCTTGTCTATCACCAACTCCTGGAGTTCACTCAGACTCACATCCATCGAGTCAGTGATGCCATCCGGCCATCTCATCCTCTGTCGTCCCCTTCTCCTCCTGCCCCCAATCCCTCCCAGAATCAGAGTCTTTTCTAATGAGTTAACTCTTCACATGAGGTGGCCAAAGTACTGGAATTTCAGCTTTAGCATCATTCCTTCCAAAGAAATCCCAGGGCTGATCTCCTTCAGAATGGACCGGTTGGATCTCCTTGCAGTCCAAGGGACTCTCAAGAGTCTTCTCCAACACCACAGTTCAAAAGCATCAATTCTTCGGCGCTCAGCTTTCTTCACAGTCCAACTCTCACATCCATACATGACCACTGGAAAAACCATAGCCTTGACTTAGACGGATCTTTGTTGGCAAAGTAATGTCTCTGCTTTTCAATATGCTATCTAGGTTGGTCATAATTTTCCTTCCAAGGAGTAAGCGCCTTTTAAGGTTGAATAATATTCCCATGCATATGTAGTCCACATTTATTTTTGGTCCATTTATCCATCGGCGATCACTTGGGTTGCTTCCACCTTATGGCTATTGCGAATAATGCTGCTATGAACATACATGTACAAATATCTCCTTGAAATCCTGTTTCAGTTCTCTTGGGAAGATTCTTTTTTTTTTCCCCAATGAATATTTAATGAGTGGTGACCATATGACTGGGGATGAAGACAGAAGATATGGGGTTCCTTATGGAATTCATCACCTAACATTCACACCAAAGACCAGCCTTCTCTTTTATAATGATTTTCAGTGTCTGTTGAATTGGCTATAGGACTGGAGAGGAATAAAGCACAAGGAACTATAGATGACTAATTAGAGGTTTTTCCCCTGAATTAAATGTTTACTGTCTAAGTCGTTTCTCATGCCAATCAATACTCTTAAAGGAAAAAAAAAATTCCCTCTGTTTATGATGATATTTATCAAGATACTATAATCAATTTTAATAGTGTGTAAAACACAAAAGAATTAGGAAAGTAAATTTCCTAGTAGGGAAATGGACTGCCAATCTTATTAATTTTCATTATGCATACAGATGATTACATCAAAACTTCACTGGATCTAAAACAGACCTGCCACATGGTCCTGTGAGGTTATCCTCTCCAGGTTTACTTGAAATAAACTCTGTGAACATGGGCTTCCCTGATAGCTCAGTTGGTAAAGAATCCGCCTGCAATGCAGGAGACCCTGGTTCAATTCCTGGTTTGGGAAGATCCCCTGGAGAAGGGAAAGGCTACCCACTCCAGTATTCTGGCCTGGAGAATTCCATGGACTGTATAGTCCATGGGGGTCACAAAGTACATGCATTAAGCAATGCTATCATTAAGTGCTTTGAAAGCAGGAAATGTGATTTGTGTCTTAAGTATCACAAGGGTACGGCGCCTTCTAGCAGCAGCGATGACTGTATGTGGGTATGTTAACAGTAATGATTGATAATCTAAGGGTCTTCATATTCATCGCCAGGTGGAATGCTGTGACCTAGCCTTTACAATGTCTTCTTAAAATCTAAAATGTTATCTCCACTTAGCAGAACATCTTTGCATGCTGATCTGATTGGCCCAAACTTGGAATGTATAACACACAAAAAAGCCATTGTTTTCAGATTCGCTACCCTTTGTTAATTTCAGTCCAGCCATTTAAGAAACAGTCTATTTCTATGTGGTTCATCAAAGGCTTTGATTTTTTTCCCCTTATTAAACCTATGAGAAAAATGTATTTTAATAGGCATATGGTGATCAAAGATATCATTCTCTGCTAAAAAGATTTTTTAAAGCCTTTCCAAGTAAATTCCTTTCAGGAAAGACATTAAATTTCCACATTTTTTGTGGTGTCCAGATACTTTGAAAGAATGCTAGCCCAGAAGAGAAATGACGGATGCACTCCTCTTTTGCAATCTGTGCCAGTGAAATACAGATGTTTTCCTAATTAGGGTACAGAACAGACACACGAAAACATTCCAGAACATTTTAGAGATGACAAAGAAACAAAGACTTGGCAAGAAATTGCAACATATTAACCTTGGCAAAATCTCCAACACACAAGTGAGAGCTCTTGCGTATCATCATTCACTATGACAGATGTTGAAAAAGTAGAGACAGATCCATGTCTTCCTAATTCCAGCCTCTTCCATGGACATTGGATCCACCCTATCGCCCACTCACGACAACACACTCCCAAATCCCCCAACTCTCTCTGCATCCTCAGGTTTTTTCTCCTCTACCTGGACCACTCCCACCCACTTCCAAGCAGGTTGTGATTATTTCCCATCTTAATAAAAATGACACGCAACTTTTTTCACCCCACATTTTCCTCCCACTTCAGTCCTATTCCTCTGCACTTCTTTTACAATAAAGCCCCTAAAAGAGTTGACAGCAAATCCTCTCCTCCAGTTCTCACTGGACCCACCACTCATGGAAACAGATCCTCTCCCCATTAACCATTACCCTCACGTACCTAAGTCAACCATCAGACTCCCTCCCTGTCCCAGGCTTTGCTTCCCTTGGACAGACCATCTTCTAATCTGCTTCCACCTCCGTGGCTGCTCCTTCTCAGGGCTCTGGCTGATTCCTCCTGACCTCCCCAGTCTCTAAAGTCTAGGGGTGTCTCAGCACCAGTCATTGGAGCCCACAATGATTGCGTCCAGTCTCAAGACTACACATCTCCTCTGGCCAAGTGACTCCCGAATTTAGGTCTCTATCTGGAACCTCTAGTTTAAACTCCAGACAGATTCAGCTGCTACTGGACGCTCGCCTTGGATGTTGCAAAAGGCATCTCAGTTTGACTTTTCCAAAACTGAACTCCTAACTCACCTAGTAAGCCATGTAACATTCATCCACGGCCATGCAACCCACCTTTCTCTCACCTCCTCTCCCACAACCCACTGTGCGCCTGACTGGAGACTCTGTGGTGTTCCTCCCAATGCAAGCACACACTCTTCTCAAGAAGGGCCTTTGCACTGACTGCTCCACCTGCCGGGAACATGATTTCCCAGAACCTCACTCCCTCTTTCTTTAGGTCTCACCTTCTGGTCCGAGGTGCCTTCCCCAGCTCTCCTATACAAATTAGCAACACTTTCCCACCCACTGTGTGCCTTTGCCCATATTTTAATATTTTGCATAGCAATTGATCCCTGGGTCAGGGAGATCCCCTGGAGGAGGAAATGGCAACCCACTTCAATATTCCTGCCTGGAAAATCCCATGGACAGAGGAGCTTGGCAGGCTACAGTCCATGGGGTCTCAAGAGTCAGACATGACTTAGCGACTAAACCTCCACCACCACACCATCCAAATACAGAGCATTTACTTGATTTGTCTGCCTTTCTGCACTAAAATGTGATATTTGAGGAGGCAAGTTCGCTGTTACCATGGCTCACTACTGTATCCTCCATGCCCAGAACAGGGACATCATGTATTTCCTGAATGTGTTTAGTCACTTGTGAATTATAGCAACGGCCTTAACAAAACAATGACCAAACTCGGTTACTAGCTTTTATTATGAAATACAAAATTGAAGAATTGAAATGAACCTCAGGGGCCATTGCTTTGTCCACTGGAATCACTCCAGGAATTAAATATATGGAATCTCCAATTCAGAGAATGGAGCCTGGAGTTCAATACTCTTAACAAGGACCCAGGTGAGTAACAATCAGCCAGGTATGGGGACCAACAAGGTGTTACAGCCTCTCTGTAATGTAGCACAGCTGTCTAGAACCATGCTGACAGGTAGTCATGTGTCTGCCAGGCACTTCAGTGACGGCAGCTCATTACCTTAGGTTCTGAATTGTCCAAGGTTCAGGGCATTCATTTTGGAATGCTCTTTCTTTCTCGGTTTAATTCAGGGAATACTTTTTGAGGACCTACCCTGGGCCAGGCATGATGCTCCATCCTAGGATGAAGGAGTAGCCAGAAAAACTCGGTGCCTGTCCTCAGGGAGATTCCAGGCAACTAAATAGTTCACAATCCTCACTGCTGCCCAGGAGACCTTGCCAGATCTTGGCAGGAAAGCCCGCTCCCATGAACCCGCTTATTAAATATCTGAAGTATGGTAGAGTGTGCTCTATATGGAGCCCATGGCATACTTCCTCTGGGATGCTGGGTGGGTTGGAAGTATATCCCCCTGGAATTCTCTAAGCCTTGGTCATATGACATGACTTCCCCACCATGGGAGCGTCTCAGGGTCCCATTGAAAGTTAATATCCAGCCTTCATACCATCTTCCAACAATCCACCAATCAACCATCTAATTATCAATTTCCATACATATCAGCATTACTCACGTCTTAATACACACAGCAAACGCTGAACTGCAGCCACACCTGCCCATTTAGCCCAAAGAGTTAGTCGCTCAGTCATGCTCTACTGTCTGTGACCCCATGGACTCTAGCCTGCCAGGCTCCTCTGTCCATAGCATTCTCCAGGCAAGAATACTGGAGTGGGTTACCATTCTCTTCTCCAGGGGATCTTCCCAACCCAGGGATCGAACCCAGGTCTCCTGCATTATAGGCAGATTCTTTACCATCTGAGCCATCAGGGAAGCCTAAAGACCTGTGAAAATAACTCATAGTAAAACTTGTATTACATGATTTCACAGTTCCCTAAAACATTAAAAACTCTAGAAAAGCCAACATCATACAATGAGATATGCACTTGATAAAGATTTTTCTTGGCACTCCAGTATACCCTGCTCTGTCTAATCAGGGCCTCTGACTGCTAGCATCCTACTGAAGTTTTAAAACAATCAGGTTTTCATCCCTGACAATAATCCTTAAAAAATGCTGGGCTTGCGAGTTTGGAAAATATGGGCAACGGTCTGCAACTGCCAAAATTAACTCAAACTTCATCTCCTTCACTGACAAAATGGATTTCATGAAGAAATGAGAGTGAGTGTAGACTTCGGAAAAAACATTCCCACACCATTTCCTGAACTCTGATTTATAGGAAGAGTCTTAGCAGCCTCAATGCGGAGCATTAGCACGTGCCTAAGGAGCCTGCCCGCCACACCTCTTGGTTTCTGGACAGAATGGAGATTTGAACTGCTCAGTCTTAAATCTCCTCTCCCCGAGGAGGCTGCCAGGCTTGGAAATCAATGAACTGCCCAGACAGAGATGAGACCGTTAAGAGTCACAGCGGAAAGCCTCAGACTCTTAAGTGCCAGGTTTTGTTCAGAACATCCCAATCCTTTCTGTTTCAAGTGCTCAGAAGGGCAGGCAGTGAGATGATCTTAGCCTTCGAATACCTGGCTATAAAAGAAGCCGTCATTTTCTGATTCACACAAATGTCACGATTTTGCCCCCGAGTGGATGTGTCTTGATTTGTGAAAAACAAACTTAACTCTATTAAATGCGTTTCTCTGCCTTCAGTGTGAGAAGAGAGTCCAGTGGTGCCCGGCCCACAGTGAGTGTTCAGCTTGTTTCTGGCATATTAACATTCAATTACTGAAGAACAAACAACTTCACAGGACAAGTATTTTTTATGGCAGGTGGGCTCTTACTGCACAGGGACAATTCTATCCCAGAAAGCCCTCCCCTCAACTTGTTCCTGCCAAAAGAAGATGACCTTCCCTGACGGGATGGGGAACGTGGGAGGCCAGGAACACCGGAAGCCCGTAGAATCTGAGTGAGCATGTGCATCCCGCCCCCACTGGGAGCTGGACATAAGCAAAGTGTATTTGTTTGCTGGGGCACCCAGAACAAAATACTGCAGACTTGGATGTTGGAACAACAGAAATTCCTGATCTCACAGTCCTGGAGGCTGGGGTCTGAGACGCCAGCAGGGCTGGTTTCTCCTGTGGCCCTTCTGCTTGGCTAACAGATGTCAGCCCTCTTGCTACCCCTTCACATGGTCATCCCATTATGCATGGGCTCCCCAACATCTGTGTATCCTCATCTCATCTTAAAAGGATCCCAGTCAGAGGGCATCAAGGCCATCCTGACAGCCTCACTTTATCACTCTTTAAAGGCCCTGTATCTCCACGTGCAGTCACATTCTGAGGTCCCTGGAGGTCAGGGTTCCCATGTATGAGTCTTGGGGACACTGTTCAGCTAATAACAGGGGACTGGGCCAGCACAGTTTGTGCATAAAGCCCCGAGACCCTGCAGTTCTCACAGTGTCGATCTGAGCCCCTGTGGGCATGAGAACGCTGATATCCAGAAGAGGAGGAGATGGTGGTGAAGACGGATGGGAAACTTGGCTAAGTCTCTGTAGCTCAGTCTGTTCACTACAAACCAACCAAACCAAGGCCTGTATTTAAACACTCAACAGACATCCAAACAAAGCTTCGCTCTCACTGTCATCGTCACCAGCCATGCTGATATCCTGGCCACCAGAGCCCAGGAAGAAAGGGGATTCTGGTTCAGGCTTCCTGGGAGAAGGTTGGATGCAGGGCCAGCCTGGAAGGATGGACAGGGGCACCTTCCCATCTGGGCTTGAAGGCAAGTCAGGAGCCCACTCAGAAGCCAGAAGAAAGGGGAGTTTGAGTGGCACAGTTATGGATGTTGGCCACCCTGATGAAGGAGAGAAGGACCATCCCTGGAAAACTCCCTGTCCATTGAGTCCCTGGGTGATGCCTTTTCATCTGGGTGTCCACATCAGATGCCTCGTGCTGTGCACTGGGCAGGACCCCCACCACTCGAAGATGCATCCCCAGCACCTTGCTCCTTGTTGGCCTCCTCTGCCTCCTCCTTCCTCTGGCTTCCACTGGAGGAAGGTGTGGGGAGAGCAGGACTGGCAGCAGAAAGGAATGGGGTGAGTGGGCTGTGGAGCCAACCCACCTCCCCACACACAAAGGCCGAAGAAGAGGAGCAGGTGCCACCTTGAGTTCTGAGACTGGCCCATGAAAAAGTTGTTGCTATTGTTCAGCCACTCAGCTGTGTCTGACTCTTGGCGACCCCATGGACTGTGGCATGCTTCACTATCTCCCAGAGTTTGCTCAAACTCATGTCCACTGAGTCAGTGATGCCATCCAACTATCTCATCCTCTGTCACCCCCTTCTCCTCCTGCCTTCAATCTTTCCCAGAATTAGGGTGTTTTCCAGTGAGTCAGTTCTTCACATCAAGTGGCCAAATTTTGGAGCTTCAGCATCAGTCCTTCCAGTGAATATTCAGGACTGATTTCCTTTAGGATTGACTGGTTTGAGCTCCTTACAGTCCAAGGGACTGGTTTGATCTCAAGAGTCTTCTCCAACACCACAGTTCAAAAGCATCAATTCTTCAGCACTGCATAAAACAAGTGGGCACTGCTGAAACTCAAGAGGTGTAACTCCTCCCAGCTAGTTGAAAAGTGGGGGAAATAAGCACACACAGACTGCCTCTGGGAGTTGATATTTATGGTTTAGATAAAGCTTTCAATTGTATAATTCTATTCTGGGACTGCCCTGGCAGACGAGCTGATTAGAGAAGGCAGCCAGTCCATTCTCCAGAAGGCCAAGTGTCAGTGGACGCATGAAGGCTATTTTCTGAGCATCTGTGCTTTTCCAAGAACTGGCTGAGGACCAGACACCTTGGCTCAGCTCAGCAATGGGCAGTTCCTCTAGAATCAAATCAGGTCCACTGTCCCTTACAAAGCTCCAGAATACTTAGACTAGTGACTCTGGGAAGTTTTGGATAAACCACCCCATCCAGGAAAATATATCTGATCTTGCATGCTCAGTCACTCAGTAGTGTTCGACTCTTCATGACAACATGGACTGGAGCCCACCAGGCTCCTCTGTCCATGGGATTTCCCAGCAATAACAATGGAGTGGGTTGCCATTTCCTTTTCCAGGGGACCTTCCAAATCCAGGGATCAAATCTGCCTCTCTTGCATTGGCGGGTGGATTCTTTACCACTGGACCACCAGGGAAGCCCAATATTTGAGTACTCAACCCCTATATGTGAATATACCTCTAACTTACATGCTAAGAGGCGGCTTGGTAAAGTGGTTCAGGGCACAGGGTGTGGGAATAGCCCACCACTTTTGAAATCCTGGCTCTGGCCTCATGCAGTGTGTTGCCTCAACACTGGGAATATCTGTGCCTCTGCTTACTCATCTGTAAAATGGGGACAATGAATGGTAAACTTTCATCTTCCCTAACAGCAGTCAGTAGCTCCAACAAACTAACCAGAACATACAATCTATCTTTAGTGGGTCGTTTTTTCTTTTAACAGCTGAAATTCTCTGCAAGATTTTTACCCAGGTAGGAAATTCAGTTTCTAGGTTAACTATTCCAAACTATTTTTCTAGGTAGCAAACATATCACTTTTGGTAGTAGAAATCAAATCATGATGGAAACATTTAAAACTATTATCTTTGGACTTCCCTGGTGGCACAGTGGATAAGAATCTGCCTGCCAATGCATGGGTAATAAGGTTCTATCACTGGTCTGGGAAGATTCCACATGCCACAGGGAAACTAAGCCCGTGCACCTCAAATATTGAGCCTGTGCTCTGAGCCCGTACTCTGCAGTAAGAGAAACCACTGCAATGAGAAGCTCATGCACCACCACTAGAGACCTCCTCGAGCAACTACAAAGACTCAGCACAGCCATAAAAAGAAAAATCATCTTCAAAAAGACTCTCCATTGCAGGAGCTCCTGTGGAAAGGTTGTTTCCAACTCAGGGTTAAAATATCCCTTAAAGGACATTTATTAATTATATTCATTATTTCTTTCAATATCTATTAAAGGCATGCTGCTGATGGACACTTGGAGTTGCAATAAAAGTCAGGAAATCTGGAACTATGGCTTTCTGGGAAATAAAAGCAAGTAATTTGTCGTCAGAGGTCTTGTTTTCATAAACAAACCAGACCGATGATGTACTACAGCCTGAAAACGGTGGCAGCAGCTGTAAGCAGCACATGCCAGAGAGCAGAGTGCATGCTCATCTGGCTGCAGAGTCTGCCCATCACTGGAGATTTCTGTCCTGGGCAATCTCTAGAGAGAGAGGTACCCGCGTGATCTGGACCCACTTGCTTAGATGCGCCCTGCCCTCTCTTTTCTCCACCTTGTTGTCCTCATGTGAGGTTTTAAGAGCATCCTTGTCTGCTTACTGCTGCCTCCCATTCCATGGACAGAAGTGCCATGGTTCACACCCCCAGCCCCCTTCCCAGGAGCATTTGGGTCATTTCCAATCATTTGCTTTTACAAGCAACATGACAAAGAACAGCCTTGTGAGTTACTTTTCATAGTTTTGCCGAAGGTAACTTTTGTGTTACAAAAAAGGCTGAGCGTGGAAGAATTGATGCTTTCAAATTGTGGTGCTGGGGAAGGCTCTTGAGAGTCCTTTGGACTGCCAGGAGATCAAACCAGTCAATCCCAAAGGAAATCAACCCTGAATATTCATTGGAAGTGCTGATGCTGAAGCTCCAATACTTTGGTCACCTGATGCAAAGAGCCGACTCATTCGAAAAGACCCTGATTCGGGGAAAGACTGGAGTCAAAAGGAGAAGTAGGCAGAAGAAGAGATGGTTAGATAGCTTCACCGATTCAATGAACGTGAATTTGAGCAAACTCTGGGAGATGGTGGAGGACAGAGGAGCCTGGCATCCTGCAGTCCATGGGGTCGCACAACTTAGCAACTGAACAACAACATCTTTTGTGTAAATTCCTAGGAGTGGGTTTCTGAGTCAAAGGGCAAACACATATGAATTTGCCTAGTCATTTCCAAACTCCCCTCTGTGGTTTTTGTAGGATGGAGTAGCATTTTAATAGAAACTTCTCTTGTAACACAAATGCCTTCAAATGAGCTCTGTAAATTGCTCTTTCCCATCCTTGAATGAAATCTTGGCCAAAGCTATATTTTTCTAAGAGCTTTGTGGCAATACATTTATTTTTAGGTATATAAGTCCTGTCCTGTTTAACATCGAATTTTCTGTCTGGCACCCTTAAGGGCCTGCCTTAGGCTCACGGTTTAGAAGGGGAGGGGAGGTGTGGCTGGATTTATCTCTATTCGTTTCTGTTTCCCCATCTTGATTACAACGGTGCCTCTGATTTTTCCAGGACTGAAACAGAGGCTGTGGCGAGGTCATGGGCACGAACATTCTTGTTTGGCTTCATCGTTGGCAGATTCTGAATGTGGCTGATGTAGACACTCAGGGGTCTCCTCAGAGCCACTGTCTCCTCCTCTCCACCCCAACCATGGACTCCCACCTGCAGCTTCCTGGTGTAGGCAGGGCCACTGTTAGCCCATTGGCCACTTACTACTCCCTCCTTAGTCTCTAGCACTTGACAATTGACACAGAGGTTGGCAAACTTTTTCCACACAGAGCCAGGTAGTAAACATCTCACTCTTGGACAATATGCTTTCCATTTCATGCACTCAAGTCTGCTACGGGAGCATGAAAGCACCCTGGACAACACGTGAACAAATCACATGGCTGCATTCTAATGAAACCTTATTTAGAAAAAAGCAGATCTGGTCCACAGGCCTTAGTTTCTGACCCTTGGGACACCACATACAAACTCCCTCTGGGGGTCCTCTCTGGTGGGGTCCTTCTGTGGTGACCAAGGTCTAGATTCCTGTAACAGGGGCACACCGTGCCCACTGAAAATAAGCACCTCTTCCATACCAGTATAAAGACGGTAGTGACAAGACTTTTAGACTTGCTCCTCTCTTCTTTGAAGAGTTCAAGGAAAGGAAAAGAAGAACAAATTGTCTTAAACTAGTTTTTAATTATTATTAAGCTACAATTTACCACCCCCCAAACTTCTTCCCTGGTGGCTCATGGTAAGGAATCTATCTGCCAAGCAGGAGACCCAGCGTTCAATCCCTGGGTCAGGAAGATCCCCTGGAGAAGGAAACAGCAACCCGCTCCAGTATTCTTGCCTGGAGAATCCCAGGGACAGAGGAGCCTGGAGGCCTACAATCCATAGGGTCACAAAGAGTTGGACATGATTTAGCAACTAAACAACAATAACAAAATGTAAGATGATGATGATACATCATTCAGAATGCTTTTGGCTGCAAGTAAACAGAAAACTATAGATTTAGAGTAGATCAAACAAGTAGGGGTTTATTTTTCTCCAAATCAAGAAGTCTTTTGAAATAGTTGGTAGTAGATCAACATCCCAGGGAAAGTCAGTATCAGATCTCTGTTTTTTTACCCCTGACCTCTTGTTCAAAGTCAGAATTTGGCTAACCCTTTTAGAAGTCTTGTATTTTTATCAAAGGCAGGAAGGAGGAGAAATTATAATCCCGGCCACACCTGCCACCCTTATCAGAAAACACACACTGCCCCTGAAATCCCCCAGGAAACCACTTTAAGTCCCACTATCCATAGCTGTGTCCTTAGTCACAAAGCAAGTGACAGTGAAAAGATTCAGGCTGGAGAAAGAAGACTTGGGAAGGTGTTTCAGGTTGATCACCCAACTGAAAATATCTGCCACAGGTCAGGAAACAGAATCATGACCATTGCCATCTTTCAAAAACTAGACACAGATGCACATAATGGGAATATTCCCCATACTCTGTGTACACACAAACTTTAACTTCCAATCAGGCTCGTAATGTTTCTATTTTAAATATGAAAAGACAGCCACAATCACCAGATATTTGAGGAAAGCCTCTAGGTGAGATACAGAGACACTGACAAACACCTTGATAGAGGGAGCCCAGGAGAAACAGAGGCAAGGCAGGAAGACGAAAGAAAACTTCAAAAAAAAAAATCACAATTTTTCTCACAGTAATGCAACTTTGAAACAAGAATAGGACACAGCCAAAAGAGAAACATTCAGAGGAAAAGAAACTGCTCTTGAAAATTAAGATAGCAGAAATGAATATGGAATGTAGAATCAAAAGACAAAGAGATCAGAAATAGGAGAGACCACACAGAAAGGAGCAGCATCTGGATAACAGGAGGTCCAAAAGAGAGAATAGTTACAAAAAAATTTCTCAGAACTGAATGGCATGAAATTCTAGACTGAAGAGACGCACCAAGAATTCCAGCATAAACAAGACACACCATCATGAAGTTTCAGAATACCAGGTCTAATAATATCACACTTCAGTTCAGTTCAGTCGCTCAGTCGTGTCCGACTCTTTGAAACCCCATGAATTGCAGCACACCAGGCCTCCCTGTCCATCACCAACTCCTGGAGTTCACTCAGACTCACGTCCATCGAGTCAGTGATGCCATCCAGCCATCTCATCCTCTGTTGTCCCCTTCTCCTCCTGCCCCCAATCCCTCCCAGAATCAGAGTCTCTTCCAATGAGTCAACTCTTCGCGTGAGGTGGCCAAAGTACTGGAGTTTCAGCTTTAGCATCATTCCTTCCAAAGAAATCCCAGGGCTGATCTCCTTCAGGATGGACTGGTTGGATCTCCTTGCAGTCCAAGGGACTCTCAAGAGTCTTCTCCAACACCACAGTTCAAAAGCATCAATTCTTCAGCGCTCAGCTTTCTTCACAGTCCAACTCTCACATCCATACATGACCACTGGAAAAACCATAGCCTTGACTAGATGGACCTTTGTTGGCAAAGTAATGTCTCTGCTTTTGAATATGCTGTCTAGGTTGGTCATAACTTTCCTTCCAAGGAGTAAGCGTCTTCTAATTTCATGACTGCAGTCACCATCTGCAGTGATTTTGGAGCCCAAAAATATAAAGTCTGACACTGTTTCCACTATTTCCCCATCTATTTCCCATGAAGTGATGGGACTGGATGCCATGATCTTCATTTTCTGAATGTTGAGTTTTAAGCCAACTTTTTCACTCTCCTCTTTCACTTTCATCAAGAGGCTTTTTAGTTCCTCTTCACTTTCTGCCATAACAGTGGTGTCATCTGCATATCTGAGGTTATTGATATTTCTTCCAGCAATCTTGATTCCAGCTTGTGCTTCTTCCAGCCCAGCGTTTCTCATGATGTACTCTGCATAGAAGTTAAATAAGCAGGGTGACAATATATAGCCTTGACGTACTCCTTTTCCTATTTGGAACCAGTCTGTTGTTCCATGTCCAGTTCTAACTGTTGCTTCCTGACCTGCATACAAATTTCTCAAGAGGCAGATCAGGTGGTCTGGTATTCCCATCTCTTGAAGAATTTTCCACAGTTTATTGTGATCCACAGAGTCAAAGGCTTTGGCATAATCAATAAGGCAGAAATAGATATTTTTCTGAAACTCTCTTGCTTATCTCTTATTTAATTCACATACAAAAATAAGAAATCACAATTGAATTAGGCTTATTAACAGCATCAAAGCAAAAGGTAATGTAAAGCTAGCTTCAAGACTCTGAGGGTACTTTATGTAGAAAACTCTAAAGTAAACACACACAAAAACTATTAGAATTAATGAATGAATTCAGCACAGTTGAATGATATGAGATTAATGTACAAATATCTGCTGCTTTTCTACACACTAATGAACTAGCAGAAAGTTTTTAAAATCCAATTTAAAATTATATAAAAAAGAATAAAATACCTAGGAAAAAATTAACCAAGGAAGTGAAAGACCTATACTCTGAAAATTATAAAACACTGATGAGGGAAACTGAAGATGATACAAAGGAAATGGAAAGACATCCAGAGTTCTTGAATTGGAAGAATTAATACTGTCAAAATGGCCATACTCCCCAAAGTAATCTACAGACTTAATACAACCCCTATCAAAATGATATTTTGATATTTTCCCCAGAACTGGAACAAATAGTCCTAAAATTCAGATGGAATCACAGAAGACCCCTAATTGTCAAAGCAATCTTAAGAAGAGAACAAAGCTGGAGGAACCACCCTCCCAAACTTCAGACTATACTATAAAGCTATAGTGATCAAACCCATGTGGTACTGGTACAAAAACAGACACACAGATCAGTGGAACAGAATAGGGAGCCCAGAAATAAACAAATGCACCTATGCCTATAGTCAATTAAACTATGATAAAGGAGGCAAGAATACACAATGGAGAAAAGACAGCCTCTTCAACCAGTTGTGCTTGGAAAACTGGACAGCTACGTGTAAAACATGAGATTAGACTATTTCCTCACACCATATACAAAAATAAACCCAAAATAGTTTCAAGACTATTTTGTAAGACTGTTTTTGTAAATGTAAGACCTGAAACTATAAAACTCCTAGAAGAGATCACAAGTAGAACATTCTTTGGCATAAATCATAGCAGTATTTTTTTTTGGATCTATTTCCTGAGGCAAAAGAAATAAAAGCAAAAATAAACAAATAGTGTCTGATTAAACTTAAAAGCTTTTGCACAGCAAAGGAAACCATTGACAAAATGAAAAGACAACCTACAGAACAGGATAAAATGTTTGTCAATACTATGACAAGGGGTTAATATAAAAAATATATGAACAGTTCATACAACTCAATATAAATTTTTTTTTAATGAGAAGAAGACCTGAATAGACATTTACCCAAAGAAATCATATAGATGGCCAAAAGGCACATGAAAATATGCTCAGCATCATTAATCATCAAAAAAAGGCAAAGCAAAACCACAATGAATATCACTTCACACCTGCTAGAATGAAAGTGAAAGTGAAAGTTGCTCAGCCGTGTCTGACTCTTTGCCACTTAGTGGACTATAGGGTCC
Organism: Bubalus kerabau; assembly: GCF_029407905.1. Lineage (NCBI taxonomy): Eukaryota > Metazoa > Chordata > Mammalia > Artiodactyla > Bovidae > Bubalus > Bubalus kerabau. The sequence goes on along the minus strand of NC_073625.1, from coordinate 187,689,470 downwards.
ATGGAATTCTCCAGGCTGGAATACTGGAGTGGATAGCCTTTCCCTTCCCCAGGGGATCTTCCCATCCCAGGGATCAAACCCAGGTCTCCCGCATTGCAGGCAGATTCATTACCAGCTAAACCACAAGGGAAGCCCAGGAATACTGGGGTGGATAGCCTATCCCTTCTCCAGTGGATCTTCCCAATCCAGGAATCGAACTGGGGTCTCCTGTATTGCAGGCAGATTCTTTACCAACTGAGCTATCAGGGAAGCCCCCTGCTCGAATGGCCCTCATCAAAAAGTCTACAAGTAGCAAATATTGGCAAGGATGTAGAGGCAAGGAAACCTGTGTACACTGTTGTGGGAATGTAAATTGGTATGGCCATTATGGAAAACAGTATGGAGGCTCCTCAAAACACAAAACAGAATTACCATATGATCCAACAATCCCCTTCCTGGGCATATGTCCAAAGCAAGCAAAAACAGTAATTTGAAAAGGTACAAGCACCCAATGTTCATAGCAGCATTATTTACCAAAGCCAAGATCGAGAAGCAACTCAAATGTCCATCAACAAAGTAATGGATAAAGATGATGTGGTATGTGTGTATACATATGTACGTACACACACACACACATACACTGGAATATTATTCATCCATAAAAAGAATGAAATTTGGTTGACCATTTGCAACAACACAGAGGGGCCTAGAGACTATCATGCTTAGTGAAATAGGCCAGAGAAAGACAAGCAGTGCATGATATGACTTAGATGTAAAATCTAAAAAACAAAACAAAGGAATATATATAACAAAACAGAAACAGATTCACAGATACAGAAACCATACCAGGGGTTACCAGTGGGGAGAGCGAAGTGGGGATGGGCAAGATCAGGGAAAGGGATTAAGAGATTAAAAACTACTATATATAACATAGATAATCAACAGGATATATTTTGTATAGCAAAGGGAGTTATAGCCATTATCTTATAATAACATTTAACAGAGTATAATATGTAAAAAACACTGAATCACTATGATGTACATCTGAAACTAATATGATATTGTAAATCAACTATACTTCAATAATAAAGAAAAAAGTGGAGTTTCTCTACTCACTTTTAGGTACAGATCAGAGGTGGTGCTGACCAAAGGAGCCACAGGAAATGAGAAGTGACTACCAGTGACCACTGGCTGCACTGACCCCCAGAAATCGCCCCACAGAGCTCTGGTGAATCTGGGTTGGAGCATGAGGCCCAGATTTGAGGTTCAGCAGGTCCCTTCCTCCCTGGAGGCCTGAACATAAATACTGGGATTTCTGTTCTGCAGCCAGCCTCATGGTTCATAAGCCTAGGACAGTGAGCGTTCAAAGAGGCAGAGATGAGCTGGTTCCGACTGCAGCGCCCACTCAGATATGGAGGGGAAGGTAAGGACCCCACCTCTACCAACAGCCCAGCCACTGGGCACTGCAGTGTCTCCTGTTTGGGTGGAGTGAGCAAGGAGGAGGGGTAATGGAAGTCACATCTTACAGGATGAATGAGCCAAAATGCACATACACTTGCTGATCAAAGGATGACAGAAAACATTTGATATTTTTTGCAATTTGTGTATACTAAACAATTGATGTTATAGAGACCATAAGCAAACGGTCACATAGGGAATTCTTAAACACACATGGGGGCCACCCTTGTGTGAACGTGGTTATGGGTTAGATGACATGTCAGTGTCCATGGACCAGGAACTTGGCAGTTTCGTGACCTTGGCAGCCCCACTCCTCCACATCACAAGGCGTCGGCCACTCAAAGGGTTTTGAAAATCCTTATGTTCAGAGCATTTGATCTTCAAAGGAAGTTTTGTGGTTGTTTTTAACCTCAAACAAAATCTCCCTTTGCCCCCCAACCATTTTGTCCCAGTGCTTACAAGTCACATCTTCCTCTTCCAGAAAAAAGTTCAAAGTACACACAGCAATCAGAGGCTCACTCCGGACTGACTCAGAGAGGCTTTCGTGAGTGAGATTCTAGAACGCTCCAGGAAGTTAGGATTTGGGAAGCAGAGCTTTAAAACTCTGCTTTGTGACTCCTGAGCCAAAATGATGCTCTTAAGTGCATTTGGTGGTAGAGAATAATCATTTTTTTATTCCTCACATATTAGCCCAGCCTGGGCCAGCCTTGGTTAGAGGCAGGAGGGGTGTAGTGCCCACAGCACACCGTGCTGATGCCAATGGCTCTGTGCCCCTGAAGCCTCCTGGGACGCGGCCTGACAGCTTCTCTGCCAGTGGCTGCAGGACCACAAACGCAACCTCTGTTAGCCCTTACCCAGGACCCACAGGAGTGGGCGATAAATGCCCAGCTCCCTCTCCCTTCAACTGGAACAGCTGAGTCTAGGCACCATTCCCTCTCAAGAGATCCTGGGGGACTGAGCCCACCACCCACACCTGTAACCTCTCCCTCCCAACACTTCCCCTCCCCGCACTGCCCCAACCCCTGTGCACCATTCCTGGAATCACCTCTCAAGTGAACTGCCAACCTCACATCCTTTCTTTGTTTCCAAGGGAACCCAACCCAAGGCACCATCTAAGTGGTTGCCTGCACCCTGCCTCCTCCTAGGCACCCCGAGTTTAACTTCCCTTTCTAACTCAGAAACTCTCCTCCACATATTTAACTCCCCTCCCCCAACTCCTCACACCCTGCACACCCTTGGCCTAAAGCATGTAGAGTAACGTTTTCACACTTTGCAAGGCCTTTGCTCTAATAAAATTGAATCTCAAAGCACAATTAAAAAACAGATGAAGAGGGATGGTAATGGGGAGGGAGGAGGGAGGGGGGTTCAGGATGGGGAACATGTGTACACCCGTGGCAGATGCATGTTGTTGTATGGCAAAATCAATACAATATTGTAAAGTAATTAACCTCCAATTAAAATAAATAAATTTATATTAAAAAAAATAAAAACAGATGAAGGTGAATCAGCTCTTCCTGTTGTTCAGTTGCCAAGTTGTGTCTGACTCTTTGCAACCCCAGGGACTGAAGCACACCAGGCTTCCCTGTCCTTCACTATCTCCCAGAGTGTGCTCAAACTCATGTCCATTGAGTCAATGATGCCTTCCAAACATCTCATACTCTGTCGCCCTCTTCTCCGCCTGCCCTCAATCTTTTCCATCATCAGGGGCTTTTCCAATGAGTCGGCTCTTCGAATCAGCTCCATATATATATATATATATCCCCTCCCTCTCAAGTTCACCTCCTCCATCCCAACACTCTAGGTCATCACAGAGCTACCAGCAGAGGCCCCTGTGCTATACAGCAAAGCAATTATACTCCAATTAAAAACTTTTAAAAAATTAAAATTAAAAAAACAAAACTTTATGTTTCTGAGGAAATTTTGTTAACAATAAAGAAAACAAGAAATTTCTCTTAAAAAAAAAAAACAAAAAAACAGATGAATGAGGAATTGCATCAAAAACCGGGCACATCAGAGTGACTCCCCACGGCCCAGGACGCTGGTGCTGTGTGCTCTCCGGCCACAGCCTTCACCTGTCTGGTTTCATCCTGGAACGTGGGCCCCCTTTCAAAAGGGGTCTTTATCCATGCCCATCACCAAACATTCTGTTTACTGTCTTTACAATCTATCTTCTCAGTAAGCACATAGATCCTAGGAAAACAAGGGCTGTCTTGGTGGAGTTGACTGTCACATCTCAGGGCTTGGAATAGGGCCTGGTATACAGTAGGTGTGTAATAAATATGCCAAATGAAGGAATAAATCATGCTCATCCTTTGAATCTAGTTCAAGATTCTCTCATCTCTTCAATCCCCAGGCACTTGAGTTAGAAGTGCCTTACAGCATCTGGCAAGAAGAACTAGGACATTAGGAACAAGACGGCATTGCAACAATCAAGAGGCCCACAAGCACAGGCCTGCTGCCACAGCCCGCTCCGGCCCACACGGATGCTTCTGACGGACCGTCTCCCTACTGCTCTGAGCAGTCACTACCAGGCCTGCTGAGCGGCAGTGCTGAGTTGCCAGGATTTCAGATCCCTGGTACTCCTGGCTTTTAGAAGCAGATAATATTTTGTTGGGGGAGGGGCTCTGTCCTGTGTATTGCTGGGCTCCACCTACCAGATGCCAGTGCCACCCCCCAAATTGTGACAGCCAAAAACATCTCAGAAGCAGAAGAGATTAAGAAGAGGGGGCAAGAATACATACACAGAAGAACTATACAAAAAAGATTTTCATGACCCAGATAACCACGATGGTATGATCACTCACCTAAAGCAAGACATCCTGGAGTCTGAAGTCAAGTGGGCCTTAGGAAGCATCACTACGAACAAAGCTAGTGGAAGCGATGGAATTCCAGTTGAGCTATTTCAAATCCTAAAAGATGATGTTGTGAAAGTGCTGCACTCAATATGCCAGCAAATTTGGAAAACTCAGCAGTGGCCACAGGACTGGAAAAGGTGAGTTTTCATTCCAATCCCTAAGAAAGGCAATCACACAGACCACAGCCTGGTCTAACTCAATGAAACTAAACCATGCCCTATGAGGCCATCCAAGATGGGCGGGTCATGGTGAAGAGGTCTGACAGAATGTGGTCCACTGGAGAAGGGAATGGCAAACCACTTCAGTATTCTTGCCTTGAGAACCCCATGAATAGTATGAAAAGAATGTTCATACTACCACAGAACTGCACTCATCTCACATGCTAGCAAAGTAATGCTCAAATTCTCCAAGCCAGGCTTCAACAGAACATGAACCATGAACTTCCAGATGTTCAAGCTGGATTTAGAAAAGGCAGGGGAACCAGAGATCAAATTACCAATATCCGTTGGATCATTGAAAAAGCAAGAGAATTCCAGAAAAACATATACTTCTGCTTTACTGACTATGCCAAAGCCTTTGACCGCGTGGATCACAACAAATTGTGGAAAATTCTTAAAGAGATGGGAATACCAGACCACGTTACCTGCCTTCTGAGAAATATGTATGCAGAACAAGAAATAACAGTTAGAACTGGACATGGAACAAAAGACTGGTTCCAAATTGGGAAAGGACTATGTCAAGGCTGTATATTGTCACTCCGCTTATTTAACCTACATGCAGAGTACATCATGTGAAATGCTGGGCTAGATGAAGCACAAGCTGGAATCAAGATTGCCAGGAGAAATATCAATAACCTCAGACAGGTAGATGACATCACCCTTATGGCAGAAAGTGAAGAAGAACTAAAGAGCCTCGTGATGAAAGTGAAAGAAGAGAGTGAAAAAGCTGGATTAAAACTCAACATTCAGAAAACTAAGATCATGGCATCCGGTCCCATCACTTCATGATAAATAGATGGGGAAACAATGGAAAGAGTGAGAGACCTCATTTTCTTGGGCTCCAAAATCACTGCAGATGGTGACTGCACCCATGAAATTAAAAGACGCTTGCTCCTTGGATGAAAAGCTATGACCAACCTAGAGAGCATATTAAAAAGCAGACACATTACTTTGACAAAAAAGGTCCATCTAGTCAAAGCTATGGTTTTTCCAGTAGTCATGTATGGATGTGAGAGTTGGACTATAAAGAAAACTGATAACAAAGAATTGATGCTTTTGAACCATGGTGTTGGAGAAGACTCTTGAGAGTCTCCTAGACTGAAAGGAGATCCAACCAGTCCATCCTAGGGGAAATCAGTCCTGAATATTCATTGGAAAGACTGATGGTGAAGCTCAAACTCCAATACTTTAGCCACCTGATGAGAACTGACTCATTGGAAAAGACCCTGATGCTGGGAAAGATTGAAGGTGGGAAGAGAAGGGACAACAGAGAATGAGAGGGTTGGATGGCATCATGGACTTGATGGACATGGGCTTGAGTAAGCTCCAGGAGTTGGTGATGGACAGGGAAGCCTGGTGTGCTGCAGTACATGGGGTCACAAAGAGTCGGACACAACTGAGCAACTGAACTGAACTGACTACACTTAAAAATATCTCCATGGATTGCCCAGTGACCCCTGCAGGACATAGTTTCCCAGATTGTGACCTGACCTGCCAGATCCAACCAGTCTATTCTAAAGGAGATCAGTCCTGGGTGTTCATTGGAAGGACTGAAGCTAAAGCTGAAACTCCAATACTTTGTTTGGCCACCTCATGCGAAGACTTGACTCATTGGAAAAGACTGATGCTGGGAGGGATTGCGGGCAGGAGGAGAAGGGCACGACATAGGATGAGATGGCTGGATGGCATCACCGACTTGATGGACATGTGTTTGAGTGAACTCTGGGAGTTGGTGATGGACAGGGAAGCCTGGCATGCTGCAATTCATGGGGTCACAGAGAGCCAACACGAGTGAGCGGCTGAACTGAACTGAGTTAGACTTACTTGCTACCTCTGATATAAAGCTCGATACCAGCACCTTTTGAGAGGGCTGGAAGCCCAGAAGCCAATGCTCACATCACTCACATTTCCTTTTTTTTTCTTTTAAAGATTTTTTTTGATGTGGACCATTTCTAAACTCTTTATGAATTTGTTACAGTATTGTTTCTGTTTTATGTTTTGGCTTTTTGGCCCCAAGGCATGTAGGATCTTAGCTTGGTGACCAGGGATCAAACCTGCAAACTTTGCATGGGAAGGCAAATCCCCAACCACTGGACTGCCCAGGAAGTTTCTGCCTTAGTGAAAATGACCACTATCCTCTTGAAGACAGCAGGCCGCAAAACAAGTGTTACTAGAACCAATTGTAACAACTTCTTATCTGTGCTGGAAGAGTGCCCAGATGGTGGCACCCATCAAACAAACAAAAGGATACGTGTTGGCAACAAGGTAACCACAGGATGGGTGAGGAAGCCCCAGAAACTTTGGCAAAGAGAAAAGTGGAACATCCGCAGAATCTTATCATCTAAAATATGGTGCTTAGATGTGTATGTCTCTTAAACTTTCATTTTCCTAGTAATTCATTTTCATTGATTTACAAATTACTGCTCAGGACAGACTGCAAATTTCAAAAGGACGCAGTCAGCACAGAGAATTTTGAATAGCAGGGCTTTAGAGCTCTTGCTCTGCAGAAAGTGCATACCACCTTTCCAAATTGCCAAATGCAAGCAAGCGTCTGGAACACAACTTTCTGGAGGTAGAGATTTCCTAAACAGTCAGCATGAGGGCTAAGTAACGAGCCATATGCGACTCCTTGGGACCCTATGGACGATAGCCTGCCAAGCTCCTCTTCCATGGGATTCTCCAGGCAAGAATACTGGAGTCGGATGTCATTTCCTCCCTCAGGGGATCTTTCCCACCCAGGCTTTTCTTCCCCACCCAGGGATGTCTCTTACATCTCCTGTGTTGGCAGGCAGGTTCTTTACTACTAGCGCTACCTCACACTTAAACAACCAGGCTTCAGGAAGAAGAAAGAACCTGCTGCTTCCGCTCAGGAAATCACATGGCAGAGGAGACTGTCTCTGTCACGGCCTGCAAACAGCATCCCAGGGCTGAGACCAGGCCGGCCACTGAAGGGGTGGGGGTGGGAGATGCAATCCAGGGCAGACTCCCAGGCCTCGGTGCAGACTGTCCTGTCCGGTCAGTCTGGACTGGGTCTTGGGAATCTGAATTTTTAACCAACTCTACAAAGTGTGCTTGCTTCCCAGGTGGCTCAGTGGTAAAGAATCTGCCTGGGTTGGGAAGACCCCCTGGAGTAGGAGCTGGCAACCCACTCCAGTATTCTTGCCTGAAAAGCCCCATGGCCAGAGGAGCCTGGAGGGCTACAGTCCATGGTGCTGCAGAAGAGTCGAACACAACTGAGTGACTAAACAACAGCCAGGTGTGTTTGGTCCCCACCCCACCCTCCGTGGCCAGCTGGTTTACAAGCAAGGACTCCAGCTCTGGCTTTCCAACCAGCACCACGCGTCCTGCCTGCTTCCCATGGCCTGAACCAGGTTCCACATCTTCACAGACCCCACGTGACGCACCTGTAAGCAGCTGCTGAAAATTAGAGCTATCGGAAGGGCTCACAAACAAAACAGATTGTAATCACTGAGTGTTGGGGCTTCTAGAAGGCATCTCAGGTCCTCTGGTCCAATCCCCTAATTTACAGGTGAGGAAACTGAGGCCCAAGCGGCTGGAGAACTTGCTCATCCACACCCGTATTTGGCGAGCAGACTTTCCGGGACCAGCACCAGAAACGCCTAATTCCCCAAGGCTGACAAGCGGGAGACGGTGGCTTGTCAGGCTGAGAAAAGCTAATGAATTTCCCCAGGAGACAGCTCAATGTAGCGAAGATGGCTCTGAACGTTCCCTCTGCGGCTTGGGGAATCCACACCTCCTTCACAAAGCAGCAGCTTACCAATTCCATTCCGGCAGCGCATCCTGCCTTGAAAGGGAGTCAGAGCTGATTATCCCGCTCCCCTGAGGCTGCCTGGAAAACTTGGATTCGATGCTTTCCACCCTTTCCCCCCATGGTGCCACTTTCTGAAGGGGCTGCTTTTTGGTTGCTCTCTTGGGCTTCTGGCACAGGGTTGGCAGGGCAGACAAACTGAAGCAGTTTTCAACCCCCTCCCAAGAAGGCCATTTATCCAGCACAGGGCTGAGGTGGGCTGGAGGTCTACAGGGTCCCTGCTATTGTTGTGTTAGTAGCTCAGTCCTGTCCAACTCTTTGTGACCCCATGGACTGTAGCCCACCAGGCTCCTCTGTCCATGGGGATTCTCCAGGCAAGAATACTGGAGTGGGTAACCATTCCCTTCTACAGGGGATCTTTCTGACCCAGGGATTGAACCTGCATCTCCTGCATCGCATGCAGATTCTTTACTATCTGAGCCTACAGGGTCCTTAGGAGGACCAGGTATAAATCCTCCCATGTGTCCTCAGACGAGTGTGAGATGGAGTGAGAGGTTCCCACTGCCCTTTATGATGAAGCCAGCCCAGGGCACCACCCCTTAACACTGCAGACAGTCCTCTTCATCTTCCTAAACCGGCAGGACTGAGATTGTGTGTTTCCACATACAGGTATATGATGCACTGTATAATAAAACTCGGAAACACGCAACCTGATACCTGTGCAGGGCAGCAAGCATTAACTCAGAAACAAACCTACTAGCTTTGTTTCTCCCCTGTAGTGATGTCATCCCTCCAATAGTCTCTTTACTCTTCGAGAACTCCAAGAGCAAAAAAAAAAAAAAAAAAAAACTATTTTTTTATTAAGTAGTGATAGATTAAAAAAAAAGTCAAATAGTCCATCTGGGCCAGGAGATGAGGAACGGAAGCCACGTGACAGCCAGTCCAACCATGTGCCACACACACATTTCCTACAGCTTGGGAAATGGCCCAGAATATGGCACACACACCCTTACTCACACTGCGTGTGTGTGTACAATCCAACTCTTTGTCACCCCATGGACTGTAGCCCACCAGGCTCCTCTGTCCATGGGATTCTTCAGGCAGGAGTACTGGAGTGGGTTGCCATGCTCTCCTGCAGGGAATCTTCCCAACTCAGGGACTGAACCTGCGTGTCTTACGTCTCCTGCATTGGCAGGCACATTCTTTACCAGTAGCTCCGCCTGGGAAGCCCTACTCACACTGCACCATCACGATGTATGGGCAAGGCACGGAAGCCCAGGTGGGCCATCCACCTGCCTCACAGGTGTGTTCCGTTTCCCAGGTGGTATCTAGTGTCACTATCGAACAATGATTCCAGTGTCAACATCCAGCCTGGGCTGGGCAGGCAGAGCAGAGAGAGTGTAAGGAGGGACCTGTGACAGATGGCAGGGGAGCCAAGTGTATGCAGAAGGCCCATTGTTCATCCTAAACGGGGGCTCTTAGGCTCAAGGGAGCAGTGGCTTGCTCACCATCAGATAAGACCAATGCCTCCCTCTGCTGCCCTCTGCTTGGGGCCGGGGTGAGAGTCAGCAGCCATGACCCCCAACCTCAGCCCAGGTGGACCCTGAATCCAAAGGCTTGACCTGCTCCTTTCAGTGTCTGAGACATAAAATTAACCCCAAGGTGTTCTGCTCCACCCCACGGGGAAGGGAAAATTGTGTCACCTGTAAAGTCCTCTCCTCAGGTCCAACACAGTCCACTGTGGACACAGCCCACCGTGGAGAAGAAATCAACCATAGCAGTAGCTCAACTAGACCTTCCTCTTTTGGTTTTAGCTACACTGGGTTCAGCGATCATTCTAGGAGCAAACAGGAAGCCCAGAGGAGGTCAAGCCACCTTCTGACAACACAGGAAGTCAGGCAGAAGTCAAGAAAGGGCTGTGGATGCTTCACGGAAAAGCATGTGTATTTCGTATCCCATAGATTCCATTGAAAGGGGAGGACAGATGCCTTCCAAAGTCTTTATGACATGAAATGCAAGCTTACAGCATGAGTATCTGTGAGTCATAGGTATTTAAACACCAGTAATCGGAGCCTGCCTAAGTGGGCTTTTCCCAGGTTATGCAATGATTCCAGCAATTCTGGAATTAATGCAACATGACAAGAGGCGTTTTAAAATTTTAAGTGATTACTCTCTAGTGAGGAAACGGACAATGAAATACAGAAAATAACCCCAAACCTTCCCCTCCTCGACCTCCTGCCCCGTCCCACAGTGCAATATCGTGTCACAGACTCTGTGTCAACATAGCGCCAAAACCACCATGTGCTGCAGCCTTTGATGAAAATTACACTTGAATTCCAAATTAAAATAATAGGCAATTAAAAGATGGGAGAGAATGAAAGGAAAAAGATCCACAGAATGATAAACTTAGAATGAACTTGAGTGGATTAAATTATATGTCCCCCTGAACCACCACCAAACAGAAATGTTAAAACCCTGAACCCATGACCTGTCTTGAGAGTTAAAATCAAGCCACAATGAGGTTGGACTGGGTCAGGACAGGTCCTAATCCAATGACTGCTGTTCTCATAAGAGGAGGCCGATTTGGACATAGAAACACACAAGGGGTCTGGGGTGGGGGAGTGATGTTACAGGAAGACAGAGGAAGGGATGGGAGGATGCAAGTAGGAGCCAAGAAACAACACGGACTGCCTGGAGCCACCAGCAGCTGGAAGAGGCAGGAAGGATCCACCCTCAGAGCCTTTGGAGGGAGTGCAGTCCTGCTGACACTTTGATTTTGAACTCCTGGCCTCCGGAACTGTGAGAGAGTACGTTTCTATCGTTCTAAGTCACCTAGTTTGTGTTCTTCCATTACAGCAGCTGCAGAAAACTTAAAATATTATCAACAAATGGGAAAGGGTAAGCACAGGGAGGTTGTCACCTGCCCATCGTCACGTATGAAATACCACTAGGACCCAGGACACGGCAGTGGCTCCAGGGTGCTTCCCACTATGCCCAAGTCATTCACAGGCAAATGAAGGTGGTTCTTTAAAAATAAAAGTCATTGCAGGGACTTCCCTGGTGGTCCAGTGGCCAAGACTCCATGCTCCCATTGGAGGGGGCCAAGGTTCAATTCCTCATCAGGGAACTAGATTTACAACTCAACATCCTGCATGCAACAACGAGGAGTTTGCACACCACAACTACATGCTGTAACTAAAGATCCCTGATGCCTCAAGACCCAGTGCAGCCAAATAAACAAACAAACATTTTGGTGGGGGGGGTGGGGAGTCACTGCATTTCAAATAGCATCATGCAGAGCAGCGAAATCTTCAGACTGTGGACCCAGGCAGACCTGATGGTTAAAGTCAGCCCAGCTGTTCACCAACGTGGCCTCGGACAAATAACCTGGCTTCTCTGGGCCTCAGTTTCCCTGTCTGAAAACCGACTCAAACAACTGTACGTACTTCACAGGGCTGTTGAAAGTGAGAATGAGGTAATCTGGGCAAAATGCTTAGAGTGGTGTTCAGCACCCAATCAGCCTGAAATCAAGGTTAGCTATCAATACACAGTTGTTAACAATTTCTCAGATTCTGCCTCTCCAAGTTGTTTGGAGCAGATTCCTGGGCTGGGTATTTCACGGTCCTCTGTAATGAGAACTTTGATGTTGAATTATTATTCCAAAGCTCAGGAAGGGCAACTTCCCCCACTTCAAGGAGCTAGAGGGAACCTGGTTTTGGTTTCTGGCTCTTTCCAGGCAAGTCATCCATCCTGGCTTCATTGTCTTTAGTCATTTACCTTCTCAATTTGCTCCATCAAATTTCTTCTTGCTGGTCTTTTTCCAGCCTCCCCTGAAGTGAGTTTAATGTAATTTGGGGACACTGGGTGGCTTATTCTGAAAAAGGCAAACCTTTAAATTGTATATGAAGGATATATCATATCTTCAGTCCAAAATCTTTCAGGTAACTGTGAACTGAGAAGCCAATGAGCCCATGTGCTATGATTGAAATGTGCATCCCCTAATAATTCGTGAGCTCTTTACCTTCAAATGTTTAAACCCCAAAATCACTTTGCTGTCTGTTTTATCCATATTAGTGGAGATGACAGAAAATCTTTCAACAGAAACCCAAAAGCCTTTTTGAAGCCATTACCAGGTACAAAGCCTCAGACCTTTAGCTTCTCTGGTTGGATTTATTGTGTCAGCATGAAAGTCTTTTTTAAAAAAATAATGGAAATTGCTGTAATTATAATCACTTTAGAACACCATTATTATTATTAATAAGACCAAATTACATGGTTCAAGCAGCTGCTGGTTCTCTCCTGTTAGAAGGAAGTCATGTAATGGTATCAGAGCCCCAGCTCTCATCTCCATGCCAACGTGGGGCTGCTCACCCACGTGCTTCCGGGTGGACGCCTGTGATGTCTTGGAAGGGTGTCAGGCCGAAAGAGGGACCCCAGCTCTTGATTAATGCACCCAGGGACTGAGCACATTCCCAGCCTTTCCCAGGAGAGAGCAAGGAGCATGGGGCTCTGGTTCCTGCTGAATCTTCTTGTACGGTCTCTCCCATGCATACCTGGATCCAATTATTCAGGATGCTGAGGCTTGAGCATCACCCTGAAGGAAGGGGGTGAACGGAGAGGTGGCTGGGGCTGGGAGAGTCCAGTCTGGGTCATATGTTAAGTTCCTAATACCTGAGGGTGCACAGTTCGGGGATCTCTGGTTGATGAGAAAAACAAGTGGCCCAAAACCAAAGAAAATAAGTCAGAAGGGAGGAAGGGAAGGGACCCAGTGTTTGCCAGGTCATTGAGAACTTGGGTTCTGGAGTCCAACGGCCTGGGTTCAACTTGTGGTGCTTTCTAGAGCTTTGCTTTTGCCTTGTCCCACTGCCGTGGGAAAGCCACTCAACTCCAAGCTTCAGCTGTGCTGTCTACTAGATGGGGGTAAGAACTTGGGGCCCTTTTGAGGATTCCTGGGGAAGGCACCTGTAAGGCATGTAACAGGGTGCTGGCCACAAGGGGAGCCCTCCACACGATCCATGACTACCCCTTTATTTTCAAAAGATTCTCTTGAATCTACAACTCCATTTTTCTCTCCACCTAAGCAAGTTTTATTTTAGGCTTCAGAAAATCAGCAGAGCACATATGCAGGACTCTTGGCAATTAACAGAGCAGAAAAACTTCCATTAAGTTCAGAAGTCACACCACAGCTGCCCCCTCTTGCCTGTTATAGACCCCCAGTTAGTGGTCTGAGATGTTTCAGGAGGAGGCAGACAGAATGAATTCTGATTTACTTGTCATTAACACCTAAGAGTTTACAGTAGGCATTTGGAATGAGCACACATGAATTCTGCTATAAAGCAGCTTATTACTAAATCAGGCCAAGGAAAAGGCACAGAATATTTCATTTCCCATCAAATGTAAAAATTAAATCTGGATTGTTAAAAAGAGCCTTCCCTGGAAACATGAGAATGTATAACTGAGAAGTAACCTTGAATGAACTACTTCCTTGGCCTCAGTAAAGACAGCAGCATAAGATACTCAATGCATTCTTCTTAATTCAATAAACTTCGTCATTTTAGAGTAAAGGTGATTGGACTAATTAATAAAGACAAACTATTATTTGAGAGTCCCTTGGACAGCAAGAAGATCCAGCCAGTCCATCTTAAAGGATATCAGTCTTGAATATTCTTTGGAAGGACTGATACTGAAACTCCAATACTTTGGCCACCTAATGTGAAGAACTGACTCATTTAAAAAGACCCTGATGCTGGGAATGATTGAAGGCATGAGGAGAAGGGGACAACAGAGGTTGAGATGGTTGGATGGCATCACCGACTCAATGGACATGAGTTTGAGTAAACTCTGGGAGTTGGTGATGGACAGGGAGGCCTGGTGTGCTGCAGTCCATGGGGTCAAAAAGAGTCAGATATTACTGATCGACTGAACTGAACTTAACTTTGGGTGTCAGGACCCACATTGCCCAGATTAATTTTTGCTGTTGAGTCACTCAGTTCTGTACAAGGGATTTCCCACGCAAGAATACTGGAGTAGGTTGCTATAGCTGAAAAAATTCTCTTCCACTCAAAACATCAAGACACATATTCCCAGGTGGTAATGATTATTTGTTCCAAAAGATTATCCTTGGGCCACAAGAGAGGTTCACCCTCAATATCTCAGCGAAATCTCCTGAAAAATGAAATGTACCAGACTCTCACTGCCAGCGCATGATCTCACGTGGTGGCCTTCACCAGTACCAACCTCTCCTGGCCAAGTTAAGCTTTGTCAGCTGACTCCCTCCCCCTCGACTTCCCACTGCCCCCCAACCACCCTCCACCGGAGATGCCAAAAACAGCCCTTAGATGAAAGGCAACCAGAATCAAAGTTTTGAGCCGCAATACATTTTTGAAGGCTTTTTTCTTTTCAACTAATTAAACAAGTATAGAAGTTATTCAGTGGGGTTTCTTTTTTTAAAGAGATTAGCATGGCATGTCTTTCCTCTTAAGAAAGTCTTGAATAATTTAATTAGAATTACACCGAAGTCATGAGTATGTGCTATTTATGGAGGAATCACAGCTGAATTAAAAGCCAAATGACAATGTTAAAAATAAAAATAAAGCATCTTCAGACAGCATATTCGATCGATAAGAAAAACTTGACTTGAAAACACAGATTGAGTAGTTTGGAAGGAGGAGGGGAGCCAAATCTACTCCTAGGATTTGGTTTTTCTTAAAATGACCGGGCCTGGGCACATGGGTTTCTTGCTACAAAAAAAGTGCTAATAACTGAAAATCAGGATAAGATCGCAGTTTGATTTTAATTTGTCATTGGGAGACCACTTGGTCTCCGGGAGCCTGACTCAGCCCATGTTTTCTTCCCAGTCCCTTTACTGCATTTAGCACGTTCCATACACGTGCATAGACTCTTCCATCGGTGCTGAGGGCCCAGGCAGCCTGGAGCCGCTGGGCAGCTTGGAGGAAACTGACAAGCCAACTCGGAGAGAGCAAAGTGGCGCCGTGGAAGCACGGCTCCTTCCACCGGCAGCCAGCGAGCCAGCCTGCTAAGACAGCGTTACTTTGAGCTGAGATAAAGCAAGAATCCCTTGTAAGGGGTACTGCGCCGTTGGAGGCTGGCCACGAGCCTCCTGAGCGATGAGACAGCACGGGGGTGGGGGTTGGAATATTAGCGCAAAGTGATTTCCCCCGGATCGGCAGCATCGCTCCCTGGGCCCACCGAACAGTCTCTTCGCTGAAAAGAGGTGTCACTCGCCAGGGGCAATGCCGTTAGAGGCAAGTTATAGGTCTCTCGCCTTGCAGGCACATGGTGAGGAAGAGCTATCAAGTTCGGAAGCACGCACCCCAGCTGCGCCGGGGCTGGGCAGCTCCGCATCCCGAGTGCGCGCGCCCCGACTCACGACCTGGAGCCCCGCTGGGTCCCCAAGATCTTCTCTCCGGGGACAGCTGCTGCTGCTTTATGGGAGACTCTAAGCTGCGGGGGAGGCACAGCTGGGCGCCCCCAAAAGTCCCCCAGAAGCCTCTGGCTGCAGGGCGCCCGGTCGGAGAGGGCTGGCGAGCGCGCACCGACCTACCTTCTGCGGGGGGGTCCCGATTTGCATCTCCAGGTAGTAGCCGCGGCCGGAGTCCCCCTGCAGGTTATCCACCATGGCCAAGAAGTTGGCCGCACCCCCAGCGGGCTCCAGGGCGAGCGCCAGGCCGTCCGCGCGGGGCTCAGCGGGGGGTCCGGGCCCCGGGGTAGGCACAGCCCCCCGGCTCGTGGCCGAGGCCACCCGGAGAGGCAGCGTGAAGGGCGCGGAGGCCAGCGCCGGGGCCGCTCGTAGGAGCCACTGAGCCAGCAGCGGCAGCAGCAGCGCCCGGGCCAGCGCGCCCATGCCCGCGGCGGGGCTCGGGGGGCGCGCTGGGCCGGGCCCGTCCCGTCCGGCGACAGCGGCTCAGCGACTCGGCGGCGTGCGGGACTGTGGGGCAGGGCTGGGCGCGCAGCGGGGCCGGCGGCGGCGGACCGGAGGAGGAGGACCGAGAAGGAGGCGCGGCCGGAGCGGGAGGAGGAGGCGCCGGAGCCGCCCCAGCCCGCGCCAAGTTCTGCAAGTTGGTCGCCGCTGCCCCCTCTGGCGGGCGGCGGCTGCCCCACAAGGGCTGGGCCCCTCCCCGCCCCGGCCAAGGTCAAAGCGAGGCACGAGGTGCGCCCGGGTCCCCTCAGGCTGGCCCCGTTCACCCTCGCTCGTCTCGGGCGGCGCCTCTTTCCCGGGAAACTCGAGTCCCCAATTTCCTCGGAACGCGCCCCGCTGCCGCGGCCAACGGATGTGACGAGGCTCATCTGATACCAGAGGGGAAAGTTTCGGGAACCCTTAAAGGGGCAGCGAGGGCCTGAACGGGCTCCCTGGCCCCGCGCACCAGGTGCCCCGCAGGTGTTCCCCAGCCCCGCAGTGGTGGGGGCTGCCAAGGGTGATGTGGGGGTCAGAGAGAAGTACAGGGAATCGTAAAAACGCAGCGAGCATCTCAAGGAGTGTAAGAGTCTGCGCCTCCCCTCGCCAAGTCCGTCCCTGCAGGCTTTCAGCCTTCCCGGAGCCCGGCTGCTTCTCGGGGCATTTTCCGTGCACTGCGCACCCCCACCCCCAACCTGCGTTCTGCATCCCCACTTCTGGGGCCCCTGAATGATTTTGACGAGATCTGATTGGAGGCTGGGAGAGGCGAGGGTTGGGAGAGCCGGGCGAGGACGCGAGAGCTTTGGAGACTTCCCCCTAAAAAGCCTGGGGGAGGTGGGGCGGGGCGGGGAGAGGGGGGGGATTCTTGCTGCTGTAGCTGCGCGGGCCTCGGTCCTCCTGCGCCCAGCGTTTCGGCTGGGAGGTGGCGTCCGCAGCTGGCTTTGAGCCTGGGCTTCTCTGCCCCCTGCACGACCGTAATGCAGATGGGATGCTGCTAGGAGCTGCACTTCACCTGCCCTAGGACTCCCTCACTCCACCGGGCAAGTTGCAGTCATCATCCAAAATCAGGGCCATTGAATTTACAGCTCTGCCTCCATCCCTCCCGTTCCCGCTTCTCCCAAGCTCTCCGCTGATGGTCTAATTAATACTTGTTTAGCCACAGACACCAAGGCAGACCCAGAAATGCATTCAGTAATGCAAGCGATCAGAGTGATTTTATTTTAAATATTAAACGCAGGGGGGACAATTACACGAGCTGAAGTCCATCGATTTCTACTGAAACGGGGAGTAGACAATGCTTTCTACCTCCTCCAGCTGAATTATGTTGGCTGTTTTTTTAAAAAACAAACAAGCCCATCTTTAAACAGTGGGGAGGTTGGAGGAATCTTCCCTCCTCCCTGCAACTTTCAGTTACTGCTACTCAAGATTTGATTTTTATTCCTATCTTCTCAATTTTAGACTCATGTCTAGCTCTGCAAGGGACCCTTATGTCAGAGATCTTCAGCTGTATTGATTTTCAGATGACTTTAACTATAAATCATACTTTTCCCAAACTATATCCCAACTTTAACAAATCCCTGGCCACACAAAGAAAGGCCTGTTTGGGTCCTGGGATATAACCTAAGTTGATATTCCTCATAAATCTGCATAGTGATTCCAGAGCTATTATATTCATATATTCACATTTCAAATTCAAGGTTGGAGAAGTGTAATTTTTTAAAAATGATTATTTATACTCCTCAGTGTCCTGTCTTGAGGGGTTCAAAAAGACATAGAGACAGCTCTCCAAAGACTGTAACCTTGTAAAAAAAAAAAAACCATGAAATTTATTAAGGACATTGACACACGGGCTACGTGACACAGAAGTTCAATATAAGAGACATTTGCTCTAATAATTAAACAGCCCAGGAGAAGTTTTTAAAAACCGAGTCTAATTAAGGTTTGTCCTTCAGGAAACTCCTGACTCCATCTAATATGAGTATTCATGAGCTTTTCATTTTAAGAGGGCTTGTTTAGGTTTGTGGGTAAACAGATGCAGTAAAATATAGTCACAGAGGACCTCAGGCAGTTTTAATGGAGGGCAGAGCTGTCGCATCAGAAAATAATGCAGACAGAAGTGACAGCATCTGATGACTGTCCCCTTGGTGGCATCTGTTTTTATGAATGTTCTTAGAATTCTTGATCCCTGCTCAGAACTGTGGCACTGGCTGGATTTGGGAAACAATCATTTTACCTTCCAGGTGTTTTAACTGAAATCATATGTGGCAGTCCTCCCATAGGGTGGCTTTGGGTTTCCTTTACAGCATCCTTGAAGGGCTTCAAGAAATATCAATCTCAGACATACAGACGACACCACCCTTATGGCA
Organism: Bubalus kerabau; assembly: GCF_029407905.1. Lineage (NCBI taxonomy): Eukaryota > Metazoa > Chordata > Mammalia > Artiodactyla > Bovidae > Bubalus > Bubalus kerabau. The sequence goes on along the minus strand of NC_073625.1, from coordinate 187,670,910 downwards.
GAAAGTGAAGAGGAACTAAAGAGCCTCTTGATGAAAGTGAAAGAGGAGAGTGAAAAAGTTGGCTTAAAACTCAACATTCAAAAAAATAATATCATGGCATTTGGTTCCATCACTTCATGGCAAATAGGTGGGGAAACAATGGAAACAGTGACAGACTTTATTTTCTTGGGTTCTAAAATCACTGCAGATGGTGACTTCACCCATGAAATTAAAAGACGCTCGCTCTTTAGAAGAAAAGCTATGATCAACCTAGACAGCATATTAAAAAGCAGAGACATTACTTTGCCAACAAAGGTCTGTCTAGTCAATGCTATGGTTTTTCCAGTAATCATCTATGGATGTGAGAGTTTAACCATAAAGAAAGCTGAGCACTGAAGAATTGATACTTTTGAACTGTGGTGTTGGAGAAGACTCTTGATGATCCCCTGGACTGAAAGGACATCAAACCAATTAATCCTAAAGGAAATCAATCCTGAATATTCATTGGAAGGACTGATGGTGAAGCTGAAACTCCAATACTTTGGCCACCTGATGAGAAGAACTGACTCCTTAGAAAAGACCCTGATGCTGGGAAAGATTGAAGGCAGGAGAAGAAGGGAATGACAGAGGATGACATGGTTGGATGACATCACCATCTTGATGGACATGAGTTTGGGCATGCTCTGGGAGTTGGTGATGGACAGGGAAGACTGGCATGCTGCAGTCCATAGGGTCGCAAAGAGTCGGACACAACTAAGCAACTGAACTGACTGACTGAATGAAGGGCTTCTCCAAGGAAGAAGCCACTTCTCCTATGTGGGTGAACAATACAATGGGGAGGGAGGAGGTGACCCCTCAATCCTTGAGGACAGCCCCACATCCTCTTCAGACTGGCCTATGTTCCCTTTCTGTACCCATAGCTCCCCCCTCTCCTCTCCCACTCCTTCTCACCCTTCTTCTCCCCTCTCCTCTCCTCCGGCTCCTCCCTCCAGCCTGAACACCTCCACTCTCAGCCACACTCTTTCTTGGCCCACTCTGGAGCACCAAAGCTCTGCAATGAGATGGTCCTTCCCTCCTTGTGAAGAGCGAACACCGTCATCATGCCCCTGGACAGCAGGAGGTGAGATAGGGTCTCACATCCCAGCCCACATTGTTCACCAGGGATTCCTTCCATGGATACAAGGTGTTTGGCCAGAAAGGTTGTCACTGATATGTGTGTTGATGTTCCTTGGCTTATACACTGGCTCCGAGTTCCGTTGACACCAGCAGTTCTCAGAATTTTTGGTTTAAGTTCCCTCTTAAAAATTGACCCCAAAGAGCTTTTATTTATGTGGGTTTTATCTATCAACAGTCAGCAAATTAGGAACTAGAAGTGAGAAATTTTAACAGTATGTAGTAATCCATGTAAAATAGCTATAACAAAGCCACTACACAGCAACATCAATAACATTTTAATAAAAACTAACTTTACTTTTCAAAAGATGAGAAGAATCACATTATTTTTGCACTTTTGCAAATCTCTCTCTGACTTAATAGAAGGCAGCTAGATTGTGATATCTGTATCTATATTCGGTCTATCAGGAAGCTGCTGGAAAATTCTGTCCAACAGGCAGGAGAGAATGAGTGTGAACAAGGCAAATAACATTTTTGTATTATAAAAAAATGTTTGGAGCTACAGGCCCTCCTGAAAGGATCAGTCTACACCTTGAGAACTGCTGCTTTGCAGTATCTTTTTGGTTTTTATGTTTGCATGCTAAATCATTTTCAACATAAAAAGAGTCCTTTGTACCCGGCACTGTGTCAATAGTGGGGAGGAAAAGGCGAAATAAAAGCCGGTCCCTAAGTTTGCAGACTAGACCCAGGAGCCAGTCCCAATATCCTAGTGATGCCTGGGCTCCCCAGACTTAGCAGGAGGGGATCCCCGCCACTGTAGCCAGAAGAATCTGGTCCATTGATCTCTTCATTCTCCTGCAGCTTCGTTTCCCACCTGCCTCCAGGTGCCTTCTAGGCAACATCTGAACATTTAGTTTAAACGCTTCTTTTCTCTCTTTTTTTAAACCTGCCCTGATCCTGCCCCTCTGCGGCTAGTGCTCCTAATCTCCTGCCCTCTGAAAATGCTGCCTGCACTCCCATCCCAACTTCCACCCTCTCCTTCACTCCTCACTTACAAGTCCCCATCCACACATGGACAGGCTGTGCCCTGGTGGACAGTCTCCAGCCTTATCCTACCCACCCCCTGGGCAGCATTGTCCATCCACGTCTGGGTTCTCCATCCACATCTCCATCAAGCCTGACTCTTCACTAGAATCACCCGGGGATCCTGCAGGTGACTCTTCCCTAGAGGTTCCCATTCAGTTGGTTTGGGGCATGGCTCCTGAATTGCTAGTTTTCAAAGCTTCCAAGTGAATCTGGAATTTGAACCTGGGAGAAATGAGATTTACAAATCAGATTGAAGAGGCTCAGTGCTCCCATTGTCCTGAATAGATTTGGAAATTTCAGTATGCACCCAGAGCTCTTTCATATTTAAAAAAACAATTTCTTGCTGTGTTGAATGAAAAGACCTAGAAAAAAGTGAGCATCCCTAGTGCCTGAATTAAAATTTCTAAATATTATTTCCCTCTACTCCAGGCCTCTTTGGAGAAGGCTGATTTCAGGCCTGGAGCAGAAACCCAACAAAATGACCCTGTGATATCTCATCATACCAGAGAGTGAGGATGTTTATCAAAGGTTCCTGAGGTCCTGTCAAGAGCCAGGGCAGAACTGCAACCATTTAAACATCATTAGAAGTAGTAATTTCAATGGCTTGTAACATTTCAATTATGTTGAAATCTATTCTTTCATGATGTTCTTTTACAAAGTACATCCATTATCTTTGAAGAACGCTAAGGGGCCCAACTAATTATTTTTAAAAGCTGGCAGAGAAAGGAGAAGAAGCAAGGATTCGTTATTTTCCCTTTCGTGTACAAACCATGCCTTAGTAGAACCAAATAGCTGGTGAAGGGGAATTTCTCTTTATAGAAGTATTACAGCTAGTAAATGAAGGATGATGGAATTAGACTTGCCCTTTTGCAACCCCTAATGAATTTTTAAAATATCTTATTTATTTTTGTATCTGGTTGGTCATGTCTTTGTTTTATCATGCGGGATCTTTCCTTGCAATGTGAGGACTCTCTAGCTGTGGTGTTCGGGCTCCAGAGTCCTCTGACTCAGTAGTTGTGGTTCACAGGCTTAGTTACCCCCATAGCATGTGGGACCTTAGTTCCCTGACTAGGGATTGAGCCTGTGTCCCCTGCATTGCAAGGCAGATTCTTTATCACTGGACCATCAGGGAAGTCCCAGCCTCTAATGAAATAATAGATCTAGGCATTGAACACACACAGCTGATAACACCACACAGCATCCCCTGCCTCCTATTGAAAGGTCACAATGCTACCTGTGAGATGTTCTTGCCAAAAAAATCAAACCTGAATCTGATCAAGTCTCTAAACCATAGGTTGGCCAACCATATCCTGGGAGCCGGATCTGGTCTGCTGCCTGTTTTTATGAATAAAACTTTGTTGAAACACAGCCACACCTATTTACTAAAGTACTTGCTACAGAGATCGTATAGTCCTTAAAGCCTAAAATATTTACTGCCTAACCTTTATAGGGGGCTTCCCTGGCGGCTTAGTGGGTAAAGTATCTGCCTGCAACGCAGAGACATGGGTTCTATCCCTGGCTTGGGAAGATCCCCTGGGGAAGGAAATGACAATCCCCACTCCAGTATTCTTGCCTGGGAAATCCCATGGACAGAGGAGCCTGATAAGCTACAGTCCATTGGGTCATAAGAATTGGAAACGACTTAGCAACTAAACCACCACCAACCCTTTAAAGACAAAGTCTGCCAACCCTGCTCTAGATCACAAGAGTGCCAAGACCCTTATCAACAAATTACAATTTAGGGACATTATTTGGATCCTGATATGAACACATTGAAAAAGTTACTTATGAGACAAATTAGGGAAATTTGAACACTAGTTGAAGGATGTTGTGGAATTATTATTAACATGTTAGTTGTAATAATAGCATCAAGTGTATATGTGTCTGTGTGTGTGTAAGAGTTCTCATCTAGTGAGGGCTTATTCTGTAGTGTTTACAAATGAAATGAGAATTGTTTCAAAATAATACAGGTTGGTGGGGAATGTGCCAGGCAGTATTCTCAGTGAAATAGACAATCCTAATAACCCTATCAGCAGGCACCATTAGCATTCCCATTTTACAGATGAGAACCAAGGCACAGATTTGAAATCTGAGTCCCGATTTCAGATCCTGTGGTCTTCATCACGGGGCTTAGGTCTCCTCTTTAATGTGGATTTTCTGCAGATCACAGGATGGTTGAACTGAGGAGGACCTCCAGAGGAGCACCGGCAGGGAGAGCCTGCTGACAGTGGCCACATCTCCCCGTCAATCATTTAGTAGGCATATGTTGAGTGTACCTCTGTGTCAATACCATGTTACAGCCAGAGCTAGATGGGCCTATAAGACCAGACAACCCCTCCCATCAGAGGCCACAGCAGGAGACAGATCTTAAATACACCTCCTTTTTGGAGACTCCGCTGCAGCTTCTGGATGGAGGAGAGTTTGAGGCAGTGAGTCTGGAGACAGGGAGAACAATCTGCAGGTCACCAGCTCACTCCATGAGGATGGAGACACTGGGTATGGAGAGGGAGAGGTCGCGTCTAGTGTTGAGAAGCGAAATCTGCACAGCATTGGGAAGAAGGATGACAGGGCTCGTGGTAGGACACTAACTGTACAGGCATCTTTATGATAATTCCTCCTCTCTGCCCGTGGCTGGTGCGCCTCAGTTTTCAAAGCAGAAATACAAACCCATCTCACCTTGATCCTCAAATGGTGGGAGCTGGGGGTGGCTCATGTCCCCGTGTATGAGAGGACATTGAGAGATGGGAACACTGAGCTCCCATCACATTCTGGATGCTCTGTCCTCTGATTCACACACTCTGACTATGGTCCAAGGTGGGCATCCCATACCCAGGCCGTGGAGGAGGGCACTGAGGCAGAGTTCAAGGTCAGCCTGAGATCACAGTGAGTAAATGGCCAGCCCATTTGAACCTGGTCCATCAACTGCCCAAGACTATATTCTTTTTCCTAAACCATGTTGCTTTTTTCTTTTTTCTTTTATTGAAGAATAGTTGATTTAAAATGTGTTAATTTCTGCTATATAGCAAAGTGATTCAATTATCGTGGTTTAGTCACTAAGTCATGTTCGACTCTTGGCAACCCCATAAACAGTAGCCTGCCAGGCTCCTCTGTCCATGGAATTTTCCAGACAAGGATACTAGAAGAGGTTGCCATTTCCTTCTCCAGGGGATCTTCACCACTGAGGGATCAAACCTGGATCTCCTGCATTGCAGGCAGATTATTTACCAATTGAGCCACCAGGGAAGCCTGATTCAGTTATGCACACATCTATTCTTTTTCATACTCGTCTCCATTATGGTTCATCACAGGATACTGAATATAGTCCCCTGTGCTATACAGTAGCACTTTGTTATTTACCCACGCTATAATAGTTTGCATCTGCTAATTCCGAACTCCCAATCCCTGCCCCTCAACCTTCCTCCCCCTTGCCAACCACAAATCTGTTCTCTCTGTGAGCCTGTTTTGTGGATGTGTTTATTCATGTGGTATTTTAGATTCCACATATAAGTCATATCATATGGTATTTGTCTTTCTCTGTCGGATTTACTTCCCTTAGTATGAAAATCTCTAGGTCCGTCCGTGCTGCTGTAAATGGCATTATTTCATACATTGTTGTCTTAAAATGACTTATCAGGCAGTTAGTCCTGCTCCCTCTGGGAGAGAGGGAAGTGGGGGCTCACCTCCACTTCCTCACAGCAATCTCACTTTAGACATTTAAAATAGGTCTCCCTTTACAAAAAGCCATGCATACCTTTAGGAATACATTGCTTGGATAAATAAGGCTCATCAGTATTGTATTACATCAGTTGGGTTCCACCTAGAGAGGTAGTCTGCCAAACTCGCAGAGGTTTCCAAATGTTTGTCCACCGCCAGCCCTGGCCTTTGAATGCGTGCAGAGGTTAACAGCCAAAGGAAACAAAAAGGCTCTGAGCCCAGAGACCTGGGATCAACTTCTGCCAAGGACCATTAGAACATCCCCAGGCAACTGTCTTCCACTCGCTGAGCCTTAGTTTCTAAGGAAACACCCTCCTCCAGGGGCGTGTTTTCATACAGTCAGGATGAATGGCACCCCCTGGGGTTATGTATCAGAATGGTTTTGCTGGCTTTAGTAGGCTCCCTCAATTCTGTTTGCTCACGTTTAAACTGCTCCAAAGCCAGGACTCAGATGTTAGTCTCTTGAGAAGGCATACATTTGGTTGTGATTCCCACTGGATGAATCATAAGCCAGAATCAAGATTGCTGGGAGAAATATCAACAACCCCAGATATGCTGATAATATGACTCTTAACAGCAGAAATTTAAGAGGAACTAAGGAGACTCGTGATGAGGGTGAAAGAGTAGAGTGAAAAAGCTGGCTTAAAACTCATCATTAGAAAAATGAAGATCATGGCATCCTGTCCCATCACTTCATGGCAAATAGATGGCGGGGGGTGGGGGATGGGGGGAAGTGGAAACAATGGCAGATTTTATGTTGGGCTCCAAAATCACTGGGGACAGTGACTACAGCCATGAAATTAAAAGACACCTGCTCCTTGGGAGAAAAGATATGACAAACTTAGACAGCATGTTAAAAAGCAGAGACATCACCATTGCTGACAAAGCTACGTATAATCAAAGCTATGATTTTTCCAGTTTTCATATATGGATGTGAGAGTTGGCAGAGTGCCGAACAATTGATGCTTTTGAACTGTGGTGCTGGAGAAGACTCTTGAAGAGTGCCTTGGACAGCAAGATCAAACTAGTTAATCCTAAAAGAAATCAACTGTGAATATTCATTGGAAGGACTGATGCTGACGCTCAAGGCCCAATATTTTGGCCATCTGATGCGAAGAGCCAATTCATTGGGAAGAACCCTGATGCTGGGAAAGATTGAAGGCAAAAGGAGAAGGGGATGACAGAGGATGAGATGGTTGGATAGCATCACTAATTCAATGGACATGAGTTTGACTAAACTCCAGGAGATAGTAAAGGACAGGGAAGCCTGGCTTGCTGCAGTCCACGGGGTCCCAAAGAGTAGGACATGACTTAGCAACTGAATGACAAAAACCCCCATCATGAGTGGTAACCACTGTCTTTGCCATTTCAGTTGCCAAACCACTTAGGATCATTTGAGAAAGGTGTATGAGTCTTGAGATTGTCCAAAACTTTCTGCTGATATTCAGATAATATCCAGAAAGCCCAGCAAAAATGCTTGTAGAAAGGTGTCAGGGGCTGGGGGATTGGATACCACAGTAGGGAACCACTGTGGTGGCAGGATAAGGGAAATGCCCTAAAAATGCCCACGTCCTTGTCCCCAGAACCTGTGAATAAGTTACCTTATATGGCAGAAGGAATTTTGCAGGTGGGATTAAATTATGTCCCTTGGGCTTGGGGGAGCAGCCTGGATTAGCCAGCGGGGCCATCTAATCACTGCATCCTTAAAATCAGACAGCCTTTCCCAGCTGTGGGAGGTAGTGGTGATTACAGAAGAACTGTTAGAAAGGTGCAATGTTGCCAGTTTGGGGATGGGGGTGGGGGGGGCCAAGCCAAGAAGTGCAGGTGACCTGAGCAGTTTGTAAAGACAAGGAAACAGACTCTCCCCTATAGGTCCCGAGAGGGAGAAGAGCACTTCTGGCACCCTGAGTTTAGCCCTGAGACAAATCAGACTCTGACCTTGAGAAGTGTAAGATAATAAAATTCATGCTGTTTTTATTGAATTTGTTACACTATTGCTTCTGCTGTTTTTTCTTATGTTTTGGCTTTTGTAGCCCTGAGCCATGTGGGATCAGTATTCATAGTTCCTGGATCAGGGACTGGGGCCATACTCCCTCACTGGAAGGCAGTCTTAACCACTGGGGTGCCAGGGAAGTCCCAAATGCCTGCTATTTTAAGCCACCAAGTCTGTGGTTATTTGTTATAGCAGCGACGGGAAACTGATACACCACTCTTAGGAAACTGTATCGCCTCATACCTTAAAGGCCCAGAGAATGATACTGCAGGAAAAGCATAGACATTGATGACTGAGTCCAAAAAGGATTCAAGAGTTGGTTGGAGTGCAAAATTTTAAGAATAACTTACCAGCTTATTTCACCTATATTTTATGTTTATACAGGAAAACCTAAATTGGGCCAAAAACTTCTTTTATAGGCATGAAACTCAAAACCTAAATGATAAGAAAGTATCATATCACGGTTTAACTAGCATTTTCTTCTTAGTGGCATGAAATAGTGGTTTTTGGCCACTGAATTGTTCACTTTATATTTATTGGAATATAATTGCTTTTTGTGTTAGTTTCTGCTGTACAACAAAGTGAATCTGTTATATGTATACACACACATACACACACACACACATATATATATATATATATATACACACACACACACACACACACACACACACATCCCTGGAGAAGGAAATGGCAACCCACTCCAGTATTCTTGCCTGGAAAATTCCATGGACAGAAGAGCCTTGTGGGCTACTGTCCATGGGGTTGCAAAGAGTTGGCTATGACTGAGTGAGTGAGCACATACACGTACATATATCCTCTCCCTCTTGAACCTCCCTCCCAGCATCCCCCCACCCCACTCATCTAAGCCATCACAGTGCACTGAGCTGAGCTCTCTGTGCTATCCGTTCCCGCTGGCTATCTATTTTGCACACAGTAGAATATATCTATATGTCAAACCCAAACTTTCAGTTCATCCCCTGCCATCCCCCCCATATCCACATATCCATTCTCTACATCTGCATCTCTTTTCCTGCCATGGAACTAGGTTCATCTGTCCTAATGGTCAGAATGAGTGTGTACATACTCAGTCTCTTCAGTCTTGTCTGACTTTTTGCAACCTGATGGACTGCAGCCTGCCAGGCTCCTTTGTCCATGGGGTTCTCCAGACAAGACAGTATGGCCATCATCATAAAAATCTACAAATGATAAATGCTGGAGATGGTGTAGAGAAAAGGGAACCCTCCTACACTGTTGGTGGGAATGAAAATTGACACAGCCACTATGGGGGAGCATATGGAAGTTCCTTAAAAAAACAAAATAGAACTACTATATGATCCAGCCATCCCTTACCTGGGCATGTACCCTGAGAAAACTACAATTCAAAATGACACGTGTACTCCAGTGTTTCTGGAGTATTATTTACAATAGCACTAATTACAGCAGTATTGCAGCACTATTTACAATAGCCACGACATGGGAAGATGATTGTCCATTGACAGATGAATGGACAAAGAAAAATATTGTGTATATAAACAATGGAATAGTGGTTCTTTCCACTGAGGTGTGTATCTTACTATGACTAGAGTTACTGAAACTAACACTTGTAGAAGTTCTCACTACGTAGTAGTCACTCAAGAGATGTTCCTTTACCTTCCCTGAAAATGTTGTCTTGGATTTAAAGGCTCTGCTCCTTTGGCTGGGTGTATCTGGGATTTGGTGGGGGGTCTCTCATCTCCATTATCCTTCCTGATACTGGGCTCCAGGGCGTGGTCGAGAGGCCTCTCTCCACCTCTGTCACTGTCTTTCCAGTTGCACTAGGAATGGGTTCCATTTCTCATCCCAGGGACCGAGACCCATGTGGTTTTGATGGCCAGGTGAGAGTGGAATCTTCCCCACGTTCGGCATCCTGGTGCTCACAGCTCCCTCAGGTTCAGTGGCTTTCATGTGATCATAATGAATTAAGATTCATGCCAATGCAGGCTGAGTACTTGAGTGGTGAGATCAGAAGCGGGTTGCCGGCCACAGACCGACTCAGACATCTTCTTTTACGTGTCGTCTTTATTTCAGTCGCCCTCTGAAAGTCATAATCACTTCTCTTTCCTGGTGGAAGGCTGGAGGAAGACAAATCCAAGTGAGTGCCCGTGAAAGCATTTGTTCTGACTGGGGCCGTTTAGAGAATGGGACTGTCTTCTGTGTGGATTTATGAGTTTGTGGGAGGAAAAAAGTAACAGCATGAAGAGGGGAGGGAGTGAAGGATTAAAATAAGGAAGAAAGGACAGGAGAGATTTCGGGTCAGCATGTTGTGGGGGTGGAGAATGGCTGGGACTCACCATCATCCACCCCACCCCCTCCCAGGAGATGCCAGTGCCCACTTGGAGTCTCACAGCCCCAGGCTGGTCCAGTTTAAATCAGCTCAGCTTCATCCCACACTGGAGAAGGAAGCAATGTGGGTCCCAGAAACCACCTTCTCCTTTAAGCTTAGAGTACAAAATCCCCTCCCCAGGGCCCTCCCCACAAGCTTGGAGTGCAGCTGCCCATGTGAGACATCAGGGTAGGGCTGGTGAAGGCAAAGGGCCCCAAGTGGCCAATAATCAGACTGGCCCTTTGTCTCCAAAAAGCAGCTCACCCTGGCACTGCACCTCACACTGCCCCCATGGGTGGCCTGCTGGGTGACGTGGGACCTCTGGTCTGGCAAGGTCCTTAGCAGACAGCGGGGACCAGGAGGCAGTGCTTCATTTCCCTGTAAGGGCCTTAGTCAAAGGTGGGAGCAGGGCTCCAGGCAGCAGTGGAATGCCCACGCACGCCCTGCCCTCTGGTCCCTTGTCTTGACACTTGCTTGCTACTTGCTAAGTCGCTTCAGTCGTGGCCGACTCTGTGCGACCACTGTGGATTTTAGCCCACTAGGCTCCTCTGTCCATGGGATTCTCCAGGCTAGGATAGTGGAGTGGGTGGCCATTTCCTCCTCCAGGAGATCTGACCCAGGGATCAAACCTGGGTCTCTTACGTGGGGTCTTCTGCATTGGCAGGCAGGTTCTTTACCACAGGTACCACTTGTCTTGACACTGCAGAGACACAAATAAGATTCCACCAGCAGAGAGAGGCTGAAGGGTGGGTGGGCAAACCAGGAGCAGTTACAGGATAACTCACTTAAAATCTCAGAGACCCCACCAGAGCATCAGACATAGAGTGACTATCCACCTGTGGCCTACAGACTAAAGACCTGCAGACTAATGCCACTCTCCATCGCCAGGTCAAAATGGCGCCACCCCTTCACCCTGGTTTTTAGCTCTGGCCACCTGCCCCCTCCTGCCTCTGCACCATCCCCAAGAGGAAGCATGTCAGCTGACCCCTGGCTTCTATCCCATTCTCTCCTCTTTCCAAAGACTCCCACTAAACTGGCTCCAGAATGAACCTGCATTAGATACCAAGATATGTCAGTCTTAGCTTTCCCCCCCCAAATACGTGCAGACAAGATGCTTCCAGACACAGGAGGAGATCAGCAGCTGAAGGGGCACCACGAAGAACTTAACATAGAATTCTAAGACTCTTTTTCCTCAGGGAAATTTCAGGAGCTATTCTAAGAAAGAAATAGGAGCTCTTACTGTAAAAAAAAAAAAAAGCAAGTGGAGCTCAAAAAAGAATTCTTGGAGAATAAAAGAAGAACTCACAGAGACAGCAAATGGCAGAAGGAACAGAGCTGAAATCTGAGGTGTAAATGGGAAGCTCAATGCAGGTCAAGGAATATTTGCAGCCCCAGAGCAAAGAGATAAAGGGATGGGGACCATGAAAGGATAGATTTATGGGGAAAGGAGTCTAGGGGACCTTTACATTCATGTCACAAGTTGAGTTTCCCTGGTGGCTCAGTTGGTAAAGAATCTACCTGCAATGCAAGAGACCTGGATTCGGTCCCTGGATCAGGAAGATTCCCTGGAGAAGGCAATGGCAAACCATTCCAGTATTCTTGCCTGGGAAATTCCACAGACAGAGGAGCCTAGAGTCCATGGGGTCGCAAAGTGTCGGACACAACTAAGGGATTAAACCAACAACAAGAACACGAGTTGAGCACTAAAGAATTGATGCTTTTGAATTGTGGTGCTAGAGAAGACTCTTGAGAGTCCCTTGGACAGCAAGTAGATCAAACCATTCAATCCTAAAGCAAATCAACCCTAAATATTCATTGGAAAGACTGATGCTGAAGTTGAAGTTCCAATAATTTGGCCACCTGGTGAGGAGAGCCCTGAAGGGAAAGTCTCTGATGCTGGGACAGATTGAGGGCAGGAGGAGAAGGGGGTGACAAAGGATGAGATGGTTGAATGGCATCATCAATTCAATGGACATAAGTTTGAGCAAAGTCTGGGGGATAGTGAAGGACAGAGAAGCCTGGCGTCCATGTGGTCACAAAGAGTTGGACATGACTGAGCAACTGAACAAGGAGCAACAACATAATTTCCAGGAAGTGAGAACCAAAATGATGGAGGAGAAGCAAAGACTAAAAAAAAACAAGTGTTTCTTAAGCTAAGGACATCAGGTCAAAGATCCTCACCAAATTCTGGGTGCAGTTATTAAAAAGAACACTTGGAAATTTCAATGATAAAGAGGAAATTGTTTAAACTGTGTGTCTGACTGGAAGAGGAGTGTCCCAGAAGACTGAGTGGTGATCGAACCACCAGTCTGAGAAGAATGGGACTGGTCCCAGTGTAAGCAGCTTTTGGCAGGAAAGAGCTATCTGCTGGAGGTCCCTTTGTCTTGACATTAAACTTATACCAGTCACCCCCATGCTCCACTCATTTCTAGCCCAAGCACCTTTCAAATCTTTTGCTCACACAATACTTTGCTTAACTTGTTGGTTCTTTCCATAGATCGAGGAAGTAAAAATGAAGAATAAGTAATTAACAGATGACCATATCTCTATCCCTAGCTTCCCCTTCAGTAATCTCATGAACAAACTCTGTGAACAAGAAAGCATCTAAAGAAAGATCACAAACAAACATATGGATACCAAGGTAGGGGAGGGGGTGGAATGGATTGGGAGCTTGTACTGAGTCACTCAGTTGTGTCCGACTGTTTGTGACGCCATGGACTATAGCCCACCAGGCACTTCTGTCTGTCGGGATTCTCCAGGCAAGAACACCAGAGTGAGTTACCATGCCCTCTTGCAGGGAATCTTCCCAACTCAAGGACTGAACCTGAGTCTCCCGCATTGCAGGCAGATTCCTTACCATTTGAGCCACCAGGGAAACTGGCATTGACATATATACACTGCTAAGTCACTTCAATCGTGTCCGACTCTGTGCGACCCCATAGACGGCAGCCCACCAGGCTCCCCCGTCCCTGGGATTCTCCAGGCAAGAACACTGGAGTGGGTTGCCATGTCCTTCTCCAGTGCATGAAAGTGAAAAGTGAAAGTGAAGTCGCTCAGTTGTGTCCGACTCTTAGTGACCCCATGGACTGTAGCCCACCAGGCTCCTCGGTCCATGGGATTTTCCAGGCAAGAGTACTGGAGTGGGGATAATAATGAGAACCTATTGTAGAGCCACAGGGAGCCCTCCTCAGTGCTCTGTGGTGACCCATATGGGAAGGAAATCCAAGGAAGAGGGGATTTATGCATACATGTGGCTGACTCACTTTGCTATACAGTAGAAACTAATACAACATTGTAAAGCAGCTGTCCTCCAACAAAGAAGTTTTAAAAAAGAAAGATCACAAGAAGTCAATGAGCCTGCATGTAGTGGAGGGGGGGTGGATGGCAATGACTCTGACCCCTCCTCTAAATGACTAGCTGAGATTACTTCTGTTTCTCTTTAAAAGCTGTCATGGCCAAGCAGAATCTTCCGAGGTGGTTTTTGGGAGACACCGAGTCCACCATCTCCCAGGATTGCCATCTTTCTGACTAAAAGCAACTTTCCTTTCTGTCTACGTTTGCCTCACTTGAGTACTGGTTTTTTGAGTGAGGAGTAGCTGGACCTGGGACCTTCTGGGTAGTGCCAGGATTCTTCTTCCTATGGGAGGGAATAAGGAGAGTGGTGTGCTTCCCATGCTACTTCTGAAAAAGATCTTACTCACGAAATACATCAATCAGATGAAAAAAAATGAATTAGAAGGGGGAATTCGAGAAAAGGATGGTGCTGTATGAGGCAGTGACCAGCGACACAATAAACCTTCGGGTTGAATCTGAACCGCTGTTGAGAATCGGACTGAAAGGCTTACCGCAGTTGTCGAGGAAGGATTCACAAAGCAGAGGAGGCGCGATGTGAAAAAGTATTAATAAAATGGCTTAACAGCTGAGAACCAAAAGTTCTGATTATTTCACCAAGTTCTTTCATTCAGGTGGGACGGACAGGGTGGGAGTGAGGTGGGAGGGGCTCTCACCTGGGTGAGGGTGGGGGTGGATTGGATGCTGGGAGGGGTGTGGGAAGATTACCTGCGGGCGGAGGGGAGACGCCCTGGGTCCCACAGCAAGGACTGAATCCTGACGCAGGGTTTGCCATTGTGTCCCCTCCTTGTGATGCCTTTCCTTCCTTGTCTGCAAAATGGGAGAGAAAACCCACTCCACTGGAGATGGTGAAATTAGTGCATAACACTTGTGCCAGTCACCTCAGCCAGAGCTGGCACATTTTAATTGCATGACACTCAATAGCTTTTATTTTAATTAATAACAATTATTATTATTATTATGGTAACCCACTCCAGTATTCTTGCCTAGAAAATTCCATGGACAGAGAGCATGGTGGGCTACAGTCCATGGAGTCACAGAGTTGGACACAACGGAAGAGACTTAGCACGCATGCACATTATTATCATTGATGGTGATAGGAAAGTACAGGTTCAACCGTATTTAAACATTAAAACAATTTTTTAAAACATAGAGCTTCAGTTATGCCATTGTAAAAGCTTACCCGAAACCCTTCCGACATACAACCTGAGTTTGGAATGTTGACAGTCCCACCTGGGTGACAAACCTGTGCCCCATGGAGTACTGTGGAGGAAACACCTCTCAACACCTGGGGCAGGTGGGTGGGGTGCCCTGTCCCTGAGCGAGCCAGGCAGGTGGACCCGGTCAGGCTGGCTGGCTTGGGTTGGATCTGGAGGGTGGAGTTTGTTTGCTTTTTTCCGAGAGGTTGAGGCCTCTGAAGCCGAGCCAAGGGCCAACAAGAAGGCACCTGAAAAAGAGAGTCACCCATGAGACGTGTCCCTCAGGGCAAAGAGCAGGATGTCGACCTGTGTACACAGTGAGATGGCAACTGTTAGTTCCTAAACCACAGGAGCAGGATTTGAATCACAAGCCAGCCCTGCCTTCAGGAGCTCCCTGCAGCCATTGGAACACCTGCAAAGGGCCCTACCTCCCTGTGTGCAGAGGAGAAAAGGTCAAGAGCAGCCTCTCCCACACACCTGGCAGCCAGGTGCTATCACCTGGGTGACCCTCCTGTGAGAGTCCCTGGGGGTTTTGGTCAGGGAGGGTGGGTCCAGTGCTGTCAGGACTGGATTTGGGGGTTTCCCAGGGGCTGGGGGAGATGAGGACCTCTGGTGAAATCGACCTTCTGAGGAAGTATCAGAGAATCACCATTATAATAGTCACTCTTCAGGGCTTCCCTGGTTGCTCAGTGGTAAAGAATCTGCCTGCCAGTGTAGGAGACAGTGGTTCGATCTGGGAAGAGCCCGCGTGCTATGGAGCAACTAAAAGCTCCACAACTACAGCGCCTGTGCTCTAGAGCCTGTGCTCTGCAACAAGAGAAGCCACCACCACGAGAAGCCTGCCCGCCACGACTGGAGAGTAACCGCCACTCACCGCACCTAGAGAAAAGTCCGTGCAGCAACAAAGACCCAGCACAGCCAAAACTAAATAAATGAAATCATTGCAAGCTCTTAGATCATGCATTTCTAGGTGCTAAAAAAAAATTATGGTTAATATTCATCAGCCACCGTATGCCGGGTCTTACACATTTTATCTCATTGGATCCTTAAGCAGAGTAGGCATCGAGGAGTATCACCCCAAGTTTATAGGTGAGGCAGCTGAGATGCCAGCACAAGAAGGGACTTGCCCTCTGCCAGGTGGAGGAGATGCTGGCCCCTTGGCTGGAGTAACAGAGCCATTGCAGAGCTTCAGGAAGATTCTGAGGGCAATGTATTTCTTTTGTCTTTTCATTCATCAGTACCTTTTGATTACTCCCAACTAAGTGTTGCTTTTATTTAGTTTTGATAGAACGTACTCAGTGCATCGATAGTTTATAAGAGTGCAGAGCAATAAAACTCACCCTGTGAAATGGAAACAAACTCGCCTTACCAGGTCTCGAAGGCTGGAGGCTTTCTATTTACGAATTGGGGTGGTGAACTTGCCGCTTTGCTTGGGGATGCGACGGCTGCAAGGTGTTCTTTTTCGATCTCTCTCTAATAACCTTGGGCTGGGGCATTTTGTACTTGGGGCTCAATGCTAAATGAAGAAACTCCTTTCCTTGAGTCTCTATTTTCACCCCACTGGACGTAAAACTTGATGGAGTCCCCTGATAGAAACAAAGAGTGAATCCTGGGGATTCACTGCATAGCCCAGGGAAGGGTGATCAACAGTATGAAAGTGGCCTCTGGCTCCGAGCCGCAGAAAGGAGCTGCTGAGTCCTCAGTTGCCTTCTGACCTGGACCCTTGGAAGCCCTTGATTCAAGGCTGACCTTTCTGCCTTCAGTCTCCTTTCTCCAGTCTCTCCACCACCTGACTGCCCTGCTTTTCCTCTGTCCTCCCAGTCTCTCCTTCTGGTTCCTCCCTTCCCAGTCCTGTAGGGTTGGAAACGCGGGGGTGCCATCCATCCTTGGTCCTCTTCTGTGCTTCTGGGGTCTTCGCCAGACTGTGACTTGAAACATGAGGTCAGTTTATAGTTCCAGCTCCGCGTTCTCCTTGATTCCAAACCCTAAGACCCGGCGGCCCTGCCTCCTCGACGATCTGCTGGAGTTTCTAATAGACATCCCGAGGCTGATGTGATCAAAGCCCGCTGTATTACCCTTCCTCACCTTCCTCCCCCAAGTCCTCTACCTGCCAGGTTCTCCACCTCAGTCCATACCCCACCCATTCTTCTACAGGGACTTCCCAGTGGCACAGTTGGTAAAGAATCCCCCTTGCTCAATGAGGGATGAGCAAGAGATGCTGGTTCAACCTCTGGGTCAGGAAGATCCCCTGGAGGAGGAAATGGCAATCCACTCCAGCATTCTTGCCCAGAGAATCCCATGGACATGGGAGCCAGGGGGGCTGTAGTTCATGGGGTCACAAAAGAGCTGGACACAACTGAGCATACACACACATGCATTCTTCTATTAGTTAATTCTTCTTTCCCTCCCACCCTACATCTGCTTCTCAGGAAACATCTGACTCCACCTTCAAAATTTACGAGACATTGACCACCCACTTCATATTCCTGGTCTGCCCCCTGGTCCAGACCACCATCCTCTCCAACCTGCCCTAGCCCCTAAGCTGATCTCCTGGCTGTCAACTCTGTCCGCAAGGTCTGGTCTCTGCCCAGCTGCCATAGTGACTCTGTTACAGTACGTCATGTCATGTCGCCCCTCTGTTCAAACCTCTGCAACGATTCCCAGGGGGCTCCTGTCTAATGATGACCTGTGAGGCCCTCTGCGGAGGCCCTCCTCTGTGAACACCAGGGGCATCCACCCTCATGGCTCCTCCAGGGAATGCTCCAGTGTGCTGCACCCTGAGGGCCTCTCTGCTGCCTGTTCCCTTTGGAATGCTCCCCCTCTGGACACTGCCCCTGCAGGCCCTCCCTTCCTTCAAGCCCTTGCTCAGAGGTCACCTCTCGATTTCCAATCACAACCAGCCTCCTTCTCCCCAGCCTGGCCCAGGTCTCCCTGACCGCTGCCCACCTCTACTTTCTGTCCTCCTTCCTTCCCCCTAGCTCCCTTCCTCCTTCTTTATCTCCTTCCACAGTACTTGTCACTTTATAACAAACCAGACAAATGAATCACTCATTCTGTCTGCGTTTTACTGCTCACTGTCTGTCTCCCTGCATACACAGCTCATAAACTCCACATGGACAGCAGTCTTTGCCTGTTTCATTTGTTAACACATCCCAAATGTCTCAGACAGGGGTTGGCATGTTGCAAGTGCTCAGTGCATATTTGTGGAAGGAAGGAACAAAATAAATAATCTGCAAGTGTATGTTGTACAGCACAGGGAACATAACCAGTATTTGATAACAACTTTAAATGGAGTACAACCTATAAAAACTTTGAATCACAATGTGATATGCCTGAAACTAATATAATATTGTAATCAACTATTGTTGTTCAGTCGTACAGTCATGTCCGACTCTTTGCAACCCCATGGACTGCAGAACCCCAGGCGTCCCTGTCCATCACTATCTCTCAGCGCTTGCTCAAACTCATGTCCCTTGAGTCAGTG
The DNA here is from genome assembly GCF_029407905.1 of Bubalus kerabau. Classification (NCBI taxonomy): domain Eukaryota; kingdom Metazoa; phylum Chordata; class Mammalia; order Artiodactyla; family Bovidae; genus Bubalus; species Bubalus kerabau. The sequence goes on along the minus strand of NC_073625.1, from coordinate 187,652,626 downwards.
ATACCATCCAACCATCTCATCCTCTGTTATTCCCTTCTCCTCCTGCCCTCAATCTTTCCCAGCATCAGGGTCTTTTCTAATGAGTTGACTTCGCATCAGGTGGCCAAAGTATTGGAGCTTCAACTTCAGCGTCAGCCCTTCCAATGAATATGCAGGATTGATTTCCTTTAGGATCGACTGGTTTGATCTCCTTGAAGTCCAAGGGATTCTCAAGAGTCTTCTCCAACACCACAGTTCAAAAGCATCAATTCTTTGGTGTTCAGCCTTCTTCATGGTCCAACTCTCACATCCATACATGACTATTGGAAAAACCACAGCTTCGACTATATGGACCTTTGTTGGTAAAGCAATGTCTCTGCTTGTTAATATGCTGTCTAGGTTTGTCATAGCTTTTCTTCCAAAGAGCAAGTACCTTTTAATTTTGTGGCTGCAGTCACCATCTGCAGTGATTTTGGAGCCCAAGAAAATAGTCAACTATACCTCAGTAAAAAAAATTCACTGTGTTGTTTTGGAGTTAAGATTCATAAACTCTGAAAATACTGTTCACGCGAGATCTGAATGTGGGCAGTCATAGTACATGGTTTTCAACTCTACTTCTAGGCAGAGAGAACACAGTAAGACGTTGGACTTGGCCCCAACTTGTGTGTGTCTGGAAATTCTTCTGGGGGAGGAAATAGAAGAGGAAAATGGAAGCATGCCACATGGTCCATGCATGGTCTAGTTACCTCTCCTGTAGTGACCTGGCTGGTCCCTTCTTTTTTTCTTTCTCTTTTTCTGTCTCTCTTCCTCCCTCCCTTCTTCCTTTTGAACTTGTCACTTTCCAAGTCTCACTTTCACAGTTATCTTCTGTCAACCAGGACAACTCACCTTCGACCCTCAGGACCAAGCATCTGAAGTAAAGCAGAGGCCCTGCCCAGAAGCCCAGCTTGGGAGGCTGGCTAACATTTAGCAGGCACTCACTGTGCACACACGTGTAGACACTTTACTTTCATTGAGTTGATTATAGACCATAAACCCTGTTTCACAGAAGAAGAAACCAGGGTGTGAAAAGGTTAAGTAAGTAGCCTGGAGGGTAAGTGGTGGGCGGGTAACTGAGGTGATTTTTCACTTGAGAGAATTTTGCAAAATGTTTGTATAGGTTTCCTATACAAACCAAAAGGAGGCACTAGGGTTTTGTTATTTGTGCATCTCTGGAGGACAGGGAGACTAGATTATTCCATGCCTGAATAAAATATTTTACTGCAATAATACTTTCAATATTAAGGTAAGAATCTTTTAGGGCACAGTTAACATCATTAAGGCTTTCCTGGCAACTCTTAGGAGCTCTGTGCCAGGAGCTTCACGTGCGTCCTGACTCTCACATCAGTAAGCCTCCCAGGGAAGCAGTCTGGGCTCTGGTCATTACCTGCTGACCAGCACTCACCGCCCTCCATCCGGCTGCCCAGCGTGGGCTGGTGGGCCTCCCCAGAGCGGCTCAAATGGGGCTCTGCCCTTCCTCCTGTTCAAGGAGCACCAGCAAGTCCTAGTGAGCTCAGTAGGCTTCTGACCACCCCGGACCACAGTGACCCCTGCCCTCCGCCATCCCACACACCACACACATGCACAGCAGGCGCCATACCACAAACCACACCACACATACACACACACACACACACACCTCATGTACCATATCACATACCACACCACTCAAACATCACACACAGGCACACATAAACTTCACACACACAGTGCAAATACCACATACCACATCACACACACCACACATGCATACCACACACACTGCATTACCACATCACATATCACACCCCCCACACACACACTGCATCTGCCATATCACCCCCCATACACACACAGCACGTACCACATCACATGCCACACCACACACACACACACACACACACACACACACACACCTCATGTACCATATCACATACCACACCACTCAAACATCACACACAGGCACACATAAACTTCACACATACAGTGCAAATACCACATACCACATCACACACACCACACATGCATACCACACACCACACATGCAAACCACACACACCGCATTACCACATCACATATCACACCCCCACACACACACACCACATCTGCCATATCACCCCCCATACACACACAGCACATACCACATCACATGCCACACCACACACACACCACATACAGACACACATCACTCCACGCACATCATACACCACACCACACACACTATATACTGTATCACACACCACACCATACACCTCATCATACACCACACCACACAAACACACTCCACAGCACACTCACACTTCACCCATACAGCACAAACACCAATACCACATCATACATACCACACACAGCACACACAGGACACACACACCCCCCACACATACCCTCTACAAACCACACACACACATCTCACACATATAGCATACACATCACATACCACACCACACACACACACAGGCAAACCGACCGTCTATGCTTCTTATAAGCCACAAGCCCCCTGGAACCTGCTCCGATGGACGCAGGTTTCCCCAGGCCTGCCCAGCACTCTGACCCGGGACAGACTCCCCCAGGACAAGAGAAACGGAACTCTGCCTGGAGCATCAGTACAGATGGGGGCTGAGAACCTTTCAGGCCCCTGGGGACGTGTGAGTCCTGATCTCAGGGGATGTGGCAGGCTCTCTGGAGGCTAGTCCCCTACCTGAGAAGCTGTGGCTGTGCCCTGCAGAGGAGGGGCTCAGTCACAGACCCCATCTGTGCCCTGAGCCTGGCCCCTCTCCACACTCCTCCTTCCAGCCAAGGCAGTGCTGCAGTCAGGGGGCTCGGGTGAAACAGCCCATGTGTGAGGAAAGTATCCCACAACAGGAACGCGTGAACGTGGGAGTCCATTCTGTCTGCAAACATATCTCTTTCCCGATCACTTAACTGAAAGAGCTTTGGAAGAGCCACCAGCTCGACAGTCCTCACCCACCCATCTACCAGAACCTTCTCTTGAGCCTGCAGGTCTGGGCTCCAGGGCAGAAGGGATTAGCCAGGGTCTTGTCCAAATCCCCTTTCACAACTGAAACAGTTGAAAACAGTTCAATGACACCTGGGCCAGTTTAAGATCCAGTCACTCCTGGGAACTCCCTTTGCTGTCAACAGCCCACTTTTTCCAGGCTCCCCTGCTTGTGTGGGCAGGGACATTCTGCCTGAGGTTCCTTTCTAAAATACGGATGTGGCTCTCAGACCATTTGAATCCATTCAGTCTGATTTTTCCTCTCCTTGAATTAAAAAAAAAAAAAATTTTTTTTTTCTGACTAGAATATTTTGAAAAAAAAGAAAAGAAAAGGCACATAGGTTGGAGTGTCTGCTGTGCGCCTGCCTGCTTGCAGCATGGTCAATGAATCCCTCTTTATTTCTGCTACAAGCTGGGGCTTTGATCTCCCCCTTCTTGGGTCTGTGTATAGCACTGTACCAGGTAATGAAAGGACTTTTTCTTCTGTTTCCATTCTTTGTTTTCAAGGAACAACAGAGAGGGGGGCATTTCCAGACCAGCGAGTACATTCCCAGAAGCAAGGGGCTGAGGAAGTGAACATGTGAGGACAGAGTCGAGTTGAAGAAACTGCGTCTCTCTCTCTCTCTGAGATGCTTAGTTTCTTTTCTCCCCAGACAGTGACCTACCGAGCTCCTGACTACCCGGGCCATTCTCCGTCCTCAGAGACCTGCTTCCTGAAGAGCTGGACTTCGGGATTTTCTCAGGAGGGAGCCAGGTGGGATGGGACAGCCTTGGTTTGGCGAGGTGTGGGGTAGCGGGGAGAGGTGGATTCCTAGCACAGTTTGCAGGAATGAGGTCCCTCCAGCTAGCACTGTCCACGCCCTGCTCCTGGGGGCCTCAGTTACTCAGCTTAACTCCTGGCTCACAGCCATCTGAAAATACCAGTTTTATCACACTAGTTAATTACTAATCCAGGGCCCTGACCTCCCTGCTTAGCGTGGCCACGAGGGAGAAGATGGGTGCCTTTAGACTAGACACGGCCTCCGGGAAGCCCGGGCAGCACTTCCGGCCCCGCCCCCAGGAATGCGCCGGAAGCCCCCATTTTCAGCTGGTCCTTCCCCCTCACAGATGTCACCTGCCTTGTAGTCTTCTCTGATGAGATAATCCAGGATGTAACGATGAGAGCTCCAGGACATAAAGGTGACACGGTAATTGCATTCAGACAGCAGAGTTACGCTCATGGAGAGCAGAAGTGAGGCCCAGAAAGGTTTTGGCAGCTGCCTGGGTCTCAAAGATCAGGAAGGAAGGTGGGCAAACACCTGGACTCGGGACCCTGACCTAATGGCTGGGCAGCGTCCTCTGAGGAGGGACAGGTGTCTCCGAACCTGCCATGTTTCACGACCTTCCCTGGGCCAGGTGAGCCCCTGCTCCTGTCTGCTGCCCAGGAGTGCCTGCTCAGGTGCAGCTGGAGTCTAGTCTTCCCAGCGAGTTGTAAGGGTATCTGTCAGGGACAGGCAGGCCCCTCTCCTGCCCACGGAACCTCTGTGCTCTCTGCCTCTGTCATTCTTTTTCGCTTCTAGCCCCTCAGGATTATCATCCCGTCTCCCTTACACACACACACCCTCCCCCACCCTATTATTCCTTAGCCTCCAGTGACGTAACCTAGCCTCCAGTGACGTAACCTCTCTTCCCTGGCATTCAGAACTGGCCACACATTGCCTCCTAGTTCACACGGCCAGTGAAACCAGCGACAACGTCCAGTGGCTAAGACTCCACACCCCAATACAGGGGGCACAGGTTCAGTCCCTGGTCTGGGAACTAAGATCCCACATGCTGCAACTAAATAAACATTCTGGGGCTTCCCACATGACTCAGTGGTAAAGACTCTGCCTGCCAAGGCGGGAGACACAGGTTTGATCCCTGAATGAGGAAGATCCCCTGGAGAAGGAAATGGCAACCCACTCCAGTATTCTTGCCTGGAGAATTCTATAGGCAGAGGAGCCTAGCAGGCTACAGTCCATGGGGTCGCAAAAGAGTTAGACTCGACTTAGCGACTAAACAACAAAACAAACATTTCACTTTTTTTCAGACATCACATATTTGAGAAAAGTTTTTTTGTGTTGTTGATCAATGTCTAATTAAGCTTCTCAAGGGACTATGCAATCTACAATACCTCTTTAACATTACAAAACCTAGGAGTAGAAAGTGAATATAATCATTGCAATTACTCTAATGTTCTCTTTACTTCAGGGTAAGAAAAAGTACCTTGCGTTTTTACAGTGCTTTATATTTTAAAAAATCTACATTCAGTTCACAATGTAATTGGATTGTCTCAGCAGTCTTTCGGGGGGGGGGGTGAGAATTATTATTTCTAGTTTACATTTTGAGGAAACCAAGCCTTATATAAACTAGATAATTTGTCTGGAGTTACAAATAACTAGTAGATTTTGATCTGACTTGAGGTCTTCTGACTTTTTCTACTGGCTTCCCCGGTGGCTCAGTGGTAAACAAGGTGCCTGCCTATGCAGGAGCTGCAGGGGACGAGGGTTCAATCCCTGGGTTGGGGAGATTCCCTGGAGGCGGGCATGGCAACCCACTCCAGTATTCTTGCCTGGAGAACCCCATGGACAGAGGAGCCTGGTGGCTACAATCCCTGGGGTCACAAAGAGTCGGACACAACTGAGATGACTTAGCATGTGTGCACAACTTTTTTCTACTGCATGTGTGCTCAGTGGCTTCAGTTGTATTCAACTCCAACTCTGATCCCCCGGACTGTCGCCTACCAGTCTTCTCTGTCCGTGGGATTTTCTCGGCAAGAATACTGGACTAGGTTGCCATTCCCTTCTCCAGGGGATCAAACTCATGTCTCCAGAATTGGCTGGTGAATTCTTCACCGCTGAACCACCTGGGAAGCCCATTGTTTGTGAGAACCTCTCCTGGCTCCCCTTCGCTCCTATGAGTCTCCTCTCCTTTACTTTATGGGTTAGTAGGTGGTTCCACATAGCTGTATATCCTAAATGACGATTCTTTGCTGCTCCTGAATAAACTTGTTTTGCTGGTAAAAATAACTGGCTGTTTTATTGTTATAGGTTAACATCTCCTAACCTGGTCCTTGATGACTTAGGAGAACTGCCCGGCTTTATCCCCAGGGCTACTAAGCTTACTTGAAGATTTTAGGCAAAACTGGAAGAAAAAAAATGTCTTTTGATTGCATATGCTTCTTGTCTATAACTTTACAGCTAAATTCTGCACACTTTGCTACAGGAAACATTTATGTCATGTCCACCCTGCCTGAGCTGCCTCTCCTACCCCACCCACCTCCTCTCCCCCACCCCCTTCTCCCACTGCTCCCCCACCACCACACAAGCAGCAGCAGGCCTGCCCCTGAGTTTTTCTGTAACACTCTGTCAACTGAGGGTTTTTGGTTTTTTTAAATATTTCATTTATTTCTTGGCTGTGTTGGGTCTTTGTTGCTGTGTGTGCAACAACAGATTTCTCTAGTTCCTGCAAGTTGGGGTCTACTCTCTAGCTGTGGAGTGTGGGCTTCTCACTGCGGTGTCTTCTCTTGTTTCAGACACAGGCTTTAGAGCACAGGCTTAGTAGTTGTGTGCACAGGCTTAGTTGCTCCGCAGCATACGGGATCTTCCTGGATCGGGGGTGGAACCCATGTCTCCTGAATGGCAGGTGGATTCTTTACAGCTGAGCCACCAAGAAAGCCTTCAACAGAGTTTTGGTCATTACCCAGCCTTCTATATGCCTTTGATATGCAAACTGCATTCACTAGGATTGTTTTTAAAAAGCTCAAATGCCCCCCTGCCTTGTTTTCCCACATAACAACCCCACAGTCACATCCATACAGGAAGAATTCCCCCGCCTTTCATCATAATTCCCTACATGGGTTTGTTCCTACACTTGCTTCATTAGATGCAAATAATGAACACTGGTTTCTGCAGGCTCCCTCAATTTCTGACTTAGTTTTTCTAAAGGTCTGGAAAAGCAAATGCATCTGCATGCTGTCTGCCAGCAGGAGATTTAAGAGACATAGGTTCACTCCCTGGGTCAGGAAGATCAGGAAGATCCCCTGGAGGAAGGCATGACAACCCACTCCAGTATTCTTGCCTGGAGAACCCCACAGACAGGGGAGCCTGGTGGGCTACAAGTCCATAGGTTCACCAAGTGTCGGACATGACTAAAGTGACTTAGCATGCACACACACACTTATAAAGGGCACTTGGTGTCTACAAATAGCAGAGGCTTGGAAACCAAACAAGACTTAAAGCCATTGTGGCGCCACCAACTTCCCAGCTGTGGAGCTTTGAATAAGTTTCTCACCCTCCCTGGGCTTCCCAGGTAGCTCAGCTGGTAAAGAATCTGCCTGCAATGCAGGAAACCCAGGTTAGATTAGTGGGTTGGGAAGTTTCCCTGGAGAAGAGATAGGCTACCCACTCCAATATTCTTGGGCTTCCCTGGTGGCTCAGATGGCAAAGAATTTGCCTGCGATGCAGGAGACCTGGGTTTGATAGTGGGTTGGGAAGATTGCTGAACCTCAGTTTCCACCGCTGTGAATTGGGGCAATCACCCTCCCCTTGTGGAGCCCCAAGACTCCACGTGCTTCATGAGCCCAGCATACAGGGCTCCTGGGCCATCCTTCCCACCACACTAGCCTAAAGACTGAGGACACTGAAAAACCTGCAGTTTATTCATTGAATCATTTAATAGTTGTCACTATTAACATGACTAAAACCAGAACACAAGCCCACTCTGGACTTCATTTTATACAAAAGGGACGATTCAGAAAGCCTTTGCTCTTAGAACAAGAGTCCAGGTGGATCCAATGCCAGAGTCTCCCCATGGTTAAATGGCAGGAGAGAAATCTGGAGGTTAATAAAACATCTGATGGGGTTCTCTGCAAGGTGCCAGGCTCTGCAGGCTGGGGGATGGCTCATGTTTCTGGCCTTCATGCTGAGAGGTGGGGCGACGGGAGCCCAGAGGCCTGGAAGGTTCTGGAACTGATTCCAGCACTGCCAGACTGAAACTTGCCCACACCAGCTTTACTTCTGCTGGGTTCTGTTGATTCAGGGAAGACATTGGTCCCCTGTGCTAAAGTCTGGTTTGTTGGGTTGGGGCAGCATGGCATTCCCAGGATTGTGAGTGGATAAACAATTTCACGGCACATGATGGGTCCCTCATGGTCTGGGCGCATCCCAGCTTCCCAATTTATACACACAGAACTTTTTCTCAGCACCTGTAAGTGATTTTTATCACCCATCAGATTATGCTGTTCATAGAAGCCATGACTTCTATGTCATGCAATTTGGGGCTGATTCATCAGAGCCCTTCTATCAATGACACGGGCGAGATGACTGGAAGGACACGCTCACGTGAGCCTGGGCAGTGTGGTGGCATTTATGACTGGGGGTTTATGGTCCTGGCTGTCCCCAAAGGGCACTGCTATCTGGTGGAGTCTGCAGCTGGGGCTTGGGGTGAAGGGAAGGATGGAGGAGGCTGTGCTGTGGCCCCAGGATAGATAGGGACTCCAGTGGTAGCAGTTCCTACCTTCATAGAAGCAACGTTCTCCACCCCTGCAGGAGCCCAGGGACGCCCTGCATGCTCTAAGTACAGGTGGCCTGACACTGATGCCCTGGTGAGAGCTGCTGCTGCTGCTGCTAAGTCACTTCAGTCGTGTCCGACTCTGTGTGACCTCATAGACGGCAGCCCACCAGGCTCCCCCGGCCATGGGATTCTCCAGGCAAGAACACTGGAGTGGGTTGCCATTTCCTTCTCCAGTGCATGAAAGTAAAAAGTGAAAGTGAAGTCGCTCAGTCGTGTCCGACTTTTAGCGACCCCATGGACTGCAGCCTACCAAGCTCCTCCATCCATGGGATTTTCCAGGCAAGCGTACTGGAGTGAGGCGCCATTGCCTTCTCTGCCTGGTGAGAGCAGCCTTACAGAAAAATGAAACATGCGTTTGCTTCCAGGGGGCAGTGGAAGCTAACAGGGCACTGAGGTTGGAGGCACAGGGTTATCCCTGGTGAGATGCTCTGGCTTCCCACTCCCTCTTCCCAGCAGGGACCCTTTCCTTTTATCAGTTTCCCACATTCAGCTATTTTTAAAAAAGACATGTTTCTTCAGCATCTTGATCAGACTATTACACCTAGCAATCAACAGCATAGGTCTAGTAGTCATATACAGATATGAGAATTGGGCTATAAAGAAGGCTGAGTGCTGAAGAATTGATACTTTTGAACTGTGGTGCTGGAAAAAACTCCTGAGAATCCCTTGAACAACAAGGAGATCAAACCAGTCAATCCTAAAAGAAATCAACCCTGAATATTCACTGGAAGGACTGTTGCTGAAGCTGAAGCACCAATACTTTGGCCACCTGATGGGAAGAGCTGACTCACTGGAAAAGACCCTGGTTCTGGGAAAGACTGGGGGCAGGAGGAGAAGGGGGTGACAGAGGATGAGATGGTTGGATGGCAAAACCATTCAATGGAGATAGTTTGAGCAAACGCAAGAAGATAGTGAAGGACAGGGAAGCCATGGGGTTGCAGTCCATGGGGTTGAAAAGAGTCAGACACAACTTAGCAACTGAACAACAGCAGCATGGGTACAAAAATAAATCTATGTTAAAGTTCTTTGTTGGAATCCTTTACACTTTCCACAGAACAGAAACCAAAATAACCTGTTATACAATTAGTCACAAAGACAGTCCTCAAGTTTTTGCCCATATGCATGTGTATTGTCTAAAACAGGTCTTCAGTGTAGCAGCTAGGCCCTGCCACCCCTGTGCTTGGCTGAGCTCACAAGTCTGTTGTAACCTGTAGCTTCTCTGTCATTTCTCTGACATTCCTCTCCTGCCAAGCTTTGTTTCCTGGAAGTAATTAAAACCTTCTGCCACTGCCACAGCTCCTGCTGCTGCTGGAACCACCACAACCACCTTGGTTTTGTGGTTTGGCAAAATATTGGCCTCCACCACCATAGGAGCCAGAACTTCTGCCTCCAAAGTTTCCTCCTTTCAGTTCAGTTCAGTCGCTCAGTCGTGTCCGACTCTTCGCGACCCCATGAATCGCAGCACGCCAGGCCTCCCTGTCCATCATCAACTCCCAGAGTTCACCCAGACTCATGTCCATCGAGTCAGTGATGCCATCCAGCCATCTCATCCTCTGTTGTCCCCTTCTCCTTCTGCCCCCAATCCCTCCCAGCATCAGAGTCTTTTCCAATGAGTCAACTCTTCGCATGAGGTGGCCAAAGTACTGGAGTTTCAGCTTTAGCATCATTCCTTCCAAAGAACACCCAGGACTGATCTCCTATAGAATGTACTAGTTGGATCTCCTTGCAGTCCAAGGGACTCTCAAGAGTCTTCTTCAACACCACAGTTCAAAAGCATCTCAATTCTTCAGTGCTCAGCTTTCTTCACAGTCCAACTCTCACATCCATACGTGACTACTGGAAAAATCATAGCTTTGACTAGAGGGACTTTTGTTGGCAAAGTAATGTCTCTGCTTTTGAATATGCTTTCTAGGTTGGTCATAACTTTCCTTCCAAGGAGTAAGTGTCTTTTAATTTCATGGCTGCAGTCACCATCTGCAGTAATTTTGGAGCCCAAAAAAATAAAGTCAGCCACTGTTTCCCCATCTATTTCCCATGAAGTGATGGGACCAGATGCCATGATCTTCGTTTTCTGAATGTTGAGCTTTAAGCCAACTTTTTCACTCTCTGCTTTCACTTTCACCAAGAGGCTTTTTAGTTCCTCTTCACTTTCTGCCATAACAGTGGTGTCATCTGCATATCTGAGGTTATTGATATTTCTCCCGGCAATCTTGATTCCAGCTTGTGCTTCTTCTAGCCCAGCGTTTCTCATGATGTACTCTGCATATAAGTTAAATAAGCAGGGTGACAATATGCAGCCTTGACGTATTCTTTTTCCTATTTGGAACCAGTCTGTTGTTCCATGTCCAATTCTAACTGTTGCTTCCTGACCTGCATATAGGTTTCTCAAGAGGCAGGTCAGGTGGTCTGGTATTCCCATCTCTTTCAGAATTTTCCACAGTTGATTGTGATCCACACAGTCAAAGGCTTTGGCATAGTCAATAAAGCAGAAATAGATGTTTTTCTGGAACTCTCTTGCTTTTTCAAAGATCCAGCAGATGTAGGCAATTTGATCTCTGGTTCCTCTGCATTTTCTAAAACCAGCTTGAACATCTGGAAATTCACGGTTCACGTATTGCTGAAGCCTGGCTTGGAGAATTTTGAGCATTACTTTACTAGCGTGTGAGATGAGTGTAATTGTGCGGTAGTCTGAGCATTCTTTGGCATTGCCTTTCTTTGGGATTGGAATGAAAACTGAACTTTTCCAGTCCTGTGGCCACTGCTGAGTTTTCCAAATTTGCTGGCATGTTGAGTGCAGCACTTTCACAGCATCATCTTTCAGGATTTGAAATAGCTCCACTGGAATTCCATCACTTCCACTAGCTTTGTTCATAGTGATGCTTTCTAAGGCCCACTTGACTTCACATTCCAGGATGTCTGGCTCTAGGTCAGTGATCACACCATCGTGATTATCTTGGTCGTGAAGATCTTTTTTGGACAGTTCTTCTGTGTATTCTTGCCACCTCCTCTTAATATCTTCTGCTTCTGTTAGGTCCATACCATTTCTGTCCTTTATTGAGCCCATATTTGCATGGAATGTTCCCTTGGTATCTCTAATTTTCTTGAAGAGATCTCTAGTCTTTCCCATGCTGTTGTTTCCCTCTATTTCTTTGCATTAATTGCTGAGGAAGGCTTTCTTATCTCTTCTTGCTATTCTTTGGAACTCTTCATTCAAATGCTTATATCTTTCCTTTTCTCCTTTGCTTTTCACTTCTCTTCTTTTCACAGCTATTTGTAAGGCCTCCCCAGACAGCCATTTTGCTTTTTTGCATTTTTTTTCCATGGGGATGGTCTTGATCCCTGTCTCCTGTACAACGTCAGGAACCTCTGTCCATAGTTCATCAGGCACTCTATCAATCAGATCTAGTCCCTTAAAATCTATTTCTCACTTCCACTGTATAATCATAAGGGATTTGATTTAGGTCATACCTGAATGGTCTAGTGGTTTTCCCTACTTTCTTCAATATAAGTCTGAATTTGGCAATAAGGAGTTCATGATCTGAGCCACATTCAGCTCCCAGTCTTGTTTTTGCTGACTGTATAGAGCTTCTCCATCTTTGGCTGCAAAGAATATAATCAATCTGATTTCGTTTTTGACCATCTGGTGATGTCCATGTGTAGAGTCTTCTCTTGTGTTGTTGGAAGAGGGTGTTTGCTATGACCAGTGCATTCTCTTGGCAAGACTCTATTAGCCTTTGCACTGCTTCATTCCATATTCCAAGGCCAAATTTGCCTGTTAACTCCAGGTGTTTCTTGACTTCCTACCTCTGCATTGCTCCTTTCATGGGTCCAAAATTTGAAGATTGATTGTTGTAACTGCCAAAATCATTGTCAATTTACCATCTTCAAAAGTGCTTCCATCATTACCAAATCCATCACAGCCATCCCCACTGCCACCATACCCACCACCACCACTGTGGCGGCCACCAAAGCCACCTTGACCGCTGAAGTTTCCTCCACGACCACACCCACAATCACCACCGAAGTTTCCAGAACCACTTCAACCTCTTTGGCTGGATGAAGCACTGGCCATCTCTTGCTTGTGTGCTGTATGCTCAGTCACTTCAGTCGTGTCCTACTCTGTGACCCCATGGACTGTAGCCCACTAGGCTCCTCTGTCCATGGGTTCTCCAGGCAAGGATCCTGGTGCGGGTTGCCATTTCCTTCTCCAGGGGATCTTCCCGACCCAGGGATTGAACCCTCATCTCTTACATCTCCTGCACTGCAGTAGATTCTTTACCCACTGAGCCACCTGGGAAGCCCATCTCTTGCTTAGATAGGGCTTTTCTTACTGCACAGTTGTGGCCATTCACAGCGTGGTGTTTCTGAATGACAATCTTGTCTACAGAGTCATAGTCATCAAAGTTTATGAAAGTAAAGCCTCTCTTTTTGCCAGTCATGATGTCAGTCACTTCAATTTTACCATTGGAGGAGGAAATGGCAACTCATTCCAGTATTCTTGTCTGGGAAATCCTGTGGATGAGGAGCCTTGGTGGGCTACAGTCCATGGGGTTGGAAAGAGTCAGACATGAATTAGCAACTAAAGAACAGCAAAAATTTTCCCATACTGTTCAAAATAATCTCTTAGGTAATGTTCTTCAGTGTCTTCTTTAATTCTGCCAGCAAAAATGTTTTTCACAGTTGAGTAGGCACCAGGTCTTTGAGAATCTTCTCATGAGGCGGCCACCTTTTGGTTCCACAGCTCTTCCGTCTACCTTGTATGGCCTTGCCTTTGTAGCCCGACCAACCTCCTCCACACTGGCATGTGTGACAAACCCAAAGCCTCTGGAGAGCTTGGTGTTTGGATCCCTCATTTCCATACAGTCTGTGAGCATTCCCCACTGCCCAGAATGGCTCCTCAGACTCTCATCAGTGGTTTGAAAGCTGAGTCCTCTGATGAAGAGCTTCCGCAGTTGTTTGGGCTCTTTGGGAGACTCTGGCTTAGACGTGACTGCAGTGGAAGCGGGAGAAGGCAATGGCACCCCACTCCAGTACTCTTTCCTGGAGAATCCCATGGACGGAGGAGCCTGGTAGGCTGCAGTCCTTGGGGTCGCTAAGAGTCGGACACGACTGAGCGCCTTCACTTTCACTTTTCACTTTCACGCATTGGAGGAGGAAACGGCAACCCACTCCAGTGTTCTTGCCTGGAGAATCCCAGGGATGGCGGGGCCTGGTGGGCTGCGGTCTCTGGGGTAGCACAGAGTCGGACACGACTGAAGCGACTTAGCAGTAGCATCAGTAGCATCAGTGGAGGCGGGAGACTTCCACGATGCTTACTCAATGGTGTCCATGGGCAGAGAGCCCACACTGGGCTTTTCAAGAAAGACCTTGGCCAGATTCCCTGGGAGGGTTGGAACAGCCCTCCCCACTACTACACACGCATGCGCGACTTCACTTTCTCTGAAGAAGGCTGTGACAGTGACTGCTGCTGTCGGTGCAGGTTTGCATCTTCTGGTCCCAGTAGGGAGGAACAGTGGGGGCCCTTCTTTATCTAGAAATTAAATTTCTTGCTCTTCTATGAATGTCTTAAAGATGAGGGAAAGAAGCCTCTCCACCCAGGAAATGAGGTAGGAAATTGGGGATTAAATGTTAGCTAAACCTGCCCTGATTGTTGAGTAAGAATGGGAGGTTGGGATTGACATATGCACACTACTATGTGTGAAATAATTAATTCATAATATCTGTGTGTGAAATAGATAACCTGCTGGAGAGCACAGAGAAGGGAAAAAAAGGTGCAATCTGTTTGTAAGACATAAATTAAGTTAAGCTTAAGAATACATTCCAGTATACATTGCTGCTGCTAAGTCGCTTCAGTCATGTCCGACGCTGTGCGACCCCAAAGACGGCAGCCCACCAGGCTCTCACCTCCCTGGGATTCTCCAGGCAAGAACACTGGAGTGGGTTGCCATTTCCTTCTCCAGTGCATGAAAGTGAAAAGTGAAAGTGAAGTTGCTCAGTCGTATCCGACTCTTCATGACCCCATGGACTGCAGCCTACCAGGCTCCACCATCCATGGGATTTTCCAGGCAAGAGTACTGGAGTGGGGTGCCACAGTATACATTAGGTGCAGATAAATACTGTTTGACTCCACTCACACGAGGTACATAGAATAGTTAAATTGAGTCAGAAAGTACGCTGGTAGATGCCAGGTGGGGAGTGGAAATGGGGAGTTAGTGTTTAATTGGGGACAGAGTTTCAGTTTAGAAAGGTGAAAAATTCGGGAGATGGATAATGGTGAGAGTTGAATGATAATGTGAATGTATTTAGTGCCACTGAACTGTATAGCTAAATGTGGTTCAAATAGTCTGTTTTATATTTTGTGACTTTTACCACAATAAGAAAACATTTAATGAAAAGACTGGGTGTGGGCTGAGTTGTGTTCCCACCAAATCACTAAGTTCTAGCCCTACCCCAGTCCCTGTGAATGTGACCTTGTTGGGAAAGAGTCATCACAGATGCAATTAGCTATGGTCATACTGGAGCAGGGCAGATTCCAACCCAATACGAGTGGGGTCCTTATGAAAAGGGGAAATTTGGACAGAGATGTTCACGCAGGGAGATGCCACGTGAAGATGAAGGCAGAGATACGGGCGATGCATCTAGAAGCCAAGGAGCGACAAAGATTTCCAGCAAACCCCCAGAAGCTGGGGGAGAGCCTCGACTGATTCTCCTCGCAGCCTGAAAAGGAAGTAGCCCCACCCACACCCTGACCTTCTGAACCTCCAGAGCTGGGAGAGGGTACATTTCTGTGGTTTAAGCCACTCCGCTGTGGTGCTTTGATATACGGCTGCCCCAAGGCACGCACACAAGCATCGTGACTGGGAGTCAGTTCTGGGCCCTCATTTCTGTCCTGGGAAAGTGTAATGGACTGAGAACCTGTGCTGCCTTGAAGCAGGGGCAGCATGGCCGACGTGACACCCTGCTGCCTCTTTGACCAACTGAACCCAGCATTGGGGTGGAACTGGTTCCTGGGCTGCTGGGACACAAAAGGGCCCCACAGGGTGGAGCCCAGATGCTGTGCTGTAACTTCTGGTCCTGAAACTTTAGGATTAGCAAGGAATCTCTCCTCACTTAGAGAGAGGCTCTCAAGTCTTGGAGAGGCTTCTGAGCAAAATGTCTTGGGCAGAAAACGTTCTGTGGGGAAGAAAGTTGCAGGCAAGTCGTCCAAGCCAAAGCCTTTCTTGTTCAGGTGATGTGACTTGCAGGTCACGCACTGCCTTCTGCCTCTCAGCTTGTGGTCCAGGGCTCTGCTCCATGGGCAGAGGTTCTCTGGGATAGCTCTGGCCCTTTGGGGCATGAGGCCATGCCAATTTTCCCAACATAGAGCTCTCTCTTTCCACAAGGACCCTGGACATATATGTCCCACCGAATCCTCTTCTCTTTCCTCCAAATGAGGACGCAGCCAACTACCTTTCCTGGTTTGCTTTTCCACATCAAGGATCAAGTGTTTCTAACGTTACGGTGCCCTGGGGACACAGATGGGCTTTTAGAACCAGATATGTATCAAAATGATCCGCAAAGCAAATGTTAGTGGTGACCAAGAGCAGTAAGACCAAGGTCATCAGAGACTGTGTCTTCCCAATGTTCTGTGCAAGCCCCACTGCAAGGTTATAAAGTGTGCCGGGAAAACAAACTTATGTTTGTTCTCAAATATAAATGCCCCTCTGATAGGAATAGGGTAAAAACACAAAGTAGGTGATTAAATAGTTAATCCCACTAGGGAATTGTAAGTAAAAAAAAAGGCATGGGAGATCCTGTAAGTTAATGATCACGAGGAAGCAGGTTTGCTTAACCTCAAAACCAAGCAGGCTCGCTTAGCAACAAAACCATGTAACAGCAGCATGGGGACATGTCCCCAATCAATAAAACAATGGTGGTGTGAGACCCACATCCTGCCCAGTGAGCTCAGTGAGTTAATGACTCCTAGGACATGCTCTGTGCACACACAGAAAACAATAATTTATGGAAAGATGACGTTTCAAAGTAAAGAAACCCTCACTGTACTGAAATCTGAAATTATTTTTCCACTGAGCCATCTCAGTCCTGACTTGACCATGTAGGGGCAAGAAAACTCCTGCCCAACCTGGAGGAGGAGCTGATGTTGGAAGCCTGAGATATACTCAACAATGAGGAAGAAGGTAATCTTCTCTCCTTCTCCACTTTTCTTTTGATTATAAAAGTG
This sequence comes from Bubalus kerabau, assembly GCF_029407905.1. NCBI lineage: Eukaryota > Metazoa > Chordata > Mammalia > Artiodactyla > Bovidae > Bubalus > Bubalus kerabau. The sequence goes on along the minus strand of NC_073625.1, from coordinate 187,635,821 downwards.
TAGCCCACTAAGTTCTCAGGGTGCAGCATCCTCTTGCCCACCTGCTTGCAAACCTCACAAGCATCCAATTCTGATAAATTGCTTCTTATCTAGAACTTTGCCTCTCCTTTGCATATCTCCCTGCTATGTTTTCTTTGCTGAGACATAGCATAAAGATCTATGATTCCGGAGCTCTTCAGAACCCCCTGAAATGACACCACATGGTTTCACAGCCCCCTCCCCCACCCAACCTGTCAAACAGTCCTCAGAACAAAGCAAGGAAGGGAGACTTGTCTCCAAGTTTTCAGAATAACTTGTGTCTTGGACACTCTAGAATGACTGGTATGAAAGAACCTTACACACAGTGCCCCTCTGACCCTTGTGCATTGTTTTTTTTTAATTAATTAATTCATTAATTTGGCTGCATCGGGTTTCAGTTGCAGAGTGTGAGATTTTTGTTCCATCATGCACAATCTTTCATTGCAATGCAAGGACTCTCTAGTCGTGGCTCGAGGGCTCAGTAGGTGCGGTGCACAGGCTTTAGAGCACGTGGGCTTCAACAGTTGTGGCACTTGGGCTTAGTTGCTCCAAGCATGTGGGATTATAATTCCCTGACCAGGGATAGAACCCATGTCCTTTGCATTGCAAAGTGAGTTCTTAACCCCCATAGGAAACCTAGCCCTGCTGTCTGCTAGCTATGTGGCCCAGACAAGTCCCTGAACTTGACTCTCCACCTCCTCATTTGTAAAACGGATGCAATAATAATCTTACAGACTGTATTCAGTTCATTTACAAGAGGTAGTTTAGACAGTGCCAGGTTGAGCGTAGCCCTAAACATATATGTTTGTGAAATGAGTGTGTAAAGCAAGCAGCCAGTTGTGGGCAGTGTGGGGCAGAGAGGTGGCTGCTGAGAGGCCTGGGTGACAAGGGGATGGCGTCTGGGGGAGAAGGACCCTGGAAGGAGAGTGCCAGGTAAACATCACCTGCTTCTCCCTGTTTGTTTCCTGCCTCAGTTCTTTTGATCAGAACGGGGTTGTCATGTCAGGCTCACACCATGGGTCCCTTTTTCTGCCAAAATGACTCTTCTTCCAATCAGTGAGCAAGAAAGCTGTTTGAGTGGATGAAGCCAGAAGTCCATTTGGCAGGAATGCTGTTTTGGAAAATGATCAGCCGTGTGGGTTGGGATGAGGTTTTCTGCACATTTTCATGACTTCTTCAGCTTCGTGTACCCTGACTGAGCAACGTGCAGCTGAGGAGAGACTGGGCAGCAGATGCACAGAGATTTTTCTCAAACTTCTTTCTGAGCCAATTTCAAAATATAGAGAGCAGATAAATCTTGTTTTCTTTTTTAGTTTCAAAAGATTTCATAGGCAGATAAAATTTTAAATTTCATTTTCCCCCCAGTGAGATGTTTGGAGATGTTATAAAGGAGTGGGGAGGTGTCTGTATTTATTGAGGAATTCTCACCCCAATGCCCCTGCTCTTTTCTCATACTGTTCACTGCCCATAATTCACGGAGCACATGGGCAGGGTTTGTGTTAAAGAGACAGAGAGAGAGAGAGGCCATTATGTAGGGATGTTCAAAGTGAAAATGGGTCTGGATTAATTCCATGAGAGTAAATGTGCAGAAATGGTAGTTTTGATCTGCTCAATTCTTAGCCCGTCTGGTCAGCCATCCCACTGATTGATTGATTATTTGACTTATTCAAATAGGTATTGAGCACCCACTATAGCCAGACACTGGTGTAGGCAGTGGGAACTCAGCAATAAACAACACAGGAAAAAAGCGTACACCTGAGGACCTGATCTTCTTGAGTGGGGGGTGGGGGGAAGGGGGCGGTGACACAGGAGAGGCCACATTTGGGCCATAGACACAAGTGACACCCGTTAGCGGGGGTCAAGGGACACACGTGGGACTCCGAGCCCCACTCCCCCCTGTTTCTGGCTCCAGGCTCCTGGCTCCCCGTGCAGATGAAAACCTCCATTGCTACCTTCCTTGAGGACCAGACACACCTGGGCCCAAATCCAGGCTCCGCCACTTAACAGCGGAAGCGCTGGGCAAGGTCAGCCCCATCTCTGAGGCTCAGCTTCTGCACATGGGAGCAGGGGCTGACAGCTTTCCGCACAGCTGGCGGCAGAATCTGAGAAGAGACACACAGTGCCTGGACTGTGCCTGGTGCGCAATCACGTGGGGTGAGCGCTAGTCTCCCTGGCTTCTCAGATCTGAGGAGCTGGGGAGTGGGGAGGAAGAGGGCAGGGGAAGCTTCTGTCTCCGGCTACTGCTAGACCATCTCCCTGTCCATCTCCTTGGATGCTGGGTGAGGCCTTTGGAGCAGAAGGTCTGTAACTGGCCTTGAAAGCGGAAGCAGACTGGTGGAGCTGTGGCCACTGCCCACGGTGTGAGGGGTGGGGAGCGGGTGAGGGGCTGTGTCCGTGTTCCAGAGACCCCCGTCCCCATACTCCTGCCTGGCCTGGAGAGGAGGGTGAGGGGGCACACGGAGACCCCACGGCTTTCTCAGCGAGCTGGAGCATTGAGGCCCTGCCTTTGCATGACTCCTGCTCTCATGTCTGTGTCTGTGCACACTTATCCAGGGTCTCAACCAGGGGCAGCGCCCTGGTCCAGCTTCCCTGATCTTAGAGGGGAGGACCTGTGACTCCTGGGCTGCCGGGGACACTGAAATTCACCGTCTCCACGTCTGAGCCTGGTTGGGTGGGAAGGACGCCCCCTCGCCAGCTCTCAGGTTTGGTTCACCGCGGGCCTCCAGGGGGCGCTGCGGGGAAAACCGGCGGAGACGGAAGATCACGCCTGATACCTTAAACTGACTGACCCTGGGGCACTGGGTTAGAGCTGGGTTCTGCCTATTTGAGGCTTTCCAGGTGGCTCAGTGGTAAAAGAATCCACCTGCAGTGCAGGAGACTCAAGAGATGCGCGTTCGACCCCTGAGTCGGGAAGATCCCCTGGAGAAGGAAATGGTAACCTGCTCCAGTATTCTTGGCTGGAGAATCCCATGGACATAGCCTCGTGGGTTACAGTTCATGGCAGGTAGCAAAGAGTCCGACATGACTGGGCACTCATGCACGCCCCCCTACTTATAGCTTCTCTCCTGAAAAGGGGGTGCATGAAGCACACTAGCAGATACTTCCCAGCTCAGGGCCCAGCGAGTCAGCACAGTCCCTCTGGCAAGAAGCTGCCCAGCTGGGCTGTAAATGGAGGAGCCGAGGGTCCAGATTTCACACCCCTGGCAGTAAGGCTCCCAGTCTTGGCTCAGGGGTAACCACTAGCTTCCAAGACATGAGGAGTCCTCACCCTGATGGATGCGGCAGAGCAGGTCTCCGGGGGAGGGAGCCGTCCAGGAGACTGGGCTCTCCCTGGGTGGAGGAGGAGCGGTAAGCCACTTCTGTCATCTCGTCCTCTGCTCTCAATTCATACCTATGGCCCCAGGCACAAAGCTGTCACGTGCCTGCTAGTGCCTTTCATTCGTTTTAAATTTAATGATATTTACTGTCCAGGAATATCCTCTGTCGATCCTGTTTACAGTGTATCTTGCGTGTGCCAGGGCCGGTGGGAGATAGCAGGGTCAGGGTAGGGGTGCAGGAAATGCAGTGTTCAGAGTGCTAGAGTGCTGAAAGGCCCCAGACCTGAAAAGCTCTGGGTTGTCAAGGACCCCAGGACTGGAACAGCAACCACAACAGAACAACAGACACACAGCAACACAACAACATCTCCCTCCCCAGGGACCTGGCAGAGGAGGTGGTTGGGTCTGGAGATGAACCTCACGTGCTGAGTGCCCCTGGCTCCTGGTGAGATGAAAGGATGCTTGTTATAAGTATCTTCAAAAGCCCGAGTTCCCCCAGAACCACTGAGAAGTGAAGTGACAAGAGTCAAGATTAGAAAGAAAGCAGAGAAGGCCAGGGGGATGACTCCATTTGGAAACAAGCTGTGTCAGGAACCAGCTGTGCTCCTATCCAGATCGCTAAACCTCGTTTGTGCCCAAGTTCTTTTTGGGGTGGGTCTGGCGGACTGCACGGGTGTGCAGCCCAACAGCAACTGCTGCTGTGTGCCTGCCCTCCCCCTCTTCCATCCTTACCACCTGCAGTGCTCCCTCTGAGCCCCTCCCAGGGACACCACTGCTCAGAAGACTAGGGCAGGGGCTCCCCTCCAAGCGGTGCCCCTGAGTGAGGCGTGTCAGACTTCCTGGGGCTCCCTGGTGAGGGAGCAGTCTGTATTACTCCAGTGTGCTGGGTAACAGGTTCTCCCGTCCACACTTCTGACCCCTCCCTTCAGTCTGCCCCGGGGGTTGAACCCACCAGTAAAATCCTATCCATCAGCACTCTGTCTCTGACTCTGCTTTCCAGGGAGCCCAGTCTCCTCCTAACCGGCCCCATGTCCCCCTGCACGAATTCCTGCCCCATGAGGTGGAAACCCATCCCTCCTTCCAGCACAAGGAGCCCTCAGGGTGCAGATGCTCCTGCATCAAAGGGGTCCCAGGGACATCTAGTTTAATTTGTCTTGTACACACTCCAGGACGTTGTGAAGGACAGGGAAGCCTAGCGTGCTGCAGTTCATGGGGTTGCAAAGAGTCAGACATGACACAGCAACTGAACAATGACAACAGGGAGGTGGGATTTTGTCCAATTTAGAGATGAGAAAACTGAGGGAGAGGGTAGTTCAAGGACTTGACTGAGTCCCCAGAGCTTTCAATGGACCTGGGGACTGAATGATGCTGGAGGAGCAGGAGGGATGGCAGGGGTGAGGAGTCCCATGGACCCCATGTGCCTTGGATGGTCTCTGGGTCACAAGTATAAATAAGCAGATAATCTGTGTGTGTGTGTGTGTGTGTGTGTGTGTGTGTTGTGAGTGTGAATGTGCTGGGCACATGCATGCACGTGTGTATGAGCATGTGTACAACTCTCTCAAAGCTTCTATTGTCTCGTGTGGTCACGCCACTGGTGGAGTTCAGTACCATGGGGTAACAGATGTGGCCTCACAGCTCATGGTAAGAAGTGCCTCCAAGGCTCGCTAAGCCCTGGGAACTGTGAACTGTGTGGGAGCATCCTCGAGAAGGGGAGAAAGCTGGAGGAACCCAAGTGTGCTGAGAGCCACAGAGCCTGCAAGCTGGTTCACTCAGGCTGTGCCCACAGGCAGCATAGGGGGTGGAGGGCATGGAAGGGCCCCAGCCTGACCCACACCTGCTGTTCAGGCCGCATCAAATGGGAGGCAGGGCTTTTTCACAGGCAATCAGGCCACCTGTGGATGCCAAATGCAGTCATGCTGCACACAGAGGGGCAATGGGTGTTGTGGGTGACTTAGGAGGTGTTCAGGAAATTAAAATGGAGGAAGTCTAGTTCAGGTTTCAGAAGCAGGAGAGCAGACCTCTGACCTGCTTCTGACCCTCCTGGACACTGCCCAGACTATGTACCTGTTTGCAAAACACACCAATTGTTACCAGCAAGTCAAGTGGCATTTTAGATAAGAGAGGGAGTGGGTCTTGGAATTTTCTTGAGCCCCTGGAGGCCTGGTCAGCCCTGCCAGGGTCTCATGACTCACAAGGTGAAACTAATAGCATTGTAAAAGTTAAAGAAAAACCAGAGGTGTCTTTTTGCAGGCAAACTGACGATGGCAACAGTTTGTGGCCTGAGATTATAAGCAGGAGGCTCCAAAGCTGCAATTTGAAATCTCACCCATGGGGTGGCTGTCTGGGACCCTTTCTCAATTGAGACTCCAGATTACTGATAATGAGGGACTGTTCTAGTCTGGATGTAGGTTGTCAGCCCAATTTGATGATATATATGCTGTTTTGTTGTTGTTGTTGAGTCGTTAAGTGGTGTCTGGCTGTTTGTAACCCCATGGACTGCAGCATGCCAGGCTTCCCTGTTCTTCACTGTCTCCCTGAGTTTGCTCAAACTCATGTCCATTGAGTCAGTGATGTCGTCCAACCATCTCATCCACTGTCACCCTCTTCTCCTCCTGCCCTCAATCTCTTCCAGCATCAAGGTCTTTTCCAATGAGTTGACTCTTCGCATTGGGTGGCCAGATTATTGGAGCTTCAGCTTCAACATCAGCCCTTTCAGTGAATATTCAGGGTTGATTTCCTTTAGGACTGACTGGTTTGATGTCCTTGCAGTTCAAGGGACTGTCAGGAGTCTTCTCCAGCACCACAATTTGAAAGCATCGATTCTTTGGCACTTAGCCTTCCTTATGGTCCAACCCTCACATGCGCATATGACCACTGGAAAGACCATGTGCTGTTACTCTTCTCTGTTTCTTTTTTCTCTTAATGATTCTATACTGAAATTGAGTCAAACAATCCTCTATTAAATATTGAAATTGTTTATTGTGTGTGTAACAAGGGATTTCTTTTGTTACCAAATCTTTCAAGCCTAAAATGAAAGTAAAACTTTCAGCAAAACAAGAGGGATATCTACGCTTACATGTATGCTAAGAAGGGCAGTCATGACCATGGCCTTAGACACCCAACCTGAGAAAGGATTTCTGTCATCACCCTCTATAAGAGTCCCCCAAATGCTTCATCTAAGGTCCTATGTGAGAGTCCCCAGACAGGTGGTTTTCACCTTTGTATGTATTTAAGAATCAACTTTTTAAAGCCAGCTTCTTCACTTAAAAAAAAAAAAACAGTCAGTCTTAAAGGAAATCAATCCTGAATATTCACTGGAAAGACTGATTGATGCTCAAGCTGAAGCTTCAGTCCTTTGGCCACCTGCTGTAAATAGCCAACCCATTGGAAAAGACCCTGATGCTGAGAAAGATTGAGGGCAAGAGGAGAAAGGGATCACAGAGGATGAGGTGGTTGTATGGCATCACCAACTGAATGGACATGAGTTTGCACAAACTCTGGGAGACAGTGAAGGACAGGGAAGCCTGACATGCTGTAGTCCATGGGGTTGCAGAGTCAGACACAACTGAGCCACAGAACAATGAACAACAACAGGAATCAACTAGAGTATTTGCAAGAAATTCAGATGCACAGCCCGACTTTGGAGGTGGAAGATGAGGGGTGTTGGGTAGGGAGAAGTGGCTCTAGGGTGGTAACATTTTCTTGGTGTTTGAGGGGCATACAACACATACAACTTAGCTTGGGTTCCTCCAAAAGCAGACCCTATACATCAGTTGTTTGGGGAAGTGATCCCAGGGACTGGGAAGACATGGAAGACAGAAGGGAAGTCACTCCCTGAGGTGTTTTTGAGTCCTTAGGCCCTTTGGGATCAGTTCTGCTGGGGAAGGGGGAGGGCTATGCTCATCCACGGGCTCTCAACCCCTGCTCTCCAGGGTCACTCAGGATGTGTCAATTCCCTCAATCTCCTACTTGTAATTGAGTGGGCTGCTGCAGATGTTCCAGCAGCAGAACAGTCCTGGGAAGGAGTAGAAGAGGTGGGCGGGGGGCTGAAGCTTCCAGTTTCTCCCATGTGCAGCTGGTTGCCAAAGCAACGGCTGGATGAGTGGACTGTAGCCTGAGTGGATGTTGGGTGGTGTGTAAAAGATGTCCAGCACTGCATCCAGAACAGGTCCTGTAAAGAGGTGGACATCTAAGCCTGGAGCTCAGGGAGAAGTTAGATTGAGCCACAAACGCAGAAGTCATCAGGGTCTCCATGATTTTTAGAGTCAGAGGTGGTCAACCAGGGCCAAAGACCAGAGAGGAAAGATGAGCAGGCCAGGACTTAGTTCTGAGTTTCACCATTCAAAGAGGATCTGAGAAAGAGTGAAGTAGAGGGAAAACCAGGTAAGTGGGTGTCCTGGAATCCTAAGAAGTTAAATAAGGACAGAAAAATCATCAACAAGTCACTGATGAGCTTGTAAGGAGGGATGTCCATGCAGCAGTGGGGAACCTCTGATATGAAGGTGGAGTGGAGGCTGGAGACTGCTTTTAAGACATCGGTTGTAAGAGGAGCGGACATGGAGGCAGGAAGGAGATGAGAGAGGCTGGGCACCTGCTAAGAGATTGAGGTAGAAAAGTGAATCCTTTGTGTGTACAAGGAGATTCCTTCTGCTGCCTCTTTACATGGATATTCCCTTTCCTTTTGCATTATCTGTGGTCACATGATTTTTCAGTTGAGGGAAGTGAGACTTAGAAAGATTGTATTACTTGCTTCTTCATAAAGAAGACTGAGCACCAAAGAATTGATGCTTTTGAATTGTGGTGCTGGAGAAGACTCGAGTCCCATGGACAGCAAAGAGATCAAACCAGTCAATTCTAAAGATCAACTCTGAATATTCATTGGAAGGAATGATGCTAAAGCTGAAGCTCCAATACTTTGGCTACCTGATGTGAAGACCTGACTCATTGGAAGAGACCCTGATGCTGGGAAAGACTGAGGCAAAAGAAGCAGATAGCAGAGGGTGGGATGGTTGGATGGCATCACAGACTCAGTGGACTTGAGTTTGAGCAAACTCTGGGAGATAGTGGAGGTCAGGGAGGCCTGGCATGCTGCAGTCTATGGTGTTGTAAAGAGTCAGACACACTTAGCAACTGAACAATAACATTACTTGCTCATGGAAGGGATGTGAACCCAGTGTCTCCACTTTGAAATCTAATTTTTCTGTGACCACACTCTCATAGCAGGGGCAGGAGGCTGGGTGACACCAGCAGGAAGTAGTGAGCACAGAAGGGTAAGAAGCAGGAGTTCATTCTCTGGGTGGAGTTTCTCTTTGTGGGAACTCAGGTTCTGGAAGTCCACCTTACTGTTTTAAGCTATTTTCCAAAATGACAAATAACAATTTAGTTTCCTGCCAGTGCAGTTTCTCTGATGGGCTGGTTATTGCAACGTTACTGATGCCTTTGGAACAGCACATGATGGAACACTGAGAGCTGGCATTCCACAGGATGTTCTCAAAACCATTTCTCCATGCCCATGCAGAAATGCACGTGGCGTCCTCCCACGCCCCCCTTAGTTTTGTTCTGAAGACCTAAGAGCTCAGGCTCTGAGTGTCTTTTGTGGAAATAAGGTAAATGGGTAAGTTTGTGAAAGTTTTTCATCTGTCTACTTTTCCCACCACAAATGCTCCCAAGACAGTGCTGAGTGAGGGGTAGTTAGTGTGACCAATGGCAAGTGGAAGTAATGGATGAAACAGAGACTGAGTAAAACAGGGTCCAAAATTGTTGTTCATTTGCTGTCTTGTCTGACTCTTTTTCATCCCATGGACTACAGCACACCAGGCTCCTCTGTCCTCCACTGTCTCCTGGAGTTTGCTTAGATTCATGTCCATTGAGTCAGTAATGATATCTAACCATCTTATCCTCTGCTGCCTCCTTCTCCTTTTGCCCTCAATCTTTCCCAGCATCAGGGTCTTTTCTAAGGAGTTGACTCTTCACATCAGGTGGCCAAAGTATTGGAGCTTCAGCTTCAGCATCAGTCCTTTCAATGAATATTCAGGACTGATTTCCTTCAGGATTGAATGGTTTGATCTCCCTGCAGTCCAAGGGACTCTCAAAAGCATTCTCCCACACCACAATTCGAATGCATCAATTTTTCAGTACCAAGAGGCCAAAGGTCCAAAATATATCTGTTCATTAATAGATATAGTTTCCCTGAGAACCTGGTCCATATCTTGACTGAAGCTTTGAAAACAGAATAGAAATGAAGTCCAGCACACACATGGAAAGCAACTCAGAGCAGCTTTCTCCATTTTGAATATTGTTCCCAATGATGACCTCTAACTGACCAGCAGATGTCAGTATGATGTCGGTCTAGCAAGACCCGGCATCTGCACAATATCTGCTCACAGACTCCAAGGCCCCAGGAATAAAGGACAGGCCTAGACCTGAAAAATTATGATGTCTTTTATTCTTGCCTTTGTCATAGGGTGAAAAGGTGTTTGAAGAGAAAAGCTTCCCATTTCAAAGAAAATACAGGAGATATTCAAAGAACTGAAGATAATAGCAGCATTCAGTTACATTAACCTTATTCAAAAGTCTTAAGGTAAATATGGGTTAAACAGAAGGCAAAGAAATCACATATGACATATAACATTCTATAACATTGTAGAAATGTGTTGTGTCTATGATTTGTGTCATCATATTGTTGATTCTTTTAAATAGACTGTTAGCATGTATAACATCATTTTTATACATTGTACATTCTAATTCTTAAAAATTAATTTTTTTTTTGTAGAAAACAATAAAGTTCTTAGGGAAACAGAAAGTTGCACACCTGGAAGCATTTTTGCATTTTCTTCACGGTGACAGGAGTTTCAGTTTGGCCATTCTTGGTGGCCCTCTCTGAAGCTAGAGAGGGGTATACCAGCTGCTCCATGTATACCTTGTCCCATATTTCTTCCCCTAGGGCTTTTTTTTTCAGCCCAGAACAAAAGAAGTCAATGCTTGAGAAAGGTTAGCTGAGTAAAAAGATGGATAATATTTAATCATTGCCCCATAAGCATTTATGCCCAGTGGGGGAAAAATTACACAGATAAGTACTGATAATTCTAGTAAAAACAATGGATGCTGCTTCCTTACCTGGGATGGTCTTCCCCCTTTTCTTCCTCACCTGACCCACTTAGGCTTATGTAGCAGCACCTCCAAGAAGCTTTCCTAAGCCCCCCACATTGCCTAGGGTGGCTCTTATACCTGCTTCTCTGTCTTAAGGAGCCGGAGCTCAGGACTCACTGAATGAGCCAGGAGATGCGCATGCCCAGAGCAGCCCTTCATCATGGTGGATGGGAGATGGAGGAGGGGGCAGTCAGGCAAGGCAACCTGAGGCACGTACCATGCAGTCTCCCAGACATGCCCCGTGGGAGTGGACCTGGGTGCCCAGACTGGTGACTGTGCAATATGCATAGACTCCCTCCCTTCCCCATCTCACTTCCCACCTCCCAACCAGTGCATCTTGGGATCCCCTCCCAAATAAACCCTTTTCTCAAGGTTTGTGTCTGAAGGAATCAAGCATGGGAACAGGGAGCCGTCCCTATCCTAGCACACCCCAGACTGCATTAGATTTGCCCGTTTTCTGGTCTGTGTGCCTCCCAGCCTATGGGCTCCATGAAGACAGGGACCAGACCATAACGACCTCTCAATAAGTCTTTACTGACCCCTTGAATCTCACCAGAACTCATAATTAGCCATTTGAAAGAAGATCTTGCTCTTCCCAGATTTTTCTTTGCCTACCTGATTGGAGAATAGTTCCGTTCAAAATTTACTTCTGAGCAAATGAGACCAAGAAATCCTAGATTTGCTTCCATCTGTGATCAGTTTTCTTTTTTCATTACCCATCATATCCCCAGTCCTCTCTTATCTGGGTTTGAATACCCTCTCCACCACAGACTCTGTAGGAACTGGCTTCTTCCAACCACTGTCTGTGGACCTGCTCTTCTCTGCCTGGAATGTGTTCGCATCCCTGTTCCTCCTTCCCTGGGATGGCTCCTATTCATCCTTCCAGACTGAGGACATCACTTTGAAAAAGTTTCCTTCATTCACAGGTATATGCCCCCTGCAGAGCCATATTTTTGCAAGCAGTCTGATGATGATATCAGGGTGCAGCCTGGCATTATAAGCAGGAGCCCCCAAAACTGCAATTTATTTTTTATTTATTTTTTTTCAAAACTGCAATTTAAAATCTTGCCCATATGGTGGGTCACCTCCCAGGACTCTTTCCCAATTGGGACTCCAAATTGCTGTTAATGTGGAACTTCTCAGCACTGTTCAAGTCTGGATGTAGATTGTTGGCCCAGTTTGATAATATATATATATGCTGTTACTTCTCCTTACTGTTTCTATTTCTTTCTTTTTAATGACTGTGTTTTGAAATTGTCAAACAATCCTCTATTAAATACTGGAATTGTTTATTGTGTGTGTAACAAGTAGTTTCTTTTGTTGACAAATCCTTTGAACCTAAACAAAAGTAGAACTTATGGCAAAACACTTGGCTAAGGCACTTGTGTTTCTCCTCATCCCCAATACACTTCCATCAGCCCAGATGTCCAGCGGTCGGGAAATATTATACATAAGAGTCAATCTGCCACTTGGAAAAACTAGGGAAGTTCTTCTACTTTGCTGGAAGTGGATCTTCCCTGACATACCTGAAAAGAAAGAAGGGAGTGAGTGCTAGGTGGGGATCTGACTTTAGAAAACTTGTCATGTGCTTGGATTGTGGATGGATGGCAATTTTAATACCTCATGTACTTGACTTTTAAATGTCTCGCTGATGATTTTATTAAGGGCATCTTATGGGTACACATATTAATTTGGTGTTTGCTCTAGCAACCATATGCTGGTCAGGTTCTGGGCCCTATTTCTGGCTAGAGTGAAAAGCAAACAGAGCTATTCCTAAGATAATCGTCTTTACTTTATGCTAATTTCTTGTTAGCATTTAAAATCAATTCCTTATTTTGACTTGGTAATAACTATTGGATATCCTCTCTTTCCTCCAAAAGGCAGGCACATAAAACAGCTTATTTGGACACATGATGGGCTCATCCCCAAATTTATTGTGAAAAATGAGTGGTAATAAATGAGCTTTATGAACAATTTATAGTCAAAATTTGAAAAATGCCAGAGATTTGCCTCAGACAGATGACTCAAGCATATTTACCCTTTATGCACTTGAATGGCTACCTCTATACTTGATTTTGGAAAATACTCCTTACTGCAGCCCTCAACCTCTGCATCTGGTGTAAACTCCCAGGAGATATGAATGAATGACTGAATGAAATCAGTTTATTCATTCAGTAAATGTTAAGCATCTATTGTGTGCCAGGCTGTGTTACAGACACAACACAATTCCCTACCACATGAAGTCTAAATTCTAGTGGTTCTGTTCTCATCATAGCAAGGAGGTGCTCAGCCACTCTTTGGTAAGGGCAGAATATTGACTGCCACATCTGCTTCGGGCCATGGTTGCCTTGGGTCTTTCAACACCATCCCCATCACTGTTACCCTGAGCACCATCACCATTACTGCCATCTTGAATCTCACGCAACAATGGACTGGTTCAAATTTGAGAAAGGAGTATGTCAAGTCTGTATATTGTCACCCTGCTTATTTAACTTCTATGTAGAGTATGTCATGAGAAATGCCAGGCTGGATGAAGCACAAGCTGGAATCAAGGTTGCTGGGAGAAATAACAATAACCTCAGATATGCATATGACACCACCCTTATGGCAGAAAGTGAAGAGGAACTAAAGAGCCTCTTGATGAAGGTGAAAGAGGGGAGTGAAATAGCTGGCTTAAAGCTCAACATTCAAAAAACTGAATGGCGTTTTTTTTTGTTTTTTTTTTTTTTAAGATCATGGCATCCGGTCCCATCACCTCATGGCAAATAGATAGGGAAACAATGGAAACAGTGACAGATTTTATTTTCTTGGGCTTCAAAATCACTGCAGATGGTGACTGCAGCCATGAAATTAAAGGATGCTTGTTGCTTGGAAGAAAAGCTATGATCAACATAGACAGCATATTAAAAAGTAGAGACATTACTTTGCTCATAAAGATCCATCTAGTCAAAGCTATGGTTTTTCTAGTAGTCATGTATGCATGTGAGAGTTGAACCATAAAGGAAGCTTAAAACTGAAGAATTGATGCTTTTGAACTGTGTGTTGGAGGAGACTCTAGAGAATCCCTTGGACTGCAAGGCGATGAAACCAGTCAATCCTAAAGGAAATCAGTCCTGAATAATCATTGGAAGGACTGATGCTTAAGCTGAAGCTCCAATAGTTTGGCCACCGATGCGAAGAACCAATTCCTTAGAAAAGACCCCGATGCTGGGAAAGATTGAAGGCAGGAGGAGAAGGGGATGACAGAGGATGAGAAGGTTGGATGGCATCACTGATTGAATGGACACTAGTTTGAGCAAGCTCTGGGAGATCATGAAGGATAGGGAAGCCTGGGGCACTGCAGTCCATGGGGTCAAAAAAAGTTGGACACAACTGAGTAATTGAGCAACAACAACAACCCTGTTTTATAGATGAGAAAAATTATATGTATATGATGACTATTGAATCCATTATATATGGTTATATTTTATTTGAATATTCATTTTAAAAGCTTGAACCATGTTGCTCTATTTCCTTAGGGATTCTTAGGTTTTCTGGGTGGAAATTTGCTTGTTGCTCAATTGTGGGTCCTGCTCAAACCAGGATCTATGGAAATAGATGAGTTGTGCCCTTAAGGATGCCCCCTATGCTCCCGAGGGCACACAGTTACACATCCTTCTTTCTTTCTTTCCACCTTAGTTCTCTGTCTTCCTGCAGGAACCACTGTCTCAGGGGTAATCGGTGCCCTTCTGCTCCTTTGACAGAAATCTCCATTAAGTTTCTTTTCTCCTAAGAAGAGCTCCACAATTCAAACCCTCGCTCATCTTCCCTCTCATCTCTTCCCATCACATCTCGTATCTAATCAATTACCACCACTCAGCTGTCACGGGGAGTGCTGAAGCCTGCGAGCCTTCTGCTGCAGTCTGTTAGAGGGTGAGATACCTTAATGTGTTACTTAGTCCCAGAGGCATCAGGGAACAGAAAGGTAATTTTCTACAGTGATGCCTTTGGCATCAACCACAGGCAGACAGGAGAGAAATTCGTGGGTCAGGGTAGGCGGTTTACCCTTTCATGTATCCTTCAGACTGGTCCAGTATAAGGCAAGATGGGCTCTTTTTTTATCCTTGCATGTGTGTGTGATTTAACCATATCACTTTATTTTCCATTCCCATTAGATGTACTGACACAAAGAATACGTAGCAACAAATGAACGAGTATACAAAATGTGATCTGTTCTAACAATGGAATACATACCCAAGCTGTAACATGGATGAACCTTGAAGACGGTGCTCTGTGAAATAAACCAGCGACCAGAGGACAAATACTGTATATGAGGCACCTGCTGCTGCTTCTGCTAAGTCGCTTCAGTCGTGTCTGACTCTGTGCGACCCCATAGAGGGCAGCCCACCAGGCTCCCCCGTCCCTGGGATTCTCCAGGCAAGAACACTTGGAGTGGGTTGCCATTTCCTTCTCCAATGCATGAAAGTGAAAAGGAGGTCTCTCAGTCGTGTCCAACTTTTCGCGACCCCATGGACTGCAGCCCACCAGGCTCCTCCATCCATGGGAATCTCCAGGCAAGAGTACTGGAGTGAGGTGCCATCGCCTTCTCCAGAGGCACCTAGCAGAGCAAATTCAAAGAGACAGGAAGTCAAATGGTGGTTGGAAGTGAGTGTTTCATGAGAACAGAATTTCAAATGGGGAAGATAAAAACATTCTGGAGAGGGACGGTGGTGAGGGCTGCAAGATAAAGTAAATAGATTTAATGCTACAAAAATGGTTAAGATGTTGTATATATTTGTTATATATGTTTTTGCTGCAGTCAAAATAAAACAGGAAGGGCAGGAGTTCTCAGCTGAAAGAAGAGCAGTGAAGGAGTAGCACATATTCATTCCTCACAGTGGACAGGACACTTCACTGGGACGACCCTGAGGAACTCACTTTCCTGGAACAAGTACCGTTTCTTTCCTGGTGACTCTAGCCAGCACTGCTTTTACAGATGGCTTTCTGCATGTCTTAAGGAGTCTGAGCACAGAGCTCCTCCTTAGCTGGGAAGCGGCCGTGACTCTGAAGCTTTGCCCAGCCCAGGTTTTGTCCGAGCAGGAGAGCTGGACATCTGACGGGGAAGGACCTGCAGGCAGGAGGCAGACTGAGGAGTCCTTGTGCCTCTCACGGGGCTGATGGTGATTGATTTGGGGGACTGCGAAGTCCACCCCAATAGTGGAGCGTGCGTGGGGTACGACCTCCATTATTGGAGCATCCGAAGGACGCTTTGAAGCATTGGTGGCAGTTTTTGACAGACTGTATCTTCTATTAAATGAGCTCTAATTTGGCTGAGTCCTGAACATGTTGCAATATGCCTCTGCCTTTTCTGGATTTTTGCCATTTCCCAGAATGTATATAAAGAGATGGCTATTCCCTATAAGAGCATCCCTTCTTAACATATATAGAACACACAATTACCAACTGGAAAGCTAGAGCTTTTGTTTTAGTCTCTCAGTCATGCCTGACTCTTTGTGACCCCTTGGACACAGCCCGCCAGGCTCCTCTGTCCATGGGATTCTCCAAGCAAGAATTCTGGAGTGGATTGCCATTTCCTACTCCAGGGGATCTTCCTACCCAGGGATCGAATCCGGGTCTCTTGCATCTCCTGCATTGGCAGATGAGTTCTTTATCACTAGCACCACCTGAGAGGCCCCACTGGGTCCATCACACCCCAAAACGGCTACTAAACCCGGTGAATCCTTCCTAGACTCCTTCACCTGCCTTCTCTGCAACCTGAGCATGTGGTCCTCTCAGGCTCTCAGCCCCTGCACACTCGCGTGGCCTGCTGTCTACGCCTGTGCTACCCCTTCTCCTCGTGTTTGCGGCTTCATCTTTCTGCACTCATACTAAATGTTCGTGCTTCCTGGTGGCTCTCCAAGGACCTCTATTCTTTTTGCTTTTTTAATGAAACATTTATTAAGCCCTTAGCCTGTGCCAGGCATAACGATAGTCAATAATAAAGTCACAGACATTTGTTGAGCACTCACCTGGACCAGGTGCTATGCTGCTGCTGCTAAGTCACTTCAGTCGTGTCCGACTGTGTGTGACCCCATAGATGGTAGCCCACCAGGCTCCCTCGTCCCTGGGATTCTATAGCACGATGCAAATTTGACAACATAAAGTGGAAATAAGAGCTGACATTTACTAAGTGGTTACTATGTGTTGAGCTTTGTTATATGATTTTAATAATAACAAAATAAGAAGAAACTGGCAGCCGCTGCTGCTGTGTTCCAGGCCCCACTGTAGCCCCAAAGTACATGTGTTATCCTACTGAGCTTTCCCAATGACTCTATTTTATTATAGTTAAACTTTTTAATTTTATTGAAGGATAGTTGATTTACAGTGTTGTGTTAATTTCTTCTGTACAGCAAAGTGGCTCAGTGATACATATACATATATATATATATTCTTCTTCATATTCTTTTCCATTATGGTTTGTCGCAAGATGTTGGATATGTTTCCCTGTGCTATAGAGCAGGACTTTGTTGTTTACAGGACGTATTTTCCATCTCCACAAATTCCTGAATGACCTCAGGCATGTCTTTCATTTCAGTAATAACCCTTCCCCATAACTCCCCAAACTGCATTTATATCCTGGGCCTTTATCCTAAGTGAAAAGTGTTAGTCACTCAGTTGTGTCCGATTCTTTGTGACCCCATAGACTGTAGCCCACCAGGCTCCTCTGTCCGTGGGATTTCCCAGGCAAGAATACTGGAGTGGGTTGCCATGCCCTTCTCCAAGGGGTCTTCCCCACCCATGGATTGAACCCAGGTCTCCTGCATTGCAGGAGGACTCTTTACTGTCTGAGCTATTTGGGAAGTTTTTCCTTTTTCCTAAGTTCCTGATCAAATGAGCCACCTTGGCCCATGAGACAACTCCCTCTGGCTGCTCTGTGGGCATCTCAAACTCAAGTGTGTTCAAAATGGAAATGAATGCCCTGCCCCCAAAACTTTCTAGAATCTCTACCTCAGGGACATGACAGGTTGTCCAAGCCAGAAGCCTGGGCGTCTCCTCTGACTGCTGTCAATCACTCTCTCACTCCCCACATCCAATCCCCACAACAACGCTCATGTTGTTTCTAGAAGCGTCTCTTACATGCATCTAGCTCTTTCCATTTCCACAGCAACCAACCCTTCCTGCCACCTTGACCTGATGCCTATGACAGCGCCTGACTGTAGCTGCAGACACAAACCTTCCCAGTGCTCTTCTCTCTGCAGCCAGAGCAGTCTACTGGCGACAACTGAGAGGAGAGGGATGGGTGGGAGCGAGGGAGGCTCAGGAGGGAGGGGGCATATGCACACTTGTGGCTGATTCACATTGCTATGCAGCAAAAACCAGTGCAACGTTGTAAAGCAACTATCCTCCAATTAAAAATAAATTTAAAATGTTTTAAAAAGTACATGCAAATGTGTTCATGTCCCAGTGTGCTTGAACCCTCCAAAGCCACCCGGCCCGCATCTTACTCTCCGGTGCCCCTCTTGCTTCTAGAACTCAGCCCTGTCATGGGGGACTGGCCGCAGCCCAGGCCACAAGGCCTATCCTTCTCCTTTATGTTCTTTCTCTCCCTGTGTTTCACTAACTGTTAAGTGAAATCTTTATCCTTAGATTTTCCCCTGCCTGGGCAACCCGGCCCCCACCCCTGTCCCCATCCTTTGTTGACCAAGCCAGCTCTTGGTTATTCATCCATCAGGACCAACTTCAACCCCTTTCTGAAGTCGTCCCCAGCCCCACCAGTGATGTGCTTCCTACTTACCTGTCTGTGATACCTGCACAGTTCACATGCTGCCCTCCTCTAATCTGTCAGCTCTAGTCTGTCACCGTGTCTTGTCCTCTGACCCTGGTGATTAGCACATCACAGGCATTTAGTAAGTATCTATTCCATAAAGGAATAAAAGGGCAGGGTTGTGAGAATTACACGGGACACTGACTGCCTGTGGCTTATACTCAGCTCATACAAAAACAGGTAAAAGTGAAAGCGAAACTGTTAGTCGCTCAGTCGTGTCTGATTCTTTGTGAGCCCACTAACTGTAGCTCACCAGGCTTCTCTGCCCACGGGATTCTCCAGGGAAGAATACTGGAGTGGGTTGCCATGCCCTTCTCCAGGAGATCTTCCCAACCTAGGGATCGAACTTGGGTCTCCTGAATTGCAAGCAGACTCTTTACCATCTTAACCACCAGGGAAGCCCCTAAACAAGTAGTTGGACTATTTTAGAGTCTTTGTATGACATCGTGTAGGATTTGTCCTTCTGCGTTTGGCTTATTTTACTCTGCATAATGCTCTCTGGGTTCATCTATTTTGGCACATATGGTAGGATTTCCTTCTTTTTTTAAGGCTCAGAGTAGAATGGTGGTCTCCAGAGGGATGGAAGGAGGGTACATGGGGGTTATAGTCAAAGGCATGGCTCAGATTGTAAAGAATCTGCCTGCAATGCAGGAGACCCGGGTTTGATCCCTGGGTCAGGAAGATCCCCCTGGAGGAGGAAATGACAGCCTACCCCAGTATTATTGCCTGGAGAACCCCATGGACAGAGTTGCCTGGTGGGCTATAGTCTATGGGATTGCAAAGAGTTGGACATGACTGAACCACTAACACGTTCACTTCACTTCATTTCAAAGGTATATGATATCTCTTATATACTGCTACTGCTAAGTCACTTCAGTCGTGTCCTGCAAGAGTCTAAAATAAATGATACAAATGAACTTATTTACAACACAGAAATAGCTGCACAGACTTAGAGAATGAACTATGGTTACCAGTGGGGAGGAGTTGGTGAGGGGAGGGGTAGACTGGGAGTTTGGGATGGACATCTACACACTGCTGTATTTAAAATAGATAACCAACAAGGCCCTACTGTATAGCACAGGGAACTATATATTGTAATAACCTAAATTTAAAAGAGTTTGGAAAAAGAATAGATGCAAAGTGTGTGTATAGGTGAATCACTTTGCTGTATATCTGAAACTAACAAAACATGGTTAATCAACAGTCCTCCAATAAAGAATAAAAAATACACAAAGTTTTGGTTACACAAGATGAATGAGTCTCAGAGCTCCACTGAACAGCCCATAGTTAATGATTCAGTAGTGTTTACTTAGACGTTTGCTAAGAGGGTAGATTTTATATGAAGTACTGGACACGACTGAAGTGACGTAGCAGCAGCAGCAGCACTGTACTCTTGCCTGGAAAATCCCATGGACGGAGGAGCCTGGTGGGCTGCAGTCCATGGGGTCGCTAAGAGTTGGACACGACTGAACGACTTCACTTTTTTCACTTTTCACTTTCCTGCATTGGAGAAGGAAATGGCAACCCACTCCAGTGTTCTTGCCTGGAGAATCCCAGGGACGGGGGAGCCTGGTGGGCTGCCGTCTATGGGGTCCCACAGAATCGGACACGACTGAAGCGACTTAGCAGCAGCAGCAGCAGCAAGAGCACAAGAGGAAACCTTTGAAAATGGTGGGTGTGTTCACGGCATTGATTATACTGATGGGCTTGTGTGTGTATTGTATCTCCAAACATTAAGGTGTATATTAAATATGTACAGCTTTTTTGTAAGTTGAGTCTGCCTCAATCAAATTTGTTATAAACAGGTCATGGTATTATTACTGTGAAGAGTGGTGACAGCAAGCCCCAGGGTCTGGATGCGGGGCCATCCGGGCCTCGGTGTTCAGCGGGTACGTGAGGTAGCAGTGGGACTGAGTTTCTTGGGGCTCTCCTCTAAGAGAAGAGTCAGGGCCTGCGGTAGCTCCGTTGCCCTGATGATGTGGTTCAGCTCATAGCTGGACACAGTTCCTTGTCCCTCATGGGAAATGTCACCTTGCTTTACATCAAAGTGTGTGCCAGCCACTGCTCAGGGTGACATTGGGGCCTTGCAGGCATGGGTGCTGGGAAGGGGCCCCGTCCTCAGAGAAGGCTGTCTCAGGCTCCAGTGAAGGGCTGACCTTCTTACCCTCAGATGACTGTGAGGCCAGTGGGAGGCTGGGACAGCTGGAGCCACTGAATCAGGAAGGCTAACATTCACTTTTAGGAAATTTAAAAAGACGTTATAGGACATTGTTTAAAGATGCCCCACAGTTCTGTTTGGTTGACTGGTAGAAATAATTCTCCCTGATCTTGGACAGATGTCTTACATTTTCTCACTCTCAGTTTCCTCATCTGTAGTGTGTGCTAAGTCGCTTCAGGCGTGTCCAACTCGTTGTGACCCCATGGACTGTAGCCTGCCAGGCTCCTCCATCCATGGGATTCTCCAGGCAAGTATACTGGAGTGAGTTGCCATTTCCTTCTCCAGGGGATCTTCCTGACCCAGAGATCAAAGCCCTGTCTCCATCATTGGCAGGTGGATTCTTTACCATGGAGCTATCT
This sequence comes from Bubalus kerabau, assembly GCF_029407905.1. Lineage (NCBI taxonomy): Eukaryota > Metazoa > Chordata > Mammalia > Artiodactyla > Bovidae > Bubalus > Bubalus kerabau. Next base: position 187,614,956 of record NC_073625.1, on the reverse strand, counting down.
GGGAAGCCCCACAGGAGATCAGCACTGACTCAAAAGTTGAGCAGCAAGAAACACCGTGGCTTCACATCCAGCAGTAAAAGAGGCAAAGACACACAGGGAAACATCATGAAGGAAGCCCAGCATAGGGACTTGGGGCTGGGCCTTGGTTGCATTTCTTTCTGAGCCCCGAGTTCTCATAACTTTGGAAGAGAAATGCTGAACCCTGGGAGAAACAGATGCAAGTTTGGCATCATGTGTCTACTTAGACGCTGAAATTCTACATTTAGCTAGCTGTTTTCCTTGCTTAGATGTGTGGCTGTTTTATTTTCACCAATGTTGATTTGTGTTATCTTACTGCAAGCTTTATTTTCTTGGGCTCCAAAATCACTGTGGATGGTGAATACAGCCATGAAATTAAAAGAGGCTTGCTACTTGGGAGAAAAAATTATGACAAACCTAGACAGCATATTGAAAAAGCAGAAACATTACGTTGCTGACAAAGATCCATTTAGTCAAAACTATGGTTTTTCCGCTAAGAATCGGACACGACTGAGTGACTTCATTTTCACTTTTCACTCTCATGCATTGGAGAAGGAAATGGCAACCCACTCCAGTATTCTTGCCTGGAGAATCCCAGGGACAGGGGAGCCTGGTGGGCTTTCGTCTATGGGGTCACACGGAGTTGGACACGACTGAAGCAACTTAGCAGCAGCAGCAGCAGCAGCAGCATGGTTTTTCCAGTAGTCAGGTACGGATGTCAGAGTTGGACCATAAAGAAGGCTGAGCACCAAAGAATCAATACTTTTGAACTGTGGTGTTGGAGAAAACTCTTGAGAGTTCCTTGGACTGTAGTGAGAGCCAACCAGTCAATCCTAAAGGAAATCAACCCTGAATATTCATTGGAAGGACTGATGCTGAAGCTCCAATACTTGGCCACCTGATGCAAAGAGCCAACTCATTGGAAAAGACCTTGACTCTTGGAAAGATTGAGGGCAGAAGAGAGTGACAGAGGATGAGGTCGTTCAATGGCATCATTGACTCTACGGACATGAGCTTGAGCAAACTCCAGGGAATGGTGAAGGACAGGGAAGCCTGGCATACTGCAGTCCACAGGGTCACAAAGAGCTGGATGCAACTAAGTAACTGAACAAAAACTACAAGCTTATTCTATGAAAGATTGCCTAGGAGGTATGCGATCCTGTGAAATCCGCCCGTTTATCTCTGGCCTTCAGCAAATGCGTCTCCTCCCTCCTCTGCTTCTGTGTTTTCAGTTTTTGTCATTGTTTTAGCTTCTTATATAAAATTATAAAAAATTTTGTTAGACACATAATTTAAACATAATTTTAGATATGTAAATTAAATATATCATTGTTCTAATTCAAACAACTATTCTGATAAATTAGAACCAATTCATGTTTAAGGAAAATGTGAGTTTCCCACCACATCCTAAACCACTTATTCTCTTATCTCCAGATTCCCTCATGAGCTTTCACTTCCCTTCAACCAAAGCCATGTTTTAATACTTCTCTCTTTCTCTTCCTCTTTCTTCTTCTTCTCCTTGCTACCTATTTACCTACTTATCTACATGGGCAGTTTTCTGTCATTAATTTAATACTATAATCATCTTTCAGCATCAGTGCATACACATCATTTTGAAGACAATTGCATATTTGCTCACAAAACTAGTGTAGCTTATTTCCATTGTTAGTATTGTTTTTAACTGTTACAAAGCTTCACTGAATAACCTCATACACCATATCTTTGCTCACTTGTACTGCTGTTTCTCTAGCTTGGGAATGGCTTTACTCTAACACAGGATGTGCAGATTTAAAAATTTGGAATAGAAACATTTTTCCTCCCTCGAAACTGGGCTGGTATGAGCTTCCTTGCTTCTCAGAAGTGGACAGAAAATTTCTAATCCCATTTTCCCCAGAGAGAGACTTCTGAGGATTCCAACTCTGTAGGGATCTCAGTTTTTTGCTCATCACTTCACAAGGTCAAAAGGTTACATCTCTTGGCTCAGCTTGAGTTTAGTCTCCAGGCTCCAATTCCTGGGCTATAAGCTGTATCCATTGCCCTTATTGGCTACTCATTTTACTAATATGCTTAGAATTTCCCCTCATTTCTGTCACCTGGCAACTTCTCCTTTGAGATTGCTGTGTATTTAAAACAAAGAACATTTTTTATTATATTTTATACAGAATTTCTCCTTGCTTTTGCATAGCATGCAGTAGAACTATACTATAACTCTCCTTATTTTGGCAGGCTGCAGTCAATACCAGACCACCTGACCTGCTTCTTGAGAAATCTGTATGCAGGTCAGGAAGCAACAGTTAGAACTGGACATGGAACAACAGACTGGTTCCAAATAGGAAAAGGAGTACTCAAGGCTGTATATTGTCACCCTGCTTATTTAACTTATATGCAGAGTACATCATGAGAAATGCTGGGCTGGATGAAGCACAAGCTGGAATCAAGATTGCTGGGAGAAATATAAAAAACCTCAGATATGCAGATGACACCACCCTTATGGCAGAAAGTGAAGAAAAAATAGAGCCACTTGATGAAAGTGAAGGAGGAGAGTGAAAAAATTGGCTCAGAATTCAGCATTAAAAAAATGAAGATCATGGCATCCGGTCCCATCACTTCATGTCAAATAGATGGAGAAACAGTGGAAACAGTGGCTGACTTTATTTTTTTGGGCTCCAAAATCACTGCAGATGGTGACTGCAGCCATGAAATTAAAAGATTCTTGCTCCTTGGAAGAAAAGTTATGACCAACCTAGATAGCATATTAAAAAGCAGAGACTTTACTTTGCCAACAAAGATCCATCTAGTCAAGGCTATGGTTTTTCCAGTAGTCATGTATGGATGTGAGAGTTGGACTACAAAGAAAGCTGAGCACTGAAGAATTGATGCTTTTGAACTGTGGTGTTGGAGAAGACTCTTGAGTGTCCCTTGGACAGCAAGGAGATCCAGCCAGTGCATCCTAAAGGAAATCAGTTCCAAATATTCATTGGAAGGACTGATGCTGAAGCTGAAGCTCCAGTACTTTGGCCACCTGATGTAAAGAACTGACTCATTGGAAAAGACCCTGATGCTGGGAAAGATTAAAGGGGGGAGGAGAAGGGGACGACAGAGGATGAGATGGTTGGATGGCATCACCAACTCAATGGACATGAGTTTGAGTAAACTCTGCAAGTTGGTGATGGACGGGGAGGCCTGGTGTGCTGCAGTCCATGGAGTCGCAAAAAATCAGACATGACTGAGTGACTGAACTGAACTAAACTGAACCGTCAATAGCTGAATAGGATTCTTGAGAGTCCCTTGGACTGCAAGGAGATCAAAAAAGTCAATCCCAAAGGAAATCAACCCTGAATATTCACTGGAAGGACTGATGTTGAAGCTGAAGCTCCAGTACTTTGGCCACCTGATAAGAAGAGTTGAATCATTGGAAAAGACCCTGATGCTGGAAAAGATTGAGGGAAGGAGGAGAAGGGGATGACAGAGGGCGAGATGGTTGGATGGACATTACTCAATGAACTAACTCAATGGACATGAGTTTGAGCAAACTTCGGGAGATAGTGATGGACAGGGAGGGCTGGTGTGCTCCAGTTCATGGGGTTGCAAAGAATCAGAAATGAAAGCATGCCTGAGTATCATCCTTAATGTTATGTATGCACGTCAGACTTGCTAGAGACTAGTCTGTTTTACTGGTCTTTGTGAAGAATTAGCCTTTGCTTTTATTGATTAACCTGCTAACTTTTAAAGGGGGTGTTATTTTTCTCTAATTATCTCTGTTAATTCTTCCCTTTAGGTTTACTTAATGTTGAGTTGTTTTGACTTCTTTAGTTGAATGCTTGCCACATTTATTTTCAATCTCTATAGGTTTCCAATAAAGCCATAATTGTTCTTTGAATTACTGATTTTCTACATCTGATCGGTATTGATAACTGGTGTTCACATGGCAATTTCCTTTTTACCATGGGAGCTATTCAGCAAACTGCTCTTAAGATTTCCAGTTGACTAGACTCTTCGGGGGTGTTCATTTAGAGTATTTGACATTGTGATCAGAAGTCATGCTAATGTAAGATTTCTACTGTTTGGAAAATAGTGAAATTTCTTTTTTTTTGTAGACAGTTTTTCTTTTTGATGTGAAGGAAAAAAGATGGAGAAAGTAGACTCAGTAAAGGGGGGTCTATGGAAAGAAGAACAGGAAGCTCTGAGAAGACAAGCACATCAGGTTCACCTCCTGTTGGGCACTGGCAGGCGTGCACAGAGAATTTCCAGAAGGAAATTTATCCCACGAGCTTGAATGTCAGTGTCGTTGCAGGAAGGGAGGGAGAGCCCAGGGCTCAGATCTTTCCTTCTCACTCATTTCTTCTGAGCTACAAGTTCTCAGTTCACCCCAGTGTTTCCTGGTACTGGGCACTGTAGGTGGGTACAGATTGAAGTCAGGTGAAGGACTGGCACCTGCTTTTTCCAGGTACATGCTTTTTCCAAGGTCACTTTTCCCCACTGTGTTCCCAGCCTTGTTGTAGTTGGAAGACTAAAGAGCCAAGAACTAAACATTCATGCAACACAAACCCATGTTGCAGGCACTGTGTATGCTGAGCTGGACTCACAGTTGCTATATGCTGCATCTTAACACAGCAGCAAGTGATGCTTTTCATGGATATCAAGGCTCTGCAGCTTTCTGAAGGGAATAAGTCCAGCATAGACTTGGTGAGACAGCATGGTGTCACAGAAATCTTGAGAGTCAGACCAGCTTGGGCTCCCATGCACATCCACTGTGCATTAGCAGTGTGACCTGCTGAAAGTCCTGACCTGGTTTTCCACATGTAAGGAGCTGAATCTCATAGAATGTATGCAAGGAATCCATGGCCTGGCTTGTGGGAGGACTCTTAGCACATTCTTAGCAGCATTAACACGGACTCTCTTGACAGATGAGTCCCCCCTTGATCTCTCTGTAACACCCAGAACTTATGGCAGTCCTGTCCTCTGGAAGATCTCTTGCATCCAGGCCACTCTTTCCTGTCCCTACAGCTGCTTCTCCTGTGCCCTTGACCAGCACTGCCAGCTCCTCAGTCTTCTAAAGGCACACTCTGTCGAAGATTCGCCCAGGTCCTCCTCCCTTCCCCTCCAGGGTCTCCTCTCCACTCTTCTTTCCCATTTTGTTGGGCGACTCCTAAAATGATATCTATCATTCAGATTTGCCCCGAGATCCAGAACTTCATTGCCAATTTCCTTTTTGGTGTCTCCATTCCTGCAGTCTGGGACAAGCCTCCACCTGCTTTCCTGGGCTGGGAACCTCTGAGTCAGATGCACATAACATCTTCCTCCTCACGTGTTTCACATTCAATGGTTCCATGCTGTCGGGCCTCATTCTGAGCTGCTCACATCAGCCATGGCATCTGCTGTCTCTTTTCTATTCCTGTTATCGTGTCTGCGATTCAGACCCTCAGTACCTTGCAAGTGGACCTGGGCAACCGCCTTCTCATTGTGTCACCTCCCGGTTTCTTCCTTTCTTCCATCCCAACTCACTGTGGTTAGGTGAATCTTTATGAAATGTGGCTCTGATTTCATCAGTTCCTTGCTCATGTGTTTTTAGTGGGTTCCTATTGCCTACAAAAAAAAAAAAAAAAAAAAAAAAAAAAGGCCTTATCTCATAGCCTCCCATTCAAGTGTTTGGATTGGAACCCCTCCACTGAGCCTCTCCTCCATTACTTTCTTCCAGTGTCTGATTCGAGCTTCAGACTCCTTGTTCTATCCAACCATCTCAAGCCCCTTTCATCTGTGCCCTGGTCCTCACTCTTCTGTCAGTCTAGCATCTTTCCCCCAGCTCTCCACTCTCTTCACTCTCTCCCTTCCTCCTGTAAGCCACTCTCCAGTTACCCCTCATGGGGAGATCTCCTTCCTTGGGTCCTGCACAGAATTCATCTTGCACTTCATGTAAGATGTCAGATTGTAGAGAAAAGATGATGCACTTGGAAGCTGGTCATATTTAGGGTTTTTTTTAAGTAATTTTTTTGGAGTATTTAGAATTTTGTGTTAGTTTCAGGTGTACTGCTGCTGCTGCTACTGCTGCTAAGTCACTTCAGTTGTGCCCGACTCTGTGTGACCCCATAGACAGCAGCCCACCAGGCTCCTCCATTCCTGGGATTCTCCAGAAAAGAATACTGGAGTGTGTTGCCATTTCCTTCTCCAATGCATGCATGCATGCTAAGTCACTTCAGTCATGTCTGACTCTGTGTGACCCCACGGACAGCAGCCCACCAGGCTCCTCTGTCCACGGGATTCTCCAGGCAAGAGTTCTGGAGTGGATTGCCATTTCCTTCTCGTACAGCACAGTGAATTAGCTATGCATATACATATGCAGATGACACCACCCTTATGGCAGAAAGTGAAGAGGAACTAAAAAGACTCTTGATGAAAGTGAAAGAGGAGAGTGAAAAAGTTGGCTTAAAGCTCAACATTCAGAAAACGAAGATCATGGCATCCGGCCCCACCACTTCATGGGAAATAGATGGGGAAACAGTGGAAACAGTGTCAGACTTTATTTTTTGGGGCTCCAAAATCACTGCAGATGGTGACTGCAGCCATGAAATTAAAAGACGCTTACTCCTTGGAAGGAAAGTTGTGACCAACCTAGATAGCATATTCAAAAGCAGAGACATTACCTTGCCAACAAAGGTCCGTCTAGTCAAGGCTATGGTTTTTCCAGTGGTCATGTATGGATGTGAGAGTTGGACTGTGAAGAAGGCTGAGTGCCGAAGAATTGATGCTTTTGAACTGTGGTGTTGGAGAAGACTCTTGAGAGTCTCTTGGACTGCAAGGAGATCCAACCAGTCCATTCTGAAGGAGATCAGCCCTGGGATTTCTTTGGAAGGAATGATGCTAAAGCTGAAACTCCAGTACTTTGGCCACTTCATGCGAAGAGTTGACTCATTGGAAAAGACTCTGATGCTGGGGGGGATTGGGGGCAAGAGGAGAAGGGGACGCCAGAGGATGAGATGGCTGGATGGCATCACTAACTCGATGGATGTTGAGTCTGAATGAACTCCGGGAGTTGGTGATGGACAGCGAGGCCTGGCGTGCTGCGGTTCGTGGGGTCACAAAGAGTCAGACATGACTGAGTGACTGAACTGAACTGATACATACATCCACTCTTTTTAAGATTCTATTGCCATAGAGGTCACTGCAGATTACTGAATAGAGCTCCCTGAGTTACACAGTAGGCTCTTATTAGTTATCCATTTTATATATAGTAGTGTGTATATGTCAATCCCAATCTCCCAATTTATCCCTCTCCCCACTTTCCTCCTTGGTAATCGTTAAGTTTGTTTTCTACATCTGTGACTCAATTTCTGTTTAATAAATGGATTTATTTGCACCATATTTAGTTTTGTAACCCAACTTTGCCGCTATTACCTGTGGGAAATTAGGAAAGTCACTTTTCTTCACTGAATCTATTTATTCACTAACAAAACACTGCTATTTCACAGTGCTGTTGAAGGAATGAAAGAAGATAATGAAAGGACTGAAAGAGCACCCAGCATGTTAGTTTCTTTCCCTCATGGAATCTTTTATTTCTTACTTGACATTGTCATTCAAAGATATCCTGCTGCTGCTGCTGCTGCTAAGTTGCTTCAGTCGTGTCCGACTCTGTGCGACCCCATAGACGGCAGCCCACCAGGCTCCCCTGTCCCTGGGATTCTCCAGGCAAGAATACTGGTCTCCTCTAAATCAAAGTACGCATGCAAATGGTTTATTCCACCGCTCGCCACATGCTCAATAAACACAAACTGCTTTGTTGTTGTGGATTTTGTTATCGCTGCAATATAAGCTCTGTAACTGTGAAGGTTGCCCTTTATTTCCTGTGGCTAAATTAGAGAAAAGTTAAACCTTATTTGAAAAATAGAAAACTCTGGCAATGGTCATGAGTGCATTGATATTTTAAAATTTGAATATTTGTATTTGAATTTCTAACCTTAACTCTGCCTAAATTTCTTGAAGTCTATTTTCCTGACAAGTCACTGGGGATGATAATGAGCCCAAGTTCACCTGTATCATCATAGCATGAAACCATAGACAGATTGTTATCAAAGAGTGATTGAGTGTTTTGCTAGACTTACATAATTACACAGTAGTCATGAATTATTTGAATGGAAATGTCAATGTATGTAAGTGCAAAGATGTTTTTCCCTGCTACACCAAATATTTCTCATTCTTGTAAATTCTCTGATTCCTAGCAGCTAGAAGAGGGAATTCTAACCAAGCTACTGTTTGCTGTAAACATATGTATTATCTCAATGTTATTATCTCATTGTATTTTCTGTTTTAAAATACCAAGAACTTGAGGTGAAAGCTGTTGGGGTTTTTTTAGATGTGATGTCCCCTTTTGTTCAACCTGCTATCCAGAACTCAAGGCAGCAGCCTCAAACCATCTTCGAGATTGTGGTTGGCAGAATGATGACTCTCCAAAGCAGTCCCTATCCTAATCCCTGGACTCTGAGGATATATCATTTCACATGGCAAAGCTGAATTGAGGTTGTAGATGGAATCAAGATTGCTAATCAGTTTACCTTCAAATAGGAAGTCTACCCCAGATTATCCAAGTGGATCAATGTAATTACAGGGATACTTAAACCTGGAAGAGAGTCAGAGAAGTTGTGACAATGGATGCAAGACCAGAGTGATATGATACTGGTTTTGAAGATGGAGGAATCAGGCCATGAGCTAAGGGATCCATATGTCTTCTAGAAGCTGGAAAAGAAAACCAAACAGATTCCCCTCAGAGCTTCTAGAAGGGGTTCAGCACTGCTGACACCTTGCTTTTAGTCCAGTGAAACCCATTTTGGACCTCTGACCTCTAAGATAGTATATTTATGCTGCTTTAGATCACTAAATTTGAGGTAATTTGTTTTACCAGCATTAGAAAACTAATGCAGACTTTGATACCAGAAATGTGGTGCTAATGTAAAAAGCATGTATTTGAAAAACAACAACAACAAACAAACAAACTATAAATGGCCTTGGAATTGGGCAGTGGGCAGAAACCAGAAGAATTTTGAGGAGCATGGTACATTGTTCACAGTAATATGGATGTTTATAGAAATAAGGATGTTAAAGTCTGCCAGTAAGGGCTCAGAAGAGAATGAGAAAGGTAGTAGAAAAAAAAAAAATTTAACCATCGTAAGCAGACTGATGGTAGAAATGAATGTTAAAGGTTCTGCTGGTGAGGACTCAGAAAGAGATGAGGAGCATATCATTGGAAACTGGAGGAAAGGAGACGCTTGTTATAGACCAGCAAAAAGCTTGATGAAGTTGTGTTCTACAGCTGTGTGAAAAGAACTTGTAAAGAATGAACCTGCAGAATTAGCTGAGGAGATTTACAAGCAAAGTGTTGAAGGGGTAGTCTGATTTCTTCTTGCTGCTTAAAGTAAAATTCAAGGTGAATGATACAGATTAAGAAGAAATGTTAAAAGAAAAGAAATTAGGCCTTAGCCTTTTTTGAAAATTCCAACATTATTCACAATGCAAAAAAAAAAAAAAAAAAAGTGCTAAAATTAGGAGATTTGTCGTCAGGAAAGGCTGACAGCAGGCTCTAGAGAAAAAGTTGATGGTGTGGCTATGTAATCTTTTCCTAAAATCTTCAAGAAATCAAAAGATTAGAGTGTATAGTCACAAAAGATTTCTTTGAAGAGTTTGAGTGTGACTCACAGATCCCCTAGAAAATCAGAGTGCATCTTAGGAAGCTGGGAGCATTGTGGCCATCTCAGCAGAAGTCAAAAGAGAGACAGGATTATCTAGGGAAGACTTGTGGAAGAGCCTTCTGTCTGATGGAATAAACACCCATGATATATATGGGAGATCCACAAAGTTTTTGAGAACTTTATATGAGGAAAAACACTGCAAGTTTGGACTAAATGTGCCACTTTGGAGAGAGAGTATGAAAGATAAAGAACCAACCAACAAACAACAAAAAACTATTGGTCCTGTAAAAGCTTACAGGCAAGAAACAAGCTTATGAAACTACTCATGTTACTTTTCATGAAAAAAGGAAACATGCTCAGGATGTGAAGCCACAAGCTCAGAGGGTGGAATTAACTAACAGCCACACGAATGATTCCAGTTGGGCTTCCCTGGTGGCTCAGATGGTAAAGAATCTGCCATAAATGTGGGAGATCTGGGTTTGATCCCTAGGTCAGAAAAAACCCCTGGAGAAGGAAATGGCAACCCACTCCAGTATTCTTGCCTGGAGAATCCCACTGACAGAGGAGCCTGGTGAACTACAGTCCCCCGGGTTGCAAAAAGTTGGACATCACTGAGCAACTAACACACACACACACACACACACACACACACACACACACGGGATGATTCTGAGGTGCTGATGCCTTGTGAAATTTGTCTGACTCTTGTTGCTGCTTTTATTCTTCCCATTTCCGCTGTTTGAACTGAATGTCTGTAACTGGTATCTTATGTTTACTTTATCATTGTGTATTTCGAACAGATAACTGGTTTTCTACTTTCTACAGATGGGAAGGAATTTTGTTCCTGGATGGATTATGCCTACCCTTTGTGACCCCATGAACTATAGCCCTTCAGGTTTTCCTGTCCATGGGATTATCCAGGCAAAAATACTGGAATGGGTTGCCATTTCCTACTCCAGAGAATCTTCCTGACACAGGGATCAAACCTGTGTCTCTTTAAGTCTCCTGCTTTGGCAGGTGGGTTCTTTACCACTTTTGCCACTTGGGAAACCCATGCCTAAGCCTCAGTGCAGTTCAGTTCAATTCAGTTTAGTTGCTCAGTCGTGTCCGACTGTCTGCAACCCCATGATTCACAAAACGCCAGGCCTCCCTGTCCATCACCAACTCCCAGAGTTTACCCAAACTCACGTCCATCAAGTCAGTGATGCCATCCAGCCATCTCATCCTCTGTCGTCCCCTTCTCCTCTTGCCCCAATCCCTTCCAGCATTAGGGTCTTTTCCATGAATCAACTCTTTGCATTAGGTGGCCAAAGTATTGGAGCTTCAGCTTCAGCATCAGTCCTTTCAATGAACACCCTGGAGTGATCTCCTTTAGGATGGACTGGTTGGATCTCCTTGCAGTCCAAGAGACTCTCAAGAGTCTTCTCCAACACCACAGTTCAAAAGCATCAATTCTTCACCGCTCAGCTTTCTTCACTGTCCAACTCTCACAGCCATACATGACCACAGTAAAAACCATAGCCTTGACTAGAGGGTCCTTTGTTGGCAAAGTAATGTGTCTGCTTTTTAATATGCTGTCTAGGTTGGTCATAACTTTCCTTCCAAGGAGTAAGCGTCTTTTAATTTCATGGCTGCAGTCACCATCTGCAGTGATTTTGGAGCCCCAAACAATAAAGTCTGACACTGTTTCCACTGTTTCCCCATCTATTTCCCATGGAGTGATGGGACCAGATGCCATGATCTTCGTTTTCTGAATGTTGAGCTTTAAGCCAACTTTTTCACTCTGCTCTTTCAATTTCATCAAGAGACTTTTGAGTTCCTCTTCACTTTCTGCCATAAGGGTGGTGTCATCTGCATATCTGAGATTATTGATATTTCTCCTGGCAATCTTGATTCCAGCTTGTGCTTCTTCCAATCCAGTGTTTCTCATGATGTATTCTGCATATAAATTAAATAAACAGGGTGACAATGTACAGCCTTTTCCTATTTGGAACTAGTCTGTTGTTCCATGTCTAGTTCTAACTGTTGCTTCCTGACCTGCATATAGGTTGCTCAAGAGGCAGGTCAGGTGTTCTGGTATGCCCAGCTCTTTCAGAATTGTCCACATTTTATTGTGATCCACACAGTCAAAGGCTTTGGTATAGTCAATAAAGCAGAAATAGATGTTTTTCTGGAACTCTCTTGCTTTTTCCATGATCCAGCAGATGTTGGCATTTGATCTCTGATTCCTCTGCCTTTTCTAAAACCAGCTTGAACATCAGGAAGTTCATGGTTCACATATTGCTGAAGCCTGGCTTGGAGAATTTTGAGCATTACTTTACTAGGGTGTGAGATGAGTGCAACTGTGTGGTAGTTTGAGCATTCTTTGGCATTGCCTTTCTTTGGGATTGGAATGAAAACTGACCTTTTCCAGTTCTGTGGCCACTGCTGAGTTTTCCAAATTTGCTGGCATATTGAGTGCAGCACTTTCACAGCACCATCTTTCAGGATTTGAAATAGCTCCACTGGAATTCCATCATCTCCACTAGCTTTGTTTGTTGTGATGCTTTCTAAGGCCCACTTGACTTCACATTCCAGAATGTCTGGCTCTAGGTGAGTGATCACACCATCGTGATTATCTGGGTCATGAAGATCTTTTTGTACAGTTCTTCTGTGTATTCTTGCCACCTCTTAATATCGTCTGCTTCTGTTAGGTCCATACCATTTCTGTCCTTTATCGAGCCCATCTTTGCATGAAATATTCCCTTGGTATCTCTAATTTTCTTGAAGAGATCTCTAGTCTTTCCCATTCTGTTGTTTTCCTCTATTTCTTTGCATTGATGGCTAATGAAGGCTTTCTTATCTCTCCTTGCTATTCTTTGGAACTCTGCATTCAGATGCTTTTATCTTTCCTCTTCTCCTTTGCTTTTCACTTCTCTTCTTTTCACAGCTATTTGTAAGGCCTCCTCAGACAGCCATTTTGCTTTTTTGCATTTCTTTTCCATGGGGATGGTCTTGATCCCTGTCTCCTGTACAATGTCACAAACCTCTGTCCATAGTTCATCAGGCACTCTATCAGATCTAGTTCCTTAAATCTATTTTTCACTTCCACTGTATAATCATAAGGGATTTGATTTAGGTCATACCTGAATGGTCTAGTGATTTTCCCTACTTGCTTCAATTTAAGTTTGAATTCGGCAATAAGGAGTTCATGATCTGAGCCCCAGTCACCTCCCAGTCTTATTTTCCCGGACTGTATAGAGCTTCTCCATCTTTGGCTGCAAAGAATATAATCAATCTGATTTCGGTGTTGACCATCTGGTGATGTCCATGTGTAGAGTGTTCTCTTGTGTTGTTTCAAGAGGGTGTTTTCTATGACCAGTGCGTTCTCTTGGCAAAACTCTATTAGCCTTTGCCCTGCTTCATTCTGTACTCCAAGGCCAAATTTGCCTGTTACTCCAAGTATTTCTTGACCTCCTACTTTTACATTCCAGTCCCCTATAATGAAAAGGA